>NC_135234.1:45788541-46096641 GCF_051348905.1 Ranitomeya variabilis
CTATTTAGAATGGCTTGAATCACGTGTATGCAGAGAATATTTCCTCCTTAAGCTTTACGTCTGGGTTAAGAACCGCCTAACAGCTCAGACCCCACTCTTCAAGGTGTCACGCAGGGAACAGGAGAACCTGTGGATAGTTTCTTCCACTGATGTAATCAAAAGTTTCAGGATCTCAGATTTGAAATGCAACTTAGTCCCCCATTAGAAGAAGCTTTGACACCAGCATCAGCCATTCTTACGACCGCCCCCCACTGAGCTCCAGACCTTCATAGGATATTGGCATACTGAATCCGTAAACAAAGAAAGTACGTATACTCTTGCAGTCCACAAAAATACCCAAGAGAAAAAACACCTGTCACCCAGATAGACGTTGAGGGGCAATTTCCTGGTGGGTCCCGATGCAGCCAGAAGTGTAGTCAGGAACATTGACTTACCCGACCCAGACTGTCTCAAGGATGAAGTAGTGCCTTGTGTAGGGGTGGATGGTAACACACGGTACACTCCAATGACCAGAACCTTCCATACAGGCCTACAGCCCACACACAGTATGCTGTCTCAATTAGTAGTCTCATCCACCTGCCCTGTCACTCTACTAGGATCAGATCTGCTATCAAACCTCCAAGCCAACACTCTGTTTCATAAGGATGGAATTGTCACTCTCATAACTCCACTCTCACAGGAACATTCAGCAGAAGTGTATGGCCCCCTGTCTTTACAGGACACACCTGTAAATCCTGTAGATGCTGAACTGATGGCACAGATCGCAGACTCACTGTGGGCATGAGGCCCAGAAGATATTGGCAGTCTCAAAGTACAGCCTGTGATGGTGGAACTGAAGCCAGGAGTTCTCTTACCATAGAAACCGCAATACCCACTCTCCATTTCTCAATCTGCTGCCATTACACAACTGAAAATCTACCTGAAGAATGGAGCTATCATTCCCACCAAGTCATCCTGCAACACACTTTGTTTCCAGTAAAGAAGAAAGCGCCAAAAGGACAACCAACCAAGTTCCGCATGGTACATGATTTGCGTGCTGTCATTGAAGCCACAGTACTGGACACACCCATTGTGCAAAACCCACACACTCTGCTTTCATCAAATCCCGCCTACCTCCCTATGGTTAAGGGTGATTGACCAGAGCCAATGCCTTCTTCAGTGTATGCCTACATCCTGACAGCCAGTACCTATTTGCTTTCACACATGAGGGTTGGCAACATACATGGACTGTGATGCCTCAACGGGCACAAAATAGCCCCTTTATGTTCACCCAAGCCATTACCATGGTCCTGGAGCCCAGGAAGATGACACATTCCACTGCCACTCTCTTACAGTACATGGATGACCTCCTCCTATGCACAGACACCCTGACAAGCATAGACGCAGTCCATTTCCTTACTTCAGTTCCTGGCAGACAATGACTGCAAAGGCTCCAAAGCTCTCAAGAAAAAGTTGTGTTTCTAGGACACTGCATCTCCCACCAAACAAAACACCTGATTAAAGACAGGAAAGCAGCATCCTACTGTCGTCCCTGGATCCTGATGCATCTCTACACATCCAACCCCTGTATGACTGTTTCAAGGACACTCCCTTCAGTCTAATCCAGGAAGCCATTGATGGATTCTACATACTGAATACCAGACTGCAACAAACCGTTCTACCTGTTTTTCATGGAGAAGCAAGGGTATGCAACTGGAGTCCTGACACAGCTTCACAGAGGGAGACATTGCCCTCTTTAGTACTACTCTGCAGACTTGATCCAGTGGTCTGTGGAGTTCCATCCTGCATGAGAGCCATATTTGCAACCCACCTGTGCTGGACAAGACTTCTGACATCTGGGTCACCAGCTGAAGATCATGACACCCCATGACATTACTGCCATCCTACATCTACAATGTTCTTTTCTGCTCTCAAACAATGTCATCGTCTCACTATAGATTACAGTGCAGAAGTTAGCTCACACGTAGCAGCAATAATGGGATGTGAAGCCTCAACACAACATACAGAGTGAGGCTTTTAGAAGGAAAAGACACTATATTGTAAGAGGGCAAAAGTTTTGGCATATATATATTAAATAATTAAATAGTGTAATAGAGACAAACGTGTCATCATATTCGATAAGATAAGCATAAATATTAACCAAAAATATGGTATATTTAAATGCCAAGCTCCAATGAGAAAATAACATTTGACAAGAATTGGAGGGAATCAAACAACAAAAATGGCATAGAGATACTGAGGACAATCGTACAGGGAAGATTGATAATCATAACAATCGGCAACCGTTATCTGGTGGACATGTGGCTTATAATAATACTTTCTTTAATGACACTATTTTTCAGACAGGAACTGCAAAAATGACCAATCATGACACAAAAAGAGGAGGGGGGGAAATAACATCATCGCAGATCGAAAAGAGAAGGAGCAGAAGCACAAAGTACTGTACATCCCCAATGAGGAGGAAAAAATTTCACTAGTAAATTTCTCCAACAAGACTCTTTCTGAAATTGATATTAAAGTGTTAATGAAAGAACTCTCCTTTAGTCCTAGTACAATAAGTTGAAATATCGGTTTCATAATAATCATGAACCTGTTGATTCACAATAAACCTGCACCAGGCTCCAATTGGAAAAAAGTACAGAGAAATCCCAAAAGTCCCCACGAGTGACTTGGGCTGGTAAACCTGAGAAAGAAAAATACTGAAGAAAAGCTGCTTCTAATTAAAGACACAATATTCATAATTTTACCTAAATTGGGTACTACATAAGTTCAATAGTAGTGTTGAGTGATACCTTCCGATATTTGAAAGTATCGGTATTGGATAGTATCGGCCGATACCCGAAAAGTATCGGATATCGCCGATACCGATACCCGATACCAATACAAGTCAATGGGACACAAATATCGGAAGTGATCCTGGATGGTTCCCAGGGTCTGAAGGAGAGGAAACTCTCCTTCAGGCCATGGGATCCATATTCATGTAAAAAATAAAGAATAAAAATAAAAAACCTGGATATACTCACCCTCGGACGAGCCCTGGCTGTCACCGCTGCAACCGGCAGCCTCCGTTCCTAAGAATGCAGAGTGAAGGACCTTCGATGACGTTGCGGCTTGTGATTGGTCACGTGACCGCTCATGTGACCGCTCACGCGACCAATCACAAGCCGCGACGTCATCGCAGGTCCTACACTCACTGCATTCTTAGGAACGGAGGCTGCCGGTTGCACCTTTAAGGTCCAGGGTCTGTCGGAGGGGTGAGTATATCCATATTTTTTATTTTTATTCTTTATTTTTTACATTAATATGGATTCCAGGGCCTGAAGGAGAGTCTCCTCTCCTCCAGACCCTGGGAACCATACGCACCGCACACGCCTGGGAACTTATAGAAACTTCCGATTCCGATTTCCGATATCACAAAATTATCGGAACTCGGTATCGGAATTCCGATACAGCGAATATTGGCCGATACCCGATATTTGCAGTATCGGAATGCTCAACACTATCCAATAGTCTTTGCAAATAGCCACTGCTGGAACACTCAACGCTGCTCGAGACCTGGCCATTATGGAGAGACATCATTAACATTACCATTTATCCGTGTCACAAAGTCACCCCAAGGGCAGCGTGACCCCGTGACTCTGATGACTGGTAATATTACTGATTTCACCGTTATTTAGAGCCGCCAAATCTCATGCAGCACTGTGTTGGCTGTTTGCAAAGTCTATTGAGCGTTTGTAACACCTAATTTAGATATAAATATATGGCACATGCACTTTGTCATTGCTTGAAAAAGACTCACACATCTGAACCAAAACGTTGTCACTATGAGCTAAATAAACCACTCTATTTTTACCACAAATCTTTGCAGTGGTGCCTTCAGTTGTTGCTGTATATCTGAATGGTTTGGTCCTTGCCAGGGAGGCTCTTCACCCATACCCTCTTGGTGCTCTTAATTTTTACTCTTTCTATCAATCTATCTAAAGATAGAAAAAAATAGAATTAAATGAACTTTAATTAGAGCATGTGGCGTGGTGACGTTTTGGTTCTAGTGAAAATTTTCCAAGCTTGAAAAAGGTGCACTAGAACTAAAATGTCACCACTCCACATGGGCTACTTAAGGTCCATTTATTTTTGGTGTCTAATGAAGTGCTCCCTATTGTTTCTATTTTTATATATTCTAACGAAAGTTGGATGTTTTGTTTGGTAGGCTTTGCATCCATTTTGTATAACCTTTTAAGTGTGCTGTTCCAATTTCTATTTCTTGATCTATCTATCTATCTATCATCTATCTATCTATCTATCTATCTATCTATCTATCTATCTATCTATCTATCTATCTATTAGTCTGTCTGTTTATCTATCTATCTATCTATCTATCTATCTATCTATCTATCTATCTATCTATCTACCTATCTATCTATCTATCTATCTATCTATCTATCTATCTATCTATCATCTGTTCTATGTGTGTATAATATAAAACAAAAGTTAGAAGGATTTTCTGTTTTGTTTTACTTTCCTTGACTAAAAGTAAAAGATCTTATTTCCAAAACCACCCAGATTATCTAGCCTTAGATGTAAAATTGCATTTCTCTCCTATGATATAAAGTGTTCCCTGTCAGTATTTCAAACCATTTAGAGCAAGTGAAAATGTTCAAGCTGTACTGCAAACACAGACAATTGCTTTGACACTTGCTATTGGCCATATTGGCATAATATCACAGTGTGACATAATGTGATGGATGACACGGGCAGTAATATTTACTTTTACAGACCATCTGCGATATGTTTTAATACATTGCAATACAATGCAATAAAATGATGGCCGGTGGCACAGAAAAAGAAAGGCACATTTCTAAAATCTGTGTGTAGAAAGTGAAAGTGTTAGTCATAACAATGAGAAACTAAGACAAGTAAAACTTACTTGAATGGATACAGTGGATGTCGTTTTAATGGCTTTATTTGGAATTGTGGAAATACAATTATTTTCTATTGGTATGCTTTATGTTGTATTTGCCCTTGTAACATCAGAAAAAAATATTTAATCTATAGATTGGAAAACCTTTGGCTTCACTCCTCTATAACAATTGAATTTGCCCATTTCTGACCTGGAAATCTATTCAAGGTTAACTTCATACAATTTCAAACAGTTAAAAGATGTAAATAATGTATTTTAATTTTAAATGTTGTGGTTGTTTATTCATTTATTTTTTAGATTTTATTAATATTTTTTTATGAGCTAAAATTGGAAATGTACATTTCCTTCCTGTATTGTCTGTTAAGGCATTACAGGAAGATTCATTGCATTATGTCAGCAACATGAATGGGAGTCAATGGTCAGAAAAATGGCAGTTGAGTAAAAGTGGCCATTAGTGATGATCGAGCGCCATAATGCTCGAGTGCTCGGTACCTCAATCAAGGATGCCAGATGCTCAGCCATTTTCGAGTGGCGAGCATAATAGAAGTGAATTGGAAATTCAAGTATTTTTCCGGTGGATTGATATCTCTTTCTCTCTCGTCCGGCTGACAGAGGGTTCCCTGCACTCCCAGCAGGGGAATACCCAGCTTCAGTGTGGCACTTTGCTCAGATAATTCGAATGAGATACTTACAAGGGCACTTGAACACTACGCAATACTTGGCACCACTCAATACTCGATTGAGCATCAAGGTACTCAAATTGAGTATTGAGCAGGGCCAAGTAGGCTCGTCCATCACTAGTGGCTATGCATCATAATTAGAGTTCTACCAACTGTACTCCAATGACATATGTTGCAAAAAAAATCATCACATCTGATTATATGCTCTCATGGAAGATAGGCTGCTTATGGAACATGGCACAAAATTGTTACAAAAAATACATGGGCTCTCGATTCACCATTGCCTTGTAGATTATTTAGTTTGCACCTGATTCATGATTCTAATTGTTTCTTTTTTAAGTCTATTTTATCTGTTCTTTTGTTTGTCTTGCTTTGCTTTCCAGTTTGTGAGCTAAGTTTAGCAATTCCAGATGATTTCACCTCATTCATGTAATCTGTCTTTTTAAAAGTCACTAAATTTGGTGCAAGTTCACTCCTGTCCCTTGTATTTTTTAGAACATCAATATTTTGACTCAATTTTTGTGCCATTTTATGAAATGTGAAACATTTGGCATAAAAAAGTAATTAAAACAGTCCAAGACAGGAGGAGAGATCGTTATTTATTTTATGCCAAATTCATGATGCATGTTGTGAATAATTTGGCTCCAAAAACTTAAACTAATTCTACAAAACCAAAGAGTAAAGTGACTTTAAAAAAATGAAAATTAAGAAATGATGCCATAACCTTCTTTGTGCCTATAGTATTACTTAACTGGTATTACTATTCTACAGTACCTACTATATAATTGTCTAAGGGTCACGTCCGTCTGTCCTTCTGTCTGTCACGGATATTCATTGGTCGCGGCCTCTGTCTGTCATGGAAATCCAAGTCGCTGATTGGTCATGGCAAAACGCCCATGACCATTGCCACGACCAATCAGCGACAGCCACAGTGTGGCAGCAAAATGGCCGCTCTTTCCTCCCAGCAGTCAGTGCCTGCTCCATACTCCCCTCCAGTCAGCCCTCACACAGGGTTAATGCCAGCGTTATCGGAGTGCGGTGTAACACACTCCGGTAACGCAGCTATTAACCCTGTGTGACCATTTTTTTACTATTGATGCTGCGTATGCAGCATCAATAGTAAAAAGATCTAATGTTACAAATAAGAATAATAAAAAAAAGGTTATTTTCACCCTCCGACATCGCGGCTGTCCTCGGCAGTGCAAGCGGCAGGTTCGGGTGCCAAGGATGCTATGCGAGAAGGACCTTCCATGACGTCACGGTCATGTGACCGCGACGTCATCACAGGTCCTGGGCTCATACCAACCCTGGGACCAGAAGCTGCCGCGTGCACCGTACACAGGTGCCAGGACTTCAACAGGCCTTCGGAAGGTGAGTATATGTTTATTTTTTATTTTACGTCACTGGGCAATATACTACGTGGCTGTGCAATATACTATGTGACTGTGCAATATACTACGTGGCTGACCAATATACCACATACTATGTGGCTGTGCAATATACTACGTTACTGGGCAATATACTACGTGGCTGGGCAATATACTACGTCACTGGACAATATACTATGTTACTGGGCAATATACTATGTGGCTGGGCAATATACTATGTCACTGGGTAATATACTACGTTACTGGGCAATATACTACATAGCTGGGCAATATACTATGTTACTGGGCAATATACTACGTTACTGGGCAATATACTACGTCACTGGGCAACATACTACGTTACTGGGCAATATACTACGTGGCTGGGCAATATACTATGTGGCTGGGCAATATGCTACATGGCTGGGCAATAAATATACTTCGTGACTGGGCTGTAACGTTGCTCTGTCGCACACCCCGTCACATGGGCAATATACTATGTGGCTGGGCAATATACTACATGGGCTGTACAATATACTACGTGGGCTGTGCAATATACTACGTGGACATACATATTCTAGAATACTCGATGCCTTAGAATCAGGCCACCATCTAGTGCTGTTATATCATGTTTTAATACTTTTTTTCATCAGAAACTTTTTTTACATCTTCGCAAGAGGTAAGTCAGTTCCTGACCTCCCTTAGCAAACAGAATTTCATAATTTAGATTTTTACCTTTCAAAGGGGATTTGGAGATATGTATCAGAAAAATTCAACTATGATGGCTGCAAAGATATATTATGTAATTTATCAGGACATAATATTGGTGAAGCAACTTCCCGTTAACCTCTTCATGACATTTGATGTAAGTTTACATAATGATCAAGAAGGGTTTCCCAAAAAATGACATAAACTGATGTCATGGCAATCATATGTGCACAGGAGCAGTGCTCGTACAATTGCCATCAGGAGCTCAACTGAAGTGAAAGCCAAGCCTCGGTGGTCACTGCCAGGTCAACTTGACCACCTAAATACCATGATCGATAGAAATTGTAGTATATAGCAGGCAAGTAAAGGTAGGGAGATGGCCCTGATGACTGACTAGGTGGTGCTGACAAGGAGAGAGGTGACTGTGACAATATTGTTGTCACAAGGGCCCGATAGTTGCCATGGCAACCCAAGGTCGTCTTGACGACTTCCAGGTCAGCAAGCTATGGGAAGCCTGTAAAATCATGCTCATTGCAATGCATTATGCCAGAGATTAAAGTAAAAATGTCCCATAGAGGAACTATGAAGAAAAGTAAAAAAAAAAATGAAAAAATAATTTTATAAAAAAATCAAAAAAATAAGTAACAAAATCAAAAAAATAAAAAATCAAAAAAATATTAAATCAATAAATAGGTAAATGACCTACAGAACAGTCGAACTATTTAACTCCTTCAATGAACTCCATAAAAGCTTTGCTTTTCCATCCTATTCCATCCTACTGCCAGGAAAATGTGGAATAAAGCGCAATCCAAAAGTCGAATGCAAATTAAAACGGTTTGACAGCACAACATTTATTCTTAATTATGAAAGACATATTATACAGTAGGGCCAGGGACATGAGTGATTCATATCAGTTTGAACCTTGACAACGTTTTTCTGATACTATTTTTCATTCATTTTTTGTTATAACCATACAAATCTGTTATGATCCACATGTGTCTGGCTAGTATTTTCACTCCTTTATAAATGTATTGCTAACTGGACTGAATTTCACAAAAAACAAGTCCTCTCTGAGCCCCATAGCTGCTTCCTCTCTGAGTCACCAGTCTAACATACGCCCCTTTCCTTGTACCATGAATATCTCCCCACCAACTTGATCACATAAAAGTGACACCTTTTTTCATCCTGTTCCATGGTCACAGAGGGACTTACTTTCCATCTAACCACAGCGTCACTTCCGACACCACGGCCAAGCACACTCAGCACGCTGTCTCCACCAACTCATAGAGGTGACACCTTTTTTCACGAATGCGCCACTTCCGATGACGCATACAGGGAGTTTCTAGTCCCGCATCCAACCGTGACTTTACTTCCGTTATCAAGGTCTAACACATTCAATGTGGCGTACCGTGACTATACATAACACACCAAGAACACCACAAACATAGTTAAACATGTCCTGCACAGCAGTGCATACCTCTAGCGCTGTATCAGGCATTCTATGAAGGTTTCCCTGGTGAGTAACTAGTATGACAGAGCTCTCTGTGCTATGTCTCTTTCCATTACAGTGTTATATGAATGCGTTTTATATGTCATGCTGAGCATATTATATTAAATGTATTTGCATCTATCTTCCACAATTCCTCAAGACCCTATACTTACCCAGTGGTTGCTTCTATTTGTGAATATAACCTTCATATATCCTTTAAATCTTTGGGCATATTGCCATTTTTCCTGGCAAAATTTCCTTTTTTGGATTTAAAGAAATTTTAGGTCTTTGTTTACATTGTCTTAATTTACAAACACTGCTATAATATTTTGTACAGCAGAGTTCACTGATCTACGTTTCTGCTTTATGCTGTGTTTTTCTCAGTAGAATTTCTCTGTTGATTATATATGCTTTTCTTTATACCGTTATATAAATATATCTTTCTGCAGGACCTATCCATATTCTGTGTAGAGTTTGCATGTTTACATTTTTATTTTTGTTATTTATATCTTGTAGTTCTTATGAAGGCCGTGTAAGTGGCTGAAATGTCAACATTGTTTATACAGCTGATGAACCTGTTCTAATAAAATAACTTTACATTCTTTGCATCTATTTGGAGGGCCAAATTTATTTTTACATTATTTGTGGAGAGGAATCCTGTTTGTCCACCTATCTTCAGAGGAGTGCTGTACAGCCTTTGTTCTGTTGCATACAGTAGGCCCAGGGACATGACCTATTGTTCATATGAGTCTGAACATTGACTCTTGTTGTAGGTTGCATTGATGCTTGTTGATTTGTTGAATGGCTGTATGTTGTATCAGTCCTTGCAGCCTCAACAGGAAATGGCAAATACAGGAGTTTTGCTAGCTTGAACAGATCGAATACATGGCCATCAACACTTGGTTGAATTTGGCCAGGAATTATTCATTTGGGATGCCCAGAATGTGGAGAAGAATGATGAGTTTGACAAAGAGTATTTGACCTAAAATATGTTCTAAAATAAATGCAAAAAGTATCTGCCTAAACTTACCACTACCATGAATGCAATGTATTATTAAAAAATAATCTCATAATCACTAGGATATGTTGAAGTGTTCATAGAATCATAGAACCATAGAATGTTAGAGTTGGAAGGGACCTCAAGAGTCATCGTGCCCAATTCCCCTGCTCAATACAGTACATAAATAAATAAACCATCTCAGACAGATGTCATTCCAGCCTCTGTTTGTAGACTTCTGTTGAAGGAGAACTCACCACCTCTTGTGGCAGCCTGTTTCACTTATTGATCACCCTCACTGTCAAAAAGTTTTTTCTAATATCTAATCTGTATTTTCTCCCTTTCAGTTTCATTCCATTGCTTCTTGCGTTTCCATGTGCAAATGAGAATAAGGATGATCCCTCTACACTGTGACAGCCCTTCAGATATTTGTAGACAACTATTAAGTCTCCTCTTGGCCTTCTTTTTTTGCCAGCTAAATATTCACAATATCCTTTATCTTTTTCTTTTTCAGTCCGCTCACCATAACTGGACACAGTATGAAAGATGAGGCTTGACGAAGGAGGAGAAGAGGGGTATAATTACTTCACATGATCTAGAGTCTATGCTTCTTTTAATACATCCTAGAACTGTGTTTGACTTTTTTTGCTGCTGCATCACACTGTTGACTCATGTGCAGTCTGAAATCTATTAGGATCTGTTTATACCAAGGAATGTGACAATCACAAGGGGGCATTCTCTGCGTCTGGAGGAGAGAAGGTTTTTCCACCAACATAGAAGAGGATTCTTTACTGTTAGGGCAGTGAGATTCTGGGATTCCTTGCCTGAGTAGGTGGTGATGGCAGACTCAGTTGAGGGGTACAAGAGAGGCCTGGATGTCTTCTTGGAGCATAACAATATTGTATCTTACAATTATTAGGTTCTTTAGAAGGATGTAGATCTGGGGATTTATTCTGATGGAATATAGGCAGAACTGGATGGACAAATGTATTTTTTCAGCCTTGCTTACTATGTTACTATGTTACTATTAGTATACCCAAATCTTTTGCACACGTGCTGTTGCTTAGTTGTATTCTTTCCATTCTGTAGATGTAATTTTTGTTTTTCTTGCCCAGATGTACAATTTTGAATTTCTCCCTATTAAATACCCCTCTATTAGTCACTGTCCATTGTGTGTTCAAGCTTATCTAGATTCTTCTGAATTCTTTCTCTGTTTTTTTCTCGTGTTAGCTATCCCTCTTAGCTTTGCATTGTCTGTTCCAGCATTATTACTTTATACAATGACACTGGTCAGAATTGATCTTTTTTACCTGGTCAGGAAGGTGAAAACAGGCTTGGGGTGAGGGGTTAAAAGGTGCACATTTTGTAACATGCCCACTTGACCTTGCTTCTGCGCCCACTGACTGGGTGGAGCTGACATCGAGAGAGGTGACAGTGACATCATTGTTGGGTGGCGCGATCACTGTCCAAAACATACTGCATCCTTCTCCTCAATCATATCAGTGGTCCCTCCTCCTGCTGGACCACTAGAGGCCTTTGCAGTTAAAGCTAGATCCTGGGTAAAATGATAAAAATCAGTTTTGATGGGGCATTTTAGAATGTCTTGCATCAAGTCTGCCTATGGAAGCTTTGTATGAGTGGATGGCTCATAACCCATTCACTTTACATTGCTAGAATTGTCTTTTATTTGCCTAGTTTTTAGAACTGTCAAATGAAACTCTAGGAGATATGACTGTATACAATCAAGTGGGGTCAACATAACATATAGAGCAGAAAATTAATGCATGGAAAAACAGCAGGTGGCAGCATACATATTTTGGAATATTTGAAATGGTTGCATTGTAACTGTGCTAGTGAAATATTTGGCTAATTTAAATGTATTCAAGGTGATACACATCTACAGCTGAGTGATTTATGAATTTGACATTTAATTGTATTTACAATATTATAAAGTGTAATGTTTAAAAATGAAAACAAAAATAGCACGATTACAATTTTGAGCTTTAACAACAGGAGGCCGAATTTCTTGCTGTTAAGATGTGTAAAGCGCCACTCTGTTAAAATAGCTCTGTGAGAAAGGAGAGCTAGGAGATACAAAAGGTCAATAGTTGCATGTATTTATTTTGACATTCATTCTGACTCAAACTGTCAAGCAAAAGTATCTCAAGCTGGATACCTGGAAATTATTTTTGCTTTGTGACTTTGAGATAAGGTGTAGCCAAGTAAACACAATGCTTTGGTAATTTTTCCAACAGGGATTCTGCATGATAATACATGTTTACCTAAAAAATCTGATGTTAGTGAAATTTATATCTTCTCAGGTCCTTATGTATGAAAGTAGAACAATAAATCCTGAGACAAAGAAATAATAACTTATTTATCAGCAGAAAACATTCTGCTTATTTTCAGTGAACCATTTTCACTGATAAATTCAGACCATTTACAGTACTTTATCCATGAATTGCTACAATATAGTTTGACGAATTTGCCCGAATGTTGCCAAATGCTCCTTTAAAATTAAGAAAAGGTTTTTTGTCTCTACATTTTAGTCAGGCTGATAACATAGACCTGAAGGATGTGCAAAGTTATTTCTTCACATTGAAAGGTGAAAGTGTTTCAGGGCTATTAGTTTAGCTGAATAAACAGAGGTGTCACAATGATGATTTTTGATAAAATTTACTGGATTTCAATGTGTTCACATCTCCAATGATTTAAAAAAATTTTTTTATATACTGGTATTTTATTTCAGCTTTTTATCCCCTTAACGACTGCCGATACATCTTTTAACGACGATAGTTAAGGGTACTTAAACCACAGCGCCGATAATTACCAGCACTGTGGAAAAAGTGTATAAAGCCCCCTAGAGTCTTATTTTCTCCAAGGTCTTGGCTGCCAGGGGTAGCCGAGTCCCCAGAGAATATGATGTGTCTGTTTTTATGGACCCCTGGGTTGCAATCGCCATTATTTACCATATAACGGCGACCGCAAAAAAGAAAAAGGCGATTTGCCATTTAATTTCTCTTCCCTCTGATGTGCTTGCTCATCAGAGGACAGAGAAATAGGGTCTCTGATCACCCCCCGATACTTGCCAGTGTCTCCCGGTGTCCCTGGGTCTACCTACTTCCCCACACAGCCGCTGGCATCTTCTTCTGGTAAGAAAATGATGGGCGCATACACAGTGTGCCCACCGAGATCTGCCTGCTGACACCGAAGACTTTTCCTATTGGTTCATTTTGGTCACTGTAATAGACCCTGTCACAATGATCAAAATTAAAAAAAATAGAAAATAAACCCCCCTTTATAACCCGCTTAGATAGGGAAAAAAATAAAATAAAAAAAATGTATTTATTTCCATTTTCTCATTAGGGTTAGAGTTGGCTAAAGTTAAGGTTAGGGTGGGGATAAAATTAGGGTTAGGGTTAAAGTTTGGATTCGGGTAAGGATTAGGGTTAAGGTTGGGATTAGGGTTAGAGTGGGGATTAGGGTTAGGGTTGGAAATATTGTTAGGGGTGTGTTGGGGTTAGGGTTGTGACTAGGGTTATGGTTAGGGTTGGGATTAGGGTTAGGGGGTGTGTTGGGGTTAAGGTTGTGATTAGGGTTAAGGTTAGGGTTGGGATTAGGGTTAGGGGTGTGCTGGGGTTTGTGTTGGAGTTAGAATTGGGGGTTTCTACTGATTAGGTACATCAGTGGGTCTCCAAACGCGACATGCACCACCATTGATTCAAGCCAAAAAGTCAAATTGTGCTCCCTCCCTTCTGAGCTCTGCCGTGCACCTAAACAGTGGTTTACCCCCACATATTGGGTATTGGCGTACTCACGATAAATTGCCCAACAACTTTGGTAATCTAAATTCTCCTGTTACCCTTGTGAAAATAAAAATTGGGGTGCAAAAATATTTTTGTGGAAAAATAAGATTTTTTTATTTTCACAGCTCTACGTTATAAACTTTTGCGAAGCACGTTGGGGTTCAAAGTGCTCACCACACATCTAGATAAATTCCATAAGGGGTCTAGTTTCCAAAATGGTGTCATTTGTTGGGGGTTTCCACTGTTTAGGCACATCAGGGGCTCTCCAAACACGACATTGTGTCCGATCTCAATTCCTGCCAATTCTGCATTGAAAAAGTCAGACAGCGCTCCTTCTCTTCCGAGCTCTGCCGTGCACCCAAACAGTGGTTTACCCCCACATATGGGGTATCGGCATACTCAGGACAAATTGAACAATAATGTTGGTGGTCTCATTTCTCCTGTTACCCTTGTGAAAATAAAAATTTCGGGGTGAAATTATCATTTTTGTGGAAAAAATATGATTTTTTATTTTTACGCCTCTACGTTATAAACTTCTTTCACAAAGTTTAAAGTGGGGGTTCAAAGTGCTCACCAATCACCACACATCTAAGTAAGTTCCAGAAGAGATTTAGTTTTCAAAATGGTGTCACTTGTGGGGGTTTCCATTGTTTAGGCACATCAGGGGCTCTCCAAACGTGACATGACGTCTGATCTCAATTCCAGCCAATTCTGCATTGAAAAAGTCAAATGGCACTCCTTCTCTTCTAAGCTCTGCCGTTCGCACAAACAGTGATTTACCTCCGTATATGGGGTATCAGCATATTCAGGAGAAATTGCACAACAAATTAGGTGGTTTATTTTCTCTTTTTACACTTATGAAAATAAAAACATGGTTCTGAATTAAAATGTCTGCAAAAAAAAGTTAAATGTTAATTTTTCCTTCCATATTGCTTCAGTTCATGTGAAGCAAATAAAGGGTTGATAAACTTCTTGAATGTGGTTTTGAGCACCTTGAGGGGTGCAGTTTTTAGAATGGTGTCACTTTGGGTATTTTCTGTCATGTACACCCCTCAAACTGACTTTAAATGTGAGATGGTCCCTAAAAAAATGGTTTTGTAAATTTTGTTATAAAAATGAGAAATCATTGGAAAATTTTTAGCCCTTATTACTTCCTAACAAAAAAAAATGTTGTTTCCAAAATTGTGCTGATGTAAAGTAGACATATGGCAAATGTTATTTATTAACCATTTTGTTGACATATCTCTCTGATTTAAGGGCATACAAATTCAAAGTTTGAAAATTGCAAAATTGTAAACATTTTCACCAGATTTCCGTTTTTTCATAAATAAACTAAAGTAATATCGAATAAATTTTACCTCTATCTATCATGAAGTACAATATGTCACAAAAAAACCTCTCAGAATCAGTAGGTTCCATTAAAGCTCTCCAGAGTTATAACCTCATATAATGACATTGGTCAGAATTGTAAAAATTGGCCTGGTCATTCAGCTGCAAATTGGCTCCATCACTAAGGGATTAATCATAGTGATAACTAGTGTTGAGCGATACCATCCGATACTTGAAAGTATCGGTATCGGAAAGTATCGGCCGATACCAGCAAAGTATCGGATCTAATCCGATACCGATACCCGATACCAATACAAGTCAATGGGACACCAAGTATCGGACGGTATCCTGTATGGTTTCCAGGGTCTGAAGGAGAGGAAACTCTCCTTCAGGCCCTGGGATCCATATTAATGTGTAAAAGAAAGAATTAAAATAAAAAATAGGGATATACTCACCTCTCCGACGCAGCCTGGACTTTACCGCCATAACCGGGAGCCGTTGTACCTAAGAATGCGCTCTTGAAGGGCCTTAGATGACGTCACGGCACTCTGATTGGTCCGTAGCGGTCGCGTGACCGCTACGCGACCAATCACAAAGCAGTGACATCACCTAAGGTCTTTCAAGCGCTTGAAAGACCTTAGGTGATGTCACTGCTTTGTGATTGGTCGCGTAGCGGTCACGCGACCGCTACGGACCAATCAGAGTGCCGTGACGTCATCTAAGGCCCTTCAAGCGCGCATTTTTAGGTACAACGGCTCCCGATTACGGCGGTAAAGTCCAGGCTGCGTCGGAGAGGTGAGTATATCCCTATTTTTTATTTTAATTCTTTCTTTTACACATTGATATTAATCCCGATACCGATTCCCGATACCACAAAAGTATCGGATCTCGGTATCGGAATTCCGATACCCACAAGTATCGGCCGATACCCGATACTTGCGGTATCGGAATGCTCAACACTAGTGATAACATGCCAAGGACTGCATCTTGTGCATCATGAAGTCTCATATGAATGTTTCCTACCATGAAGCTTTACCATCATCTCCATCAGGCACTTTGAATGGGCCAAAAATCTTGAGAAGCCATCGCCATCAAAGACAAGAAAAACAACACTGTGGAGGCACAGTGGGTGTTCTAGCCTGCTTGCCAATACACATGGACGAGGGATCATCCCACTGAACATGGAATAAGAGCAGCTGTGACTTCAAAGCTTCCAGGATCGACTAACGCCACCTGTGGCAAGCACAGATAGGAAGTATCATCAAGCTTACAAAGTTGACAATCCATTGAGCTAGAAGGTCAGGTGACCGGAGAGTCACAACCTGGCTTTTCCGAAAATCTCCATGGAGCCAGGTGACCAATGGGTCCAAATCCTGGCTTTCCCAAATGTATCCATGGGACTCAGATGACCGGTGGGTCCGAATCCTGACTTCCCAAAATGCATGCATGGGTTAAGTGATGGCCAATGGAGCAGATGTGTTTTCTTTCAGCCAGGATTGTGGTCTCCTAAGCTGGCATCCTGTAGAATGTCAAATTTGTGTCCCTCGTGATGGACCCATGATCTATCAGCTATCCGGTAAAGTGTTACTGGCTGTGGTATTGTAAAGAGTCTCTGATTCCTTTGAATTCTGGATATATTTTTACTGAGGCGTACCCCTTTTTATAGTTTTTCAAACCACCAATCACAGGTCATGGGGAAGGGGTGATGAGATTAACTCGCATTATTTATAGTTTATCCTTCAATGTTTGCAAGCCAACAAACTTCATGTAATGTGTAACAACAAATCAGCAAACATCATTGTTCAGTCACCCTGCACCCTTGTTTTGCAAATATAATAGTACAATAAACTGTAGGAGCTGGTATAGGAGGTATATAACAACTATTCATCAATTTACATAAATCAATTCAACCTACAAGAAGAGTTAATATAAAGATAACAGTCTACGTTTCTGGATTACTGAAAATAAATGTCTGGATAATTAAGATTAAATGCTGTGTCATCACAGACACAACCACCACTCTTTCTGTATACTTCCAAACGTTCCAAAAAACAGATCTTTGTAACGAAAGGCTGGATAATAAAAGAGTTTATAAAATAAATGATCGTCTCATAGGTGATTGATTTATCAATTCATGAAGGTCTTGTACTATTTTTTAAATCAATCATATTCCTATTTTTTCCTTTAACCTCTTTCCGACATCGAGCATATATTTACACTGATGTCAGACTCTCTCCCCTGCTATGGGCTCCGGGAGTGAGTGCACATCTTTCCCAGGACATGTCAGCTGTTTTGAACAGCTGACATGTGCCCACAATAGCCGCGGGTGGAATCACGATCCACCCGTGGCTATTAACAAGTTAAATGCTGCTGTCAAATGCTGACAGCGGCATTTATCGCACCTGAATCCGTCCACCGGTGACCTATGCCACGTGATCGCAGGTAACCGGTGTGTTGGCATGACAAGCAGAGGAAGACCTCTATGGTTGCCAGTGCCGGCTTGCTGTGAGCACCACCCAGTTGTTGCACTCATAGCAAGTGAGTAATTCCGCTATATAGTGGCGATCTGTTCATCACCTTTATTTAGCAGAGTCAATCAGGTTGTGGCAGCTTCTAGTCTCCCATGGAGAGTACTAAAGCATGTCAAAAGTAAAAAAAATGTTTTTATAATTGTAAAAAAATAAAAAAAATTTAAAAGTTCAAATCACCCACCTTTTGCCACATTCAAAATAAAATTAAAAAAAATCAAACATTCACATATTTGGTATCATCACTTTCAAAATTGCCCGATCTATCAAGAAAAAAATAATTGCTAAACAGAGTATCAAGAAAAAAAGTCAAAATGCCAGAATTGTGTTTTTTTGGTCACCGCGACATTGATTAAATGATCAAAAGATCGCATCTGTACCTAAATGGTTAAATGGTATCATAAAAAACAAAAGCTCAACTCACAAAAAATAAGCCCTCACATAAAATGAGATCACGAAAAATGGAGACTCTACGGGTATCGGAAAATGGTGCATTTTTTTAAACAAAGTTGGGAATTTTTTTTCATCACTTAGATAAAAAAGTACCTAGACATGTTTGGAGTCTATAAACTTGTAATGACCTGGAGAATCATAATGAAAGGTCAGTTTTAGCATTTAGTAAACCTTGTAAAAAATCTAAACAAAAAACTAGCGTGGGATTGCAATTTTTTGCAATTTCAGCGCATTTCAATTTTTTTCCCATTTTCTAGTACAATACAACTTAAAACCAATGGTATATTTCAAAAGTACAACTTGTCCCATAAAAAACAAGTCCTCAAATGGCCATTATGACGGAAAATAAAAAAAGTTATTGCTCTGAGTAGAATGGGAGCAAAAAAGACAACGCAAAACCAAAAAAAGCTGCAGGGGTTAAGGGGTTAAGGCTACTGAGGCTTACATAGCTCTAATCCTACCCAACTGTAGAAATGTTTTCAAGATTGGGGGAAATCATTTAAAATATATGACGTAATAAAATATTGATCCCACGCTTAAGGGTAAAACAGACAGGAAAAAAATATATATAAATAAAAAAAATTTATTCAGTTAATCAACTCTTCCTCCTCCTGCTTCTCCAGCAAGTACACAGAGTCCATATATGTATATTCTATGTTGGTATTGTTTTATATTTTTTTAAACCTTTGCATATTGTGCAATGGTGAAACTTGTACTCTCTATGGGTATGTGTCCACGTTCAGGATTGCATCAGGATTTGGTCAGGATTTTTCATCAGTATTTGTAAGCCAAAGCCAGGAGTGGAACAATTAGGGTATGTGTCAACGTTCAGGTTTGCTTTAGGCTTTGGTCAGGATTTTATGCAGGTAAAATCCTGACCAAAAATGCACCTGAGGTCGCTGGCAGGTCACCTGCGGTGTTCCTGCGTGTTTTGCTCATTGTAGCAACATGCTGCGTTCTGAAAAAACGCAACGCATGTGCTTTTGTGGGAAAAACGCATGTGTTTTTTAATGCACAGTGGAGACAGGATTTCATTAAATCCCCTCCACTATGCTGTTACCCCTGGACGCTGCGTTTTTGACGCTGTGGCTCAACGCTGCATCAAAAACGCAGCGTTTCCTGAACGTGGACACATACCCTTAGAGGAAAAGTATAATAGAAACATATGCTCCACTTCTGCATTTATCACCCACTCCTGGTTTTGGCTTACAAATACTGATGAAAAATCCTGACCAAATCCTGATGCAATCCTGAACGTGGACACATACCCTATCTCTACCTTTTGTAATAACTGCTAAGTGTATTGTGATGTCCTCATCATGGCATCTTTCAGCTGATCTGAGAGAGACGACTTAGCAATTTTTTTTAAACCTTTACACATTGTGCAATGTTGAAACTTGTGCTCTCTATCTCTAGCTCTTGTAATAACTGCTAAGTGTCTTTTGATGTCCCCATTTTTCAGCGTGTATGATACAGACCCCTTTGGGTAATTTTGAAAACCTTTGTACGTTGTGCAATGGTCACATTTCTACTTCCTATCTCTACCTCTTGTAATAACTGTAAAGCATATTGTAATGTCTCCATCACGTCGTCTTTCAACGTGTATGATACAGACACCTTGGGTAATTTTTGGAAAACTTTGCACATTGTGCAATGGTGAAACTTGTACTCCCTATCACTTCCTATTGTAATAACTATAAAATGTATTGTGAAGTCCCCTTCATGGTCTCTTTCATCGTGTATGATACAGCCCCCTTGTATCATACCTAAACAGTGGAACCCCCAAATTCTAACTCCAACTTTAACCCCAAACACACCCCTAACCCTAACACCAACTGTAACCATAACCCTAACTAAAACCCTAACCCTAACATACCCATAGCCCTAATCCCAACCATAACCACAACCATAACCCTAACCACAACCTTAACCCCAACACAAACCTAACTCCAACCCTAACCCACACCCCAACCCTTACCCAAGCCCAACCCTAACCCTATCCCAACTCTAACCATAGCCCAACTCAAACCCAACCTTAACCCTAGCCCCATCCAAATCTCTAGATCAACCATAACCTTAGCCCAACCCTAACCCTAACCCAACCCTATCTCTAACCCCAACCGTAACCCTGTCTATCACAGTGATCATAATGAATCAATAGGAAAAATTTCCTATTATTGCCGGTTGCACTGCGCATGTGTCCGCTATTTTCTTCCTAAAAGAAGATGCAAACAGCAGGAGGACAGAACTGGGGGATGCAGGAGGGTCCAGCGACAACAGAGGTACTGGAAGGATCAGGGGACCACATTTCTCTCTCCCCTGATGTGCTTTGTTACATCAGAGGGGAGAGAAATTAAATGGGAAATCAGAATCATCAAGGTTACCGCAGTTCAGCCTGGCTGGGATCACAGCCTCTGTGACTGGAGGTAAGCTCGATGACATCACCACCAGTCACTGAGACTGCACTCACAGCAGCTCATTCACCAGCAGTTCTCGGCCTTGACGGTTGCATCTTGGCACCATCCAGGTTGAAAACTGTTTTTCCCCCAGACATGGATTACGGCATGGGACAGAACGACAGATAGGTGAGTGATAATGTTATTTTTTATTCTTGTTTTATTACAGGAGAACAAGGGCTTTGGTGGAATAGGCGTTTGGTGAGTAGAGCTGTGTTTGTTATTTTTAAATAATAAAGGAAAAGTGTGTTTTGTTTTATTTCTAACAAAAGACTTTATTCTGGCTGTGTCTTTATTTACCATGTTACTATATGATTAGTAATAGATAGATGTCTTATAGATGCATCTCCATTACTAAGCCTTGGGCTTGATGTCAATACAAAGGTGACATCAACACCACAAATATGTACCCCACTTGCCACCGCTACAGGGCAAGTGAGAAGAATCGAGCAAAGTGCCAGAATTGGCGCATCTAAAAGATGTGCCTTTTCTGGGCAGCAGCGAGCTGCTATTTTTTGGCTGGGGGGCAGAATCCATGGCCCTTTACCAGTCTGAGAACACCAGCCCCCAGCTCTCTGCTTTAGCAAGGCTGGTTGTCAAAAATGAGGGGATCCCACATCATTATTTTAAATTATTTATTTAAATAATTAAAAAATTTGGCATGGGGACCCCTCTAATCTTGATAACAAGCCTTGTTAAAAGCTGACAGCTGAGAGTTGCAGCCCCCAGCTGTGAGTTTTGACTGGCTGGTTAACAAAAATACCTGGGAACCCACGACTTTTTTTGTATCTTTCATTTACAGCACAGGAGCCGGCTAATGAATATACCCATCAGCCACTCCTGCTCTCGCTGGTAGCAGGTGCTGGATGATTGGAGCCGTAATCCCATCCACTGACACCAGTGAACGGAGGTAAATTTTATACCTCCAATCACAGCTGAGCACTCATGCTGTGTTTTGACAGTGTGGGAAATGCGGCTCTCTGACCGGCAGGGATGATTTCACCTCTGATCAGAAGCAGTGTTTGCTGCACTGTCATGCGCATTACAATGTGGCAAACACTGGATGTTTGAGCCCCCCATTCAAGCAACTGGAGTCCAGATTTGGGTCTGTGCACTGTTCAGGTACCTGAGCCTGAACTTTTTGTAACTGTTCTTCTGAACTTGCTTGAACCGACCATCCAGGGGTGTGCCCATCTCTATTCCTAACAAAAAAAGATGTTTCAAAAACTGTACTGATGTAAAATAGACAAGTGGGAAATGTTATTTATTAAATATTTTGTGTGACATAACTCTGATTTAAGGACATAAAAACCAAAAGTTTGAAGATTGAAAAATTTAAAAAATGTTTGCAAAATTTTAGTTTTTTTCTACAAATAAACGCAATTCACATGGAAGAAATGTGACCACTATCATGAAGCACAATATGTCACACAAAAAAGTCTCAGAATCAGTGGGATATTTTAAAGCATTCCAGACTTATAACTACACAAAGTAACACTGGTCAGAATTGTAACATTTGGCCTTGTCATTAAGGTCAAAATTGGCTGTCACTAACAGGTTAAAGTTTATTCAAAGTGCACTGCAATAATGTCTGCATTTTCCTGTGGTTTCCACAATTTGCACCGACTGCTCCTCAGTCCTGATAGTTAACCCACTGTTTTCTCTAAGCATTATAAATTGTTATTTAGAGACTATTCACATCACACTGCTATCATCTGTGCAAACTACTGTGGTAACCATTGTTTTGTGGTGCATGGTCCAGCATAGCCCATTGTCCTGGTCTTTCCTGTTGTGTCGGTTCTTATGTTCATGCTGACTTGTGACTTAGTGGATCTTTCTCACCAAATGACAGTATCATTCCTCATTATATTTATATATATTCACAAACAGGACTCAAAGGCACACTCTTTGCCCCTGATGAAGTCACAGGTGTGACGACACGCGTTGGGTTGATAGGAGTCGGACCCTGCCGCCATACCAAAATTGTTGCCTTTAAGTCCTGTTTGTGAGCATATCCATAGCAGCTATTTATGTTATACTAGATGGTGGCCTGATTCTAACACATCGGGTATTCTAGAATATGTATAACAGAACTTGTTCAGTAAACATAAACAAAGCATTTAACAGCCAACATAGCATATAGCACAGCCCATGTAGCATATAGCACAGCCACATAACATATAGCACAGCCCATGTAGCATATAGCACAGCCACGTAGCAAATAACAGCCCATGTAGTATATAGCACAGCCACGTAGTATATAACACAGCCCACGTAGTATATAGCACAGTTCAGATAGTATATAGCACAATCCACGTAGTATATAGCACAGGCACAGCCCATGCAGTGTATAGCACAGCCACATAGTATGTAGCAGCCATGTAGTATATAGCACAGCCATGGAGTATATAACACAGCTCACATAGTATATAGCACAGCCCACGTAGTATGTAGCAGTGTGGGCACCATATCCCTGTTAAAAAAATAATTAAAAAAAAAAAATAGTTATATACTCACCTTCCGGCGGCCCCGGGATCCAGTCCAGGAGTTAGCGATGATCTTACCAGGTCTGTTCCCAGTGATGCTTTGCAGCAATAACCCGTGATGATGTAGTGGTCTCGCATGATCCTACGTCATCTGGGGTCATTTCGAAAAGCATTACTGGCAACGGAGCTGCCGAGAGCATTGTGAGGATGGGGAAGGCTTCAGGAAGGTGAGATTAGCACGATTTCTTTTTATTATTATTTTTAAAATTATATCTTTTTACTATTGATGCTGCATAGGCAGCATCAATAGTAAAGCCTGTCACTGAATGGTCGTGGCTGGCCGGGCGCGACCAATCAGCAACGCGGGATTTCCGTTACAGACAAACAGACAAACAGACGGAAATGGACCTTAGACAATTATATATATAGATACTTTTTTGAAACATGACAGCCTTGTATTTTGAGGGTAAAAGCTACTAGGAATAATTAGGTGGCCATAGTGATTATATCTAATGGTGAGAAATAATCCTTGAGATCTAGCATCCTATATATATCATTTTTGTGTTGGGTGCCAATCATTTTTCTCTATGTGCATAAATCATCTGGATGAGATATGATACCTTCCCAGTGTTTTTCTTTTCTGCACCATAACCTGTTAATATCTGTCACATTAATTAGTGTTTTGTGATACTCTGGGGACACTTGTTAAAAGGCCATTTAACTATCTATGCTCCATGTCAGTGACACAGTTATTGCTTGTCGTTTTTCATATGTATTAGGCAAACATAATTTGCATATATGTAATGTATAGGAATTAGCAAGCATTCCGGAGTGTCTATCTTTTCCCTTAACGGACTTGAACTGTGTATCTTTGTACTTTTCTATGCATGCCTCTCTATTCTTGTTTGTACAATAGTTTGCCTTTTTTGACATGCTGCGAGTTGACCCTATCGATTATGAATAGGATGGTGCCCTCTTTTTATGTTTTCATGCAAACTTGGTCAAGAACAACATGATAAGTATGACCTCTGTAATTGCAAAAGTTTCTGTAATAAATGTTAAGTTCTGCTTTTCTATTGTTTTAAATACTTATCTCATGCATTAAAATGCAAATTATTTACCGTATTTTTCCGACCATAAGACGCACTTTTTTCCCTCCAAATTTGGGAGGAAAGTGTGGGTGCGTTTTATGGTACGGATATAGCATGTGGGGAGGGGGGCAGCAGTGAGTGGGATCGCACTGTTATCCCACTTCAGGATGTCCCTGCTGCCTGGAATCAGAGCTGGGAAAACCATGTGGTCCCGATGATTAAGTGCAGTGAATATTCATTAGCGGCTCCCCGCCCACCAATCAGCTGAGCTGTGAGCCGAGAGCAGCAAATGAATACTGCACTTAAGCAGGGACACACATGGCTTCCTCAGCGCTGATTGCTGCAGCAGCTAGGGAGATTTGTGTGTCCTGGGGAGGAGGCAGCAGCAGCAGGGGCCAGAGCTGAGAGGAGAACGCTGTATACCTGCCTGCCATGCCTGGATGCCGAGTGCTGTGCACAAACAGGACCTGTTTGATGTCAGAAGTGGGCGGGCTGGAGCATCACATGGCAGCTCAGAGCCCTCCCTCTTCTTGACATCATCACAGGTCCTTTAGGCTCTCCACTAGAATCTGCACGCTTCCTCAAAACCTGTGCTGTGGAGAGGCAACAAGAGGGAGAGCTCTGTGTGTGCAGTCATGGGATGCTTTTACCTCACCACAGTGGCTGGCTGGCTGCCACAATTAAGAGGTTAGTCTTTACAATACACAATAAAGCACTCTGCCACTCCTGTGGTGAACTATAACTCCCAGCATGTCATAGGATCTGCAGGACATGCTGGGAGTTATAGTTCTCCCATGGAATTTTAAAGCAGCACTCCAGTGCTATTTTGCAGTGCTGGAGTGGTGCTTTCAATATCAGCCCTGTGCCCCCATTCTTATACTCACCCTCCAGCATCTTCATATAGTACTTCACAGACACCACACTGGTCCTGCAGCTTCCAACATAATAACATACTATTATATATAATAACACCACATATAATAGTATGTTATTTATGTTATTAAATATTTTACCACATTTTTTTGCTTCAAATATTTTTTTCCCTATTTTCCACCTCTAAAACCTGGGTGCGCCTTATAGTCCGGTGCGTCTTATAGTCCGAAAAATACGGTATGTAAAAATCATACAATGTGATTTTCTGGATTTTTTCAAATATTTTGTCTCTCACAGTTCAAGAGTACCTATAATACAAAATGGCAGACCTATCCATTCTTGGTAGATGGGAACACTTGCAAAATCAGCAGTGTATAATAATAATCTTTATTTTTATATAGCGCTAACATATTCCGCAGCGCTTTGCAGTTTTGCACACATTCAAATACTTACATTCGTCACCACTGTATATTGTGAGCTCTTATTGTCAGTGGTGTCAGCTCTTTCTCTTTTATCCCCATATGTATTGTACAAGCAATTATAAGCTTTCAAGTAATGAAATCTGGGAATTAAGGAAAATTCAGTGAAGTCAGTGAATTTGATTTTCAAAAGATCCATTCATCACTTGTGACTGGTCATGTAAAAAAAGGCAAGAGTCAATAATAACCATTGGAATTGGCAAAAATCAGAACTTGCACAACTAGTAAAACATATTGATACATTATTGCAAAGTACCACAGAGATTTGTGAAACTGTTTTGATGTGTTTTTTGCTAACAAAAACATTGTCTAGACTGCAATCATTTACTTTTTGATGCAAAGTTATGTAGTGGATTTCTTCCTCTGAATGTAACCCATCTCTTATGAACTGTTTCAAACATCATGAATAACCACAAGCCGGCTTCTATCAATGTTCCTGAGGAATCTTATTAAATTTTTATGAGAAATGGCCTCTAGTTCAATGATTTTCTTACATTTGCATGCTGCAACTTCCTTCTGAAAATCCCATCAAGATTTTCTAGAGTGTTCAAGTCAAGAGTCTGTGATGGCAACTCTAGCTGCAAACAACAGAAAATTTGTAAAATGTACTAATAAACCTAATATAAAATGGGTGTTGAAAAATTTTAATTGCAACCTTTCATTGAAAATGATGAGAGGATATTTCCAAAAGCATGTTAGCAAGTTGAACAATTTCATTATTTTTATATTAATTAAACATGAACAACTGAAACCTGGATAACGCCTTAAATGTGCTGGAATATTTGCGAAAGACTTGTATGATATATTTGCTTTAATTGTGAAAAGTAACTGTACAAAACTGTATTAACAGTTATAATGGGTAAAACCTAAGATGAAATATTTTCTAAGCAGTTATATTCTTTTTGATCTAGAGTTTATTATAGCAGACCATGTTTGCCATTTATTTGTATCATGGTTTTTACATCTTTAGATCTTAGGCTGACCTCACATTTCTGATCTGTTATCATACGGACAAGGTCATCAAGCTTCGAAACAACTGCTAGAAACAGCTTTAGATCTGAGTCCCTTTTTTGTTAAAGATGAGATTTTTTTGTATTTGTTTTGAATGTAAACTTGTGGCTTTTTCTTCAAAGTAATTTAAACTGTTATTTATTTTGTGCTTGAAAATAGTTCACATGGATGTTGCTAAAATCTAATCTCAGTTTTTTTTTTGTACAACTAGTTTTTACAAAGCATTAATAACTTACACATTTTTCTTAAAAGCACCACTCCAGAGTTTTGTTTTGATGGTGCTTCTAGTGCAAGGTCCCTAATATTATACTTATCCCTCATCATCTTCAGCTCTTTCTGGAGCCCCTCCGGTCCCACAGTGCCGCTTTGTGACAACAACTTCTGACTAACAGGAAGTCAGGAATAATGGTTATGAGCTCCCAATGAGAGCCTGAATGAGACTTTTCTTTGACTTGTATTAAAAAATGGACTCTGGCTCACCAAACAAACACTGGTGTGATCCAACAGGTGACAAACTGCTGGAGACCGACTGGTCACTGATAAAAGATAAAGATGGTAGCAGATAAGTATGAGAGCTGGGATGAGACATTTACATTACAAGCGCCACTCCAGCATTGCTATAAAACAAAACGCTGAAGTGGTGCTATTCAGGCTTCATAACTAGACTGTGACTTGGTGAGCTCTTAAGACCTCATTTAAAGGAACCTGTCACCCCCCAGGCATTTTTAACTAAAAGAGCAACCTTGTGCAGCAGTAATGCTGCATTCTGACAAGGTGGATCTTTTAGTTCTGGGTGCTGTAACTGCCGAAATAATAAGTTTTGTAATTTGTCCTAAATACCTTGTCTTCAGTCAAGGAGGCAGGCGTTTCCCCCCCTGCTGCAGACGCCACACAGCCATCAATCAAATCTTCTTGGAGCCGGGCGCCGCCTCCTCACCGCTGTTTTGAAATGATCCTGCGCCTGTGCTCTGTTCTCCTGCCTTGCGCAGGTGCAGTGAGCGCTGCCCATCTGTCCTCATATGCAGTCCAGCTGACTGCGCCTGTGCGGACGCCCTGCCTGTGAATCCCAGCCCCGTAGTATGAATAAATAAGAAGACACTGTGGGGCTGGGATTCACAGGCAGGGCGTCCACACAGGTGCAGTAAGCTGGCCCCCGGCACATTAACCCCCAGCACACTGCGATTAAACATGATCGCAGTGTTCCAGCAGTATAGGGAAGCATCACACAGGGAGGGGGCTCCCTGCATGCTTCCCTGAGACCCTCGGAGCAACGCGATGTGATCGCGCTGCTGCGAGGGTCTCTTACCTCCTCCTCCCTGCAGGCCCAGATCCAAAATGGCCACGGGGATGCATCCAGATCCTGCAGGGAGGTGGCTTCACAGCGCCTGCTCAGAGCAGGTGCCGGGAAGCCTCTCTGCTGTGCATGTCAGATCGCTGATCTGACACAGTGCTCAGCACAGTGTCAGATCAGCGATCTGTCACTTTACTGTGATGTCCCCCCTGGGGAAAAGTAAGAAAGAAAAAAAAATTACATGTGTGAAAAAAAAAATCCTAAATAAATAATAATAAAAAAAAATATTGTTCCAATAAATACATTCCTTTATCTAAATAAAAAAAACAATAAAAGTACACATATTTAGTATCACCGCATCCGTAACGACCCGACATATAAAACTGTCCCACTAGTTAACCCCTTCAGTGAACACCGTTAAAAAAAATACAAAGCAAAAAACAAAGCTTTATTATCATACAAAAAGTGGAATAACACGTGATCAAAAAGACTGATATAAATAACCATGGTACCGCTGAAAACGTCATCTTGTCCCGCAAAAAACGAGCTGCCATACAGCGTCATCAGCAAAAAAATAAAAAAGTTATAGCCCTCTGAATAAAGTGATGCAAAAATAATTATTTTTTCTATAAAATAGTTTTTATCGTGTAAAAGCGCCAAAACATAAAAAATGATATAAATGAGGTATCGCTGTAATCATACTGACCTGAGGAATAAAACTGCTTTATCCATTTTACCAAACATGGAACGGTATAAACGCCCGGCCCCAAAAGAAATTCATATATAGCTGTTTTTTGGTCATTCTGCCTCACATAAATCGGAATAAAAAGCGATCAAAAAATGTCACGTGCCCGAAAATGTAGCCAATAAAAATGTCAACTCGTCCCACAAAAAACTAGACCTCACATGACTCTGTGGACCAAAATATGGAAAAATTATAGCTCTCAAAATATGGTAACGCAAAAAATATTTTTTTGCAATAAAAAGCGTCTTTTAGTGTGTGACGGCTGCCAATCAGAAAAATCCGCTAAAAACCCGCTATAAAAGTAAATCAAACCCCCCTTCATCACCCCCTTAGTTAGGGAAAAATTAAAAAATTAAAAAAATGTATTTATTTTCTTTTTCCCATTAGGGTTAGGGCTAAGGTTACGAGTAGGGCTAGTGTTAGGGTTAGGGCTAGGGTAGGGTTAGGGCTAGGGTTAGGGCTAGGGTTAGGGTTAGGGCTAGGGTTAGGGCTACAGTTAGGGTTGGGGCTAAAGTTAGGTTAGGTTTGGATTACATTTACGGTTGGGAATAGGGTTGGGATTAGGCTTAGGGGTGTGTCAGGGTTAGGGGTGTGGTTAGGGTTACCGTAAAGATTAGGGTTAGGGGTGTGTTTGGATTAGGGTTTCAGTTATAATTGGGGGGTTTCCACTGTTTAGGCACATCAGGGGCTCTCCAAACATGACATGGCATCCGATCTCAATTCCACCCAATTCTGCATTGAAAAAGTAAAACAGTGCTCCTTCCCTTCCGAGCTCTCCCGTGTGCCCAAACAGGGGTTTACCCCAACATATGGAGTATCAGCACACTCAGAACACATTGAACAAAAACTTTTGGGGTCCAATTTCTACTGTTACCCTTGGGAAAATACAAAACTGGGGGCTAAATGTAATTTTTGTGGAAATTTTTTTTTTTAACTTTCACGGCTCTGGGTTATAAACTGTAGTGAAACACTTGGGGGTTCAAAGTTCTCACAATGCATCTAAATAAGTTCCTTGAGGGGTCTAGTTTCCAATGTGGGCTCACTTGTGGGGGATTTCTACTGTTTAGTTACTTCAGGGGCTCTGCAAATGCAATGTGACGCCTGCAGACTAGGGTTGAGCGAAACAGATCGGCCAATTTCAAAAGTCACCAACTTTTGGGAAAGTCGGGTTTCGTGAAACCCGACCCGATCTCACTGTGGGATCGGGTCGGCCATCGGCGATCTTCGCTCCAAAGTCGGGTTTTGTTTTTTATATATACTGTATATATGTCATTGAGACACATATATATATATATATATATATATATATATATATATATAATATATATATATATTTATATTTACTTCAGCGCGACATATGTGAAAAGCCGGTAATTCAATTGCCGGCTTTTCATTTCTCCTGCCTAAACCCGACATGATATGAGACATGGTTTACATACAGTAAACCATGTCATATCCCCCTTTTTTTGCATATTCCACACTACTAATGTTAGTAATGTGTATGTGCAAAATTTCGGCACTGTAGCTATTAAATTTAAGGGTTAAATCGTGGAAAAAAATGGCATGGGCTCCCGCGCAATTTTCTCCGCCAGAGTGGTAAAGCCAGTGACTGAGGGCAGATATTAATAGCCAGGAGAGGGTCCATGGTTATTGCCCCCCCGTGGCTAAAAACATCTGCCCTCAGCCACCCCAGAAAAGGCACATCTGGAAGATGCGCCTATTCTGGCACTTGGCCACTCTCTTCCCACTCCCGTGTAGCAGTGGGATATGGGGTAATGAAGGGTTAAAGTCACCTTGCTATTGTAAGGTGACATTAAGCCAGATTAATAATGGAGAGGCGTCAATTATGACACCTATCCGTTATTAATCCAATTGTATGAAATGGTTAAAAAAATGGTTAAAAAAACACACACACAATATTGCAAAGTATTTTAATGAAATAAAGACACAGGTTGTTGTAATATTTTATTATACTGGTAATCCGCCTGAAGACCATCGTTCTGTAACAAAGGAAAAATAATAAACCAACAATATACATACCATCCCTAGATCTGTAACGTCCCACGATTAGTGTTGAGCATTCCGATACCGCAAGTATCGGGTATCGGCCGATACTTGCGGGTATCGGAATTCCGATACCGAGATCCGATACTTTTGTGGTATTGGGTATCGGTATCGAAACAACATTGTTGTGTAAAATAAAGAATTAAAATAAAAAATATTGCTATACTCACCTCTCCGACGCAGCCTGGACCTCACCGAGGGAACTGGCAGCGTTCTTTGCTTAAAATGCGCGCGTTTACTTCCTTCCGTGACGTCATGGCTTCTGATTGGTCGCGTGCCGCCCATGTGGCCGCGACGCGACCAATCACAGCAAGCCGTGACATAATTTTCAGGTCCTGACTGCCTAATTCTAGGCATTCAGGAATTTAAAATTACGTTCCGGCTTGTGATTGGTTGCGTCGCGGTCACATGGGCGGCACGCAACCAATCACAAGCCGTGACGTAATTTTAAAAATGGGCGTGTTTCCTGCCTCCCGTGACGTCACGGCTTGTGATTGGTTGCGTCGCCCATGTGACCGCGACGCGACCAATCACAAGCCGGAACATAATTTTAAATTCCTGAATGCCTAGAATTAGGCAGTCAGGACCTGAAAATTACGTCACGGCTTGCTGTGATTGGTCGCGTCGCGGCCACATGGGCGGCACGCGACCAATCAGAAGCCGTGACGTCACGGAAGGAAGTAAACGCGCGCATTTTAAGAAAAGAACGCTGCCGGTTCCCTCGGTGAGGTCCAGGCTGCGTCGGAGAGGTGAGTATAGCAATATTTTTTATTTTAATTCTTTATTTTACACATTAATATGGATCCCAGGGCCTGAAGGAGAGTTTCCTCTCCTTCAGAGCCTGGGAACCATCAGGAATACCGTCCGATACTTGAGTCCCATTGACTTGTATTGGTATCGGGTATCGGTATCGGATTAGATCCGATACTTTGCCGGTATCAGCCGATACTTTCCGATACCGATACTTTCAAGTATCGGACGGTATTGCTCAACACTACCCACGATGTAAATCCATCCGAAGGGGTTCAAATATTTTACAGGCAGGAGCTCTGCTATAATGCAGCTGTGCTCGTGCCTGTAAAACCCCAGGAATGAAGGTAATGTAGGTCAATGACCTGTATTTACCTTCATTCGCGGTGAGGCGCCTTCTGCTGGATGTTCTCATGAACTGGAGCCTTGGAAAAGTTCCCACGCTGGAGTTCATATGAGGACATCCAGCAGAGGGCGCATCACCGCGAAAAGCCGGCAATTGAATTACCGGCTTTTCACATATATCGCGCTGAAGTAAATATAAAAATATATAGATTTTCCATTAACTTGCATTGGGTTTCGTGTTTCGGCCGATCCCCGACCCCGACTTTTCAAGAAGATCGGCCGATTTCACTCGACTCGACTTTTGAGAAAGTCGGGTTTCATGAAACCCGACTTGACCTCAAAAAAGGAAAAGTCGCTCAACCCTACTGCAGACCAATCCATCTGCATTCCAAATGGTGCTCCTTCCCTTCCGAGCTCTGCCATGCGCCCAAACAGTGGTTTCTTCCCTCATATTGGGTATCAGCGTACTCAGGACAAATTTAACAACAACTTTTGTGGTTCAATTTCTCCTGTTACCCTTGCAAAAATACAAACCTGGGGGCTAAAAAATAATTTTTGTGGGAAAAAGACATTGAAACCCTCCACTTCTGCTTCACAGAAGTTTATAATGTAAAAAAAATTGGAGTACTTTTTCGCTCGTTTTTATAAATTGGCAACAAACATAGCAAAATGCGTCTGCTAGATGTATGCAAATTCTTCATGCTATCTAAATTAACTGTAGCTGTGTACACAAATTCACTTACTTTGCAGAACAGAAAAGTAAATGGTTAGTTTAAGATAACTGTATTCAATCTGCTGTGTAGACTTCTGGGCAGTTCAAGAAAGTTGTAGACAATTCTGGACAGTTCTAAAAACTTCTTGATAGTTCGCACAGTTCGAGAAGCTTCTTGAAGTATATTCTCAGCAATTAATATTTTGCAAATATTCTGAAAACTAGATACATTTTAAAATGTCAGTGTACTGATCATAAAAGCAAAGTTTATGGGCAATAATCTTTTTTTATTCATTTTAGGCACAAAGAATGAGGAAAACACACTTGACACCTGGGAACAAAAATATATGTAAATTTGTTACGTTGTGTTATCATTCCAGACTGAAATATGACAGGTAGCACTTTGCGGACTTTCTATATTCAGTAGAACGTTCAAGGTCAATAATTTGGAATATGTGATTGCTAATGGTCACAGCTCACCATTCCCTTCTTCCATCACAGTGATCTTAGCCTAGAAAGTTCGCCTGCTAGAATCCAGAACTTGGAGCCAGTTTGGTGCTGTCTGTGTCAATGTGACTGCTTAGCCGGCAGTATGAAATTTGTGCGGTTTCTATATTTTTCTTTCTCTATATAGATAGTGATACGAAAAGTTAAAAAAAAAAAAAGATACAAAAATTATAACTTAGACATGATCAAATAAAAATTGAATCTGTGTAAAATGTTCTGAAATTTGATGGTATCCGTGAAGTCAAATAAATTTCTATTTGTACAAAAAAATTGCCTGCTGGCATTCTACACGTTACAAAAAAAAATGAAGGAAAAGCACGGGAGGTTGGTAAAAAAAAACCCAGATATCAGGACTTGTGTGCCCATGCTGGGGAAAGCGCACTGGCAAAAATCCCACATTATATTTAAGAACCACTAGCATCCATTAACCATAACCATATTTTTTAGGTCATTTGGATATTATTAAGGGCTTATTTGCAAGTCAGTTTTTCATGTTCGAGTACTATATTTTTTTCATAGATACCACCCCGTAAGTATGAAAATCTATGGGACTGTTCACATATCCGTAATTTTTTGCTTGACCAAGTGGACCTTGCAAGTTGCAGAGGCACGTCCAATATTAATCCGAATATCTGCTCAAATTCTGCACTGAAAGTCTATGGGTCCATAAAAAATTCGGACACCCTTAGATGTCATCCGTGTGCTATTCGTTTTTCACTGACCGATAGGTGTAGGATAAGAAACTTTGCTTGTTATCAATGAAAACTGATGAAACTCTCATGAAAATCTGATGAAACTCAGTTCGTTTATCTCATATGAAAATATCACTGATGTGTGAATGAAGCCTCAGGCTGTATTTGCATTGGAGGTCTTCTAAGAGATTGTATATAGTCCTAATATACTCCAGAGTGCTACACACATCTTTTCAGGGCAACTAGAGACTTTGCAGTACTTTAGTTTTGCGGCAAATCAATTTACTATGAAACAATTTTTTTGGAGCTGGCAAATTCGATTTTCAAAATATTCTTTTAAATCTAATATTTAATATAAAATGCTGATTTCATGAATAGTTTGTTTTTTTTACATTACATTGCCTTTAAGAAGGTATTTAAAAATAGGTTTAAAAATGGTAACACTTTTGATCTAATTATTTCACTATCTTTAAGAAGGTTGTCCACTACTTTAATATTGATGGCCAATCCTTAGGATACATCATCAATTTCTGATCGACGATGGTGCCACACCCAGCAACCCCACCGATCAGCTGTTCTCAATGTCAACTGTGGCAGGGATTGACCAGTTACGGAGCTGTGCAGCTATATCTACTGTATAGTGGCTATGACCAGGTACTGCCCACCCACCCCGTATTCAAATCAGTAGGAGACGGATGTGCAGTACCTAGTTGCAGCCTCTATACAGTAGACAGAGCTCTTTAAGCGCAGCTCTTTAACTGGTCAGTTCCTGCCGCCCCCCCAACACTGAGAACATTTGGTCAGTGAGGTTGCCAAGTTTTGTACCCCCATTGATCAAAAATGTATAACTTGTCCTAAGGAAAGGCCATTAATATTAAAGAAGTGGACAACCTCTTTCATTTCTCACCATCATGATTCTGCCTCAACTTGTCTATTCAAACAAAGTAACAAATATTAATTATACTATTTTGATATTATAGTATTAATTATAATATTACTGATAATTATCAGTAATACTGCACTGAAAAATATTTTCACCATACTGTCTGTTCTTCATTTCCTTGCCATTGCATTGATGCTTTCCATCATGCTCATTTCAATATTTTATGAAGCTGTAGCTTTATACACCTGCAAAAGTGTACAATTTATTTTGTCAAAACAGTAGGTGGTATTTTCTTGTAGTTTTCTTGGTTTCACAACAGAGATGATAATTATGGTAACTGAGAATCTCAGTTAGTTCACAAAACCCAGTACAAATGAGCGTGTAAAATATTTAAAAATATATTATGTTTTAAGGGATTCTCTACAGTATATATTACTATAATGACTGTCTGAGGCCTTAAACTCAAAAAGGCAACAGAAAACGTATTTGGTTCTAGCTGCTTTGTCCAGCAGAGTAAGCCCCACTTTCACCCTATAACTCATATACAGGGATTTGTCCATCAGGTTTCAGAGTAGCCTCCACTTTCACCCTATAACTCACATACAGGAATTTGGACTTATGACTGTGCCCAACTGGTTGCATGCACAAAGTGGTTGTTGACAAGAAGAATGAACCTGAGGTTAGAGTTGTCATACTTGTCAGGCCAGTAACTGGAGTGACAGAACAAGTAATAAAATGGAGAGACCAGCTATAGTCATGGAAAAAGTCGGTGTCAGGTACCAGTAGGTCAGTCAAAAGTGATGTCAGTCAAGCTCAGGTCATAGTAAAGAGGGATTAAACAAAACACGAGTTCAGCATCAAACTAGGTCTGGAACAGTGGTTCAGGAGGCAAATAACACCAGAAATATAAAGGTAAAACAAACAAACTGGCAAATCCCATCAAAGCTATTGGCAGCTTAAAGAGTTTTTAGCACCAACCTATGGCTGCTCTTTTTATTTAATGGAAGTGAACCACTCCAAATTAGGGATTTTTCTATATGTAAGCTAATGTTGAAATTGTGCAGAACAGCCCCTAATGTCCCCCAAAAGGACTAAAATTTCTTGTACAAACAAGGTCCAAATATCTAAGTTGTTTTCATAGGTGTGTCTGAGGCTGCAGACACTCACACAGCATCTGGCTACAGAAGGTCTCTGCGGTTGGCTTTGCAGATGCCTTCCTAGGCCTTCTGTCTCTTGGACCCAGTGGAAACTTCCACTCAGCTAACTGACACACCTGGAATGAGTAGTTATAGACATCCTGTCTGCTTCTGGGAATTGCTGGTGATACTTCCATTTTCCCCTGTTGAGACTTGGAGCTATAGCATTCGGCTGTCTTCCTCTTTGATGCTGTTTGAGGACGTCTGTGTTACTTCTATGAGTCTACTCAAGATAAGTGTTCCCCTTGTCTATCTATCCCAGCTGTCTTTAGCTGTAGTGAGGATTAACTAGTGCATACCCTGTCCTTCCCTAAACAGGGATTATTGTTTGTGTTGCACTTAGTCATGCCACACTGTGCGTGACAGTTGTAGGATCGTGGAATGAAAAGCAGGATTCCACAACTTCTATCATCACTTCATGGTGAAAGTGTAAAATCTTGTACGTGATTACAAGATCTCACTCTTTGCACTTAACCCAGCGCTCCCAAATTGTGTACTAAGGGGTGACCAAACAATAACATCCTTACAGCAGTAAGGATGTTATTGTTTGGTCACCCCTTAGTACACAATTTACTTATTAAGCAAAGCAGAAACCCAGAGCAAGTGCTGGGCATTTTGCCAGAAAGGATCCTTTTGGGGGACATTAGGGAGGATTATTCACACTTATGACACTAACTTATAATTAGAAGCAAAAATAAACTTGGCACTCAAATTGATGAAAGCTGAGGAAATTTCATTTATTTTGCATCCAAACAAAAACAGAAAAAATGGCTGAACATTTTCAGTCTCACATTGGACCTTCATCAGAGTATCTTGCTGGTTCAAAGTGCTGCGTGTGTGGAGGTCCTGGGAGCTGGGGTTCTTCTGTCCAGCTCCCGAGACATCCACACACGCAGCACTTTGAAAACGTTCAGCTATTTATAATGTTTTTGTCTTGATGCAAAAAATAAATTAAATTTCCTCATCTTTCATCAATTTGAGTGCCAAGTTTATTTTTGCTTCTTATTATAAGTTAGTGTCATAAGACATATTATTTTATCATGTTACACACTGGAAATTGGGAAAAAAATTCCAAGTGCATTGAAATTTAAAAAAAGTTAAATGTCACAATTTTTTGGTGTGTGGGGGAGTTATTTATATTTACTATGTTCATAATATGGTTAAGATGACATCGTAATATGATTAAATCAGCAATAACCTGACGATGACGATGCAGGCTTGGCGTGCGACAACTCTAAAGCAAATCAAGGTAGGACATTTCTGTGTCTTCATTTTTCAGCATTTTTTGCCTATTAACATTGTCAGTTACTTATTAATGCAGTTAAACAAATTGCATAAAAAGTAAATCTGATCTTTACTCAGAAAATAATCTATGGTACCAGGAAACATATAATGTGGTTTTAACATACAGTTTGTGGCCTTGACAAGCATGCACATGGGCATAGAAATATTGCAGTATCATAGGAGAAGTTGATGCAGCACAATTTTTTCCCAGGCAATAATTAGTAAGTAGAGAGTCAAAAAATTATAGAAAATTCATTCATTCATTCATTCATTCTTTCATTCTAATTTCTAATACAGTGGTAATGGAGTGATAAATGGACGTTTGATGGTAATAATGGGATTCTATGATATAATTTGAAACAATATTCTATTTAAATTGAGTGCTGCTCAGCCATTACTTTAGGGAATATAAAGGCAATGTGTGTGTAATGTGAAATAACATAACATTTGGACGCTGATTGAACCCATCTCAGGCTAAAAGCAAATTGAGAAATGCAAGATAGGTTGTTCATGAGACATTTGTTTGTCCTTATATGAACATTGAGGATGATGTTCATTAGCAGGAAAATTTTCCTTTGCTATTACATCTTCTACTATATCGAAGTAGCTATCAAAAGGGCTATCAAAAGATTCAAAAATAATAATTAATAAAACTTATATTCAAATTATGGCTCAACTTTCCAGCAATTGCTCTCCTCATCATCATACATGTGCTTCTCACAAAATTAGAATATCATCAAAAAGTTAATTTATTTCAGTTCTTCAATACAAAACGTGAAACATATATTATATAGAGCGATTACAGAGTGATCTATTTCAAGTGTTTATTTCTGTTAATGTTGATGATTAATGGCTTACAGCCAATGAAAATGCAAAAGTCATTATCTCAGTGAATTAGAATAATTAACAAAAAACACCTGCAAAGGCTTCCTAAGTGTTTAAAAAGGTCCCTTAGTCTGTTTCAGTAGGCTCCACAATCATGGGGAAGACTGCTGACTTGACAGATGTCCATAAGACAGTCATTTACACACTCCACAAGGAGGGTAAGCCACAAAGGTCATTGTTAAAGTAGCTGGCTGTTCAAAGTGCTGTATCTAAGCATATTAATAAAGAGTTGAGTGGAAGGAAAAAGAGTGGTAGAAAAAGGTGCACAAGTAACCAAAATAACTGTAGCCTTGAAAGGATTGTTAGGAAAAGGCCATTCAAAAATGTGTGGGCGATTCACAAGGAGTGGACTGCTGCTGGAGTCATTGCTTCAAGAGGCACCACACACAGATGTATCTAGGACATGGGCTACAAGTGTCGCATTCCTTGTGTCAAGCCACTCATGACCAATAGACAATGCCAGAAGCATCTTACCTGGACCAAGGAGAAAAAAAACTGGACTTTTGCTCAGTGGTAAAGGTGTTGTTTTCAAAATGAAAGTACATTTTACATTTCATTTGGAAATAAAGGTCCCAGAGTCTGGAGCAAGAGTGAAGATGCACACAATCCAAGTTGCTTGAGGTCTAGTGTGAAGTTTTCACAATCAGTGATGGTTTGGAGAGCCATGTCATCTGCTGGTGTAGGTCCACTATGTTTTATCAAGACCAAACTCAGTGCAGCCATCTACTAGGAAATTTTAGAGCATTTCATGCTTCCGGACAAGCTTTTTGGAGAAGGAAATTTCATTCTCCAGCAGGACTTGGAACCTGTCAACACTGCCAAATGTACCAATACCTGGTTAAAAAAACAACATTACCACTGTGCTTGACTGGCCAGCAAACTGACCTGACCTTAACCCCATAGAGAATCTATTAGGTATTGTCAAGAGGAAGATGAGAGACTCCAGACTCAACAATGCAGACGAGCAGAAGGCTGCTACCAAAGCAACATGGCCTTCCTTACCACCTCAGCAGTGCCACAGACTGATCGCCACCATGTTACACCACATTGATGCAGTGATTGATGCAAAAGGAGCCCCAACCAAGAATTGAGTGCATTAACTGAACATACACGCCAGTAGATCAACATTTTGGATTTTAAAATAATTTTTCAAGCTGGTGTTATAAAGTATTCTAATTTAGTGAGATAATGACTTTTGGGTTTTCTTTGGCTGTAAGCCATAATCAACATTCATAGAAATAAACACTTGAAATAGATCACTCGGTTTGTAATGACTCTATATAACATATGAGTTTCATTTTTTGTATTGAAGAACTGAAATAAATAAACTTTTTTATGGTATTATAATTCTGTAAGATGCACCTGTATGTCTGGTATTCATTGCATTTTCTAAACACTACTGCCGAGCATCTCTTCACTCTAGGATGGGACTTCCTGCTCAAATGAGACCTAGGAAAGTTCTGAGCAAGCCCATGGAGGATTAGAACACAAGTCATGACATCATAACTGTTCCAAAGTGACTGTCCTGGTGTGACTCGACCCGACGAGGGGACGATCACAAAACAGCAGAGCACACAAGAGTACACCGGGGACACATTAACAATGTGGGCCCTGCGATAGGGAATGGGGAAATGGACACCTCCTGCACTCTCCTAAGGATGTGCCCTGATCTCCCTGACATCCCTGTTAGGGCTAGCGGAATGCACTAAATAATAAAGAGGTAGATATGAGGTGTGTTCTCAGCCCGGGGTCCACTGTGCAGAGTTGGTACCTGCTGCTGAGTAATGATGGATGGACACTTGTTCAAACGTGAGTTAGACTTCACCCCGTGTGAATAGCAGCGAACTCTGTTGCTTCACAGAGCCACCAAAATACGCTGAGCCCTGTTATCAGACACAGGGTGCAGCTGCTAGACACTAGTGGGATCCCTATGAATCACCCCCACTAATCTGGTAATTGGACTCACTCTGACCCTCAGTGGCTTTTGAGCCCGTGCCTGAGGACGCCCCGAGTCAGATGCAGAGTCCAAGTGGGAATTCCCTCACTACATTGACAGAATGTCTGGAAAGCACACAGATTGCACACGGTGCCATATAAGAGGGCACTGCAAAAGGCACTGTAATGTGTGCTATGTGTGCAGGTAGCACTGTCGGGCGCTAGATAGCTTCCACCATTCACAAGCAGTCAACAACACTAGGAATGGGTATGATTAAAGAGCTTTCATCCATCGACAGTCATTCATCTACACACACAGGTTATCAAGTTTATACTAGCACATGGCCGTGTGGCCATGCAAACCTTTTATAGAGGAAGCTTTCCAAGACCTTCCTAGTGGTCAAATAGGAGCTGCTACAAGACCTGAGCATGTGACCCCTTACCTCGAATGAGAGGTATTCCCTTGGGCATGCTTAGTAGAGGAAAAGCAGAACTTAGTCCCAGGAGAGTCTGCTCACCACTGAACAATGCTGGTTACAATGGCTGAGCCTGGAAGCGCAGAGTATCTGCCTGAGCCAGACACTGGGACTGATGTCTCTGCTGAGCAGGCTCCACTGCAGCTGGAGAAGAATGGGAGACAGCAGCGGAGGTGGTTCAAGATTCCCCCTGTGCAGCAGCGGGAACTCGACACCGAACAGTCCCTATACAGGTTTTTTCAACCTGTCGCCGAGCAGGATATCTAAGCCCTCACTTGCCCTGCACTTATCCCTTGCTTGTTGTGTATTTTTAGAGATTTCCTTGCTTGTCAGTTTAAGTGCACTAATTTCACATGTAGAGTGTTCAGCCTCTGGAATCAATGTTTCCATTCAGTGACAGTTAGCAGAGGAAGACTTGCTGGCTGGATATTATGTATACATAAGATAAAGGTAAAAACAATCATTCCATTACTCTTGATTGTGTTCCAAAGGCCTCAGTCGAGCCATTGTTTCATATGAGCCTGGCTGTTGACCTCATTGTATGTTAATTGGTAAATGCCTGCTGATTACGTATTGCATCAGCCCACTGCAGTTTACTACTCTACACAACTTAGGATAAATATGTAGATTATTTGAACTATCGATCAATGAAGGATCACCTCCCCCACCTTGCTCCTATCCTGTGGAAGAAAGCCTTAACAGGAGCTATGAATATAATTAGTCTCTGTCTTCCTCTGAAAAGATACCTTTTTCAGGAACAGCCCAAGGAACCATTGCTCCATATGATGGAATACAGGTCTGCTCCATTGCCCATCAATGAAACCGCAAAGATGTTTTGAGGATCCCGGTTAGGACTGTACTATATGTGGTTACTAGCTCTAGCTTGATACTCGTGTACAGTCATGATATCTATCATCTGGATATGAGGAACTATCTTAAGGACTATTGTTGCCGGCTGGAGCTTGAGGTACATGCTACAGTCGTGATATCTATTGTCTGGATGTGAGGAACTATCTTAAGGACTGTAGGTTCCGGCTGGAGTTTGATACAAATGCTATTGTTGTATTATCTATGATCCAGTGTAAGAGGACTATGTTGCCGATTACAGCTCATTTTGTTGCTCTTAATCATAATGTTGCCCAATTGTGCTATCAAGTTATCGATTTCATTCCTTTAGCCAGAAGAGAGGAAGAAAGAATACAGAAACTTAGATAAAAAGATGCATATTGGATTTATACTCTACAAACTTTGGAGCCCCATGGGTTGAATAGGGAATACAAGGTTTTCTATTGATCTGCTTTACTCATTTGTCATGCTTTCCAGTAGAGTATATTTTATTTTCTGCTAATTCTCCTTTATCTTTATTTATAGGTCTAATTACGTCACATCAGGTATCTCTATCACACTATCCGAACCTTCCTCCCTCCTTTCTTTTTTCCCTATGCTTTTTCCTTTCTCCCCTTCCTTCTATTCCCCTCCTTCCCCTTCACCCCTTCCCTTCTTGATTGCATCCACTCTATGCACTTTATTTATGTTCACCCTCCTGTTTTTCCCTTTTATTATATTCATTATTTATAATCCTGTCTGTTATGACCCCAGTGGACAGGGTCTCAGAGGAACGTGTAAGTCTGCAAGATACAAAAATCCAGCTCATAGGGCTGTGGTAACTGGGTTGACCAAATAGCTACTCCTAACGCCAACACTAGAAGTAGCCGGGGATCATGCCTACGGTGATCGCTAGATGACTCGCGCCAGCCGGAGAATCTAACTACCCCTAGGAGAAGAAAACAAAGACCTCTCTTGCCTCCAGAGAAGGGGATCCCAAAGCAAGATACAAGCCCCCCACAAATAATAACGGTGAGGTAAGAGGAAATGACAAACACAGAAATGAACCAGGTTCAGCAAAGAGAGGCCAGCTTACTAATAGCAGAATATAGCAAGATAACTTATCTGGTCAACAAAAACCCTATAAAAATCCACGCTGGAGATTCAAGAACCCCCGAACCGTCTAACGGTCCGGGGGGAGAACACCAGCCCCCTAGAGCTTCCAGCAAAGGTCAGGATACAGATAGGAACAAGCTGGACAAAAATACCAAACAAAACAAAAGCAAAAAGCAAAGAAGCAGACTTAGCTTGAAAAACAGGAACCAGGATCAGAGGACAAGAGCACAACAGATTAGCTCTGATTTCAACGATGCCAGGCATTGAACTGAAGGTCCAGGGAGCTTATATAGCAACGCCCCTGAACTAACGGCCCAGGTGAGGATATAGGAAAAGACAGACGCTCCAGAGTCAAATCACTAATGACCACTAGAGGGAGCAAAAAGCAAAATCACAACAGTACCCCCCCCTTAGTGAGGGGTCACCGAACCCTCACCACGACCACCAGGGCGATCAGGATGAGCGGCATGAAAGGCACGAACTAAATCGGCCGCATGAACATCAGAGGCGACCACCCATGAATTATCTTCCTGACCATAGCCCTTCCACTTGACCAGGTACTGAAGCCTCCGCCTGGAGAGACGAGAATCCAAGATCTTCTCCACCACGTACTCCAACTCACCCTCAACCAACACCGGAGCAGGAGGCTCAGCAGAAGGAACCACAGGCACAACGTACCGCCGCAACAAGGACCTATGAAACACGTTGTGGATAGCAAACGACACAGGTAGATCCAGGCGAAAGGATACAGGATTAAGAATTTCCAATATCTTGTAAGGACCAATAAAACGAGGTTTAAATTTGGGAGAGGAAACCTTCATAGGAACAAAGCGGGAAGAAAGCCACACCAAATCCCCAACACGTAGTCGGGGACCCACACCGCGGCGGCGGTTGGCAAAGCGCTGAGCCCTCTCCTGTGACAACTTCAAGTTGTCCACCACAAGATTCCAGATCCGCTGCAACCTATCCACCACAGAATCCACCCCAGGGCAGTCAGAAGGTTCCACATGACCCGAAGAAAAACGAGGGTGGAAACCAGAGTTGCAGAAAAACGGCGAAACCAAGGTGGCGGAACTAGCCCGATTATTAAGGGCAAACTCAGCTAACGGCAAGAAGGTCACCCAATCGTCCTGATCAGCAGAGACAAAACACCTCAAATAAGCCTCCAAAGTCTGATTAGTTCGCTCCGTCTGTCCATTAGTCTGAGGATGGAAAGCAGACGAAAATGACAAGTCAATGCCCATCCTACTACAAAAGGATCGCCAGAATCTGGAAACGAACTGGGATCCTCTGTCTGACACAATATTCTCAGGGATGCCGTGCAAACGAACCACGTTCTGGAAAAACACAGGAACCAGATCGGAAGAGGAAGGCAGTTTAGGCAAAGGAACCAAATGGACCATCTTGGAGAAGCGATCACATATCACCCAGATAACAGACATGCCCTGAGACACCGGAAGATCAGAAATGAAATCCATGGAGATATGTGTCCAAGGTCTCTTAGGGACAGGCAAGGGCAAGAGCAACCCGCTGGCACGAGAACAGCAAGGCTTAGCTCGAGCACAAGTCCCACAGGACTGTACAAATGACCGCACATCCCTAGACAAGGAAGGCCACCAAAAGGATCTGGCCACCAGATCTCTGGTGCCAAAAATTCCTGGGTGACCTGCCAACACCGAGGAATGAACCTCGGAAATGACTCTGCTGGTCCACTTATCAGGCACAAACAGTCTGTCAGGTGGACAAGAATCAGGCCTATCAGCCTCAAATCTCTGCAACACACGTCGCAGATCAGGAGAAATAGCTGACAAGATAATACCATCCTTAAGAATACCAACAGGTTCAGCGACTCCAGGAGCATCAGGCACAAAGCTCCTGGAAAGAGCATCGGCCTTCACATTCTTTGAACCTGGTAAATACGAGACAACAAAGTCAAAACGGGAGAAAAACAATGACCAGCGGGCCTGTCTAGGATTCAGGCGTTTAGCAGACTCGAGATACATCAGATTTTTGTGATCAGTCAAGACCACCACACGATGCTTAGCACCCTCGAGCCAATGACGCCACTCCTCAAATGCCCATTTCATGGCCAACAACTCCCGATTGCCCACATCATAATTTCGCTCCGCAGGCGAAAACTTCCTAGAGAAAAAGGCGCAAGGTCTCATAACAGAGCAACCAGGGCCTCTCTGCGACAAAACGGCCCCTGCTCCAATCTCTGAAGCATCCACCTCAACTTGAAAGGGAAGCGAGACATCAGGCTGGCACAAAACAGGCGCCGAAGTAAACCGACATTTCAACTCCTGGAAAGCCTCCACGGCAGCAGGAGCCCAATTAACCACATCGGAGCCCTTCTTGGTCATATCCGTCAAAGGTTTCACAATGCTAGAAAAGTTAGCGATAAAACGACGGTAGAAGTTAGCGAAACCCAAGAACTTCTGAAGACTCTTAACTGACGAGGGCTGAGTCCAATCAAGAATAGCTCAGACCTTGACTGGGTCCATCTCCACAGCAGAAGGGGAAAAAATGAACCCCAAAAAGGGAACCTTCTGTACACCAAAAAGACACTTTGAGCCCTTGACAAACAAAGAATTTTAAAGACCATCCTGACCTGCTCCACATGCGAGTCCCAATTATCAGAAAAAACCAGAATATCATCCAGATAAACGATCAGAAATTTATCCAGATAGTTCCGGAAAATGTCATGCATAAAGGACTGAAAAACTGAAGGGGCATTAGAGAGCCCAAAAGGCATCACCAAGTACTCAAAATGACCTTCGGGCGTATTGAATGCGGTTTTCCATTCATCCCCTTGCTTAATGCGCACAAGGTTGTACGCACCACGAAGGTCTATCTTGGTAAACCACTTGGCACCTTTAATCCGGGCAAACAAGTCAGACAACAGCGGCAAAGGATACTGAAATTTGACAGTGATCTTATTTAAAAGCCGATAGTCAATACAAGGCCTCAAAGATCCGTCCTTTTTAGCCACAAAAAAGAATCCCGCACCAAGAGGGGAAGAAGACGGACGGATGTGTCCTTTCTCCAGAGACTCCTTGATATATGAACGCATAGCGGTATGTTCAGGTATCGACAGATTAAACAGTCTTCCCTTAGGAAATTTACTGCCTGGAATCAAATCTATTGCACAGTCACATTCCCTATGAGGAGGCAATGCACTGGACCTGGACATACTAAATACATCCTGATAATCAGACAAGTACTCCGGAACTTCCGAAGGCGTAGAAGAAGCAATAGACACAGGCAGGGAATCCTCATGAATACCACGACAGCCCCAACTAGACACTGACATAGCCTTCCAGTCAAGGACTGGATTATGGGTCTGTAACCATGGCAGCCCCAAAACAACCAAATCATGCATTTTATGTAGAACGAGAAAACGTATCACCTCGCGGTGTTCAGGAGTCATGCACATGGTCACCTGTGTCCAATACTGCGGCTTATTTTCTGCCAATGGCGTAGCATCAATACCCCTAAGAGGGATAGGATTTTCTAATGGTTCAAGAATAAAACCACAGCGCTTAGCAAATGAGAGATCCATAAGACTCAGGGCAGCACCTGAGTCTACAAACGCCATGACAGGATAAGATGACAGTGAGCAAATCAAAGTTACAGACAGAATAAACTTAGGATGCAAATTACCAACGGTGACAGGACTAACAACCTTAGATATACGTTTAGAGCATGCTGAGATAACATGTGCAGAATCACCACAGTAGTAGCACAAGCCATTCCGGCGTCTATGAATTTTCCTCTCATTTCTAGTCAGGATTCTATCACATAGCATCAAATCAGGTGTCCGTTCAGACAACACCATGAGGGAATTTGCGGTTTTTCTATCACATTGCATCACATCAGGTGTCTGTTCAGACAACAACATGAGGGAATTTGCGGTTTTGCGCTCCCGCAACCGCCGGTCAATTTGAATAGCCAGGGACATGGTATCATTCAGACCTGTGGGAATGGGAAAACCCACCAGAACATTCTTAATGGCCTCAGAAAGGCCATTTCTAAAATTAGCGGCCAGTGCACACTCGTTCCAATGTGTCAGCACGGACCATTTCCGAAATTTTTGGCAATACACCTCAGCCTCGTCCTGGCCTTGAGACATAGCCAGCAAGGCTTTCTCTGCCTGAATCTCAAGATTGGGTTCCTCATAAAGTAAACCGAGCGCCAGAAAAAATGCATCAATATCAGCCAATGCCGGATCTCCTGGCGCCAACGAAAAAGCCCAATCCTGAGGGTCACCCCGTAAGAATGAAATCGGAATCGGAATCTTGGGTTCAGACCTAGGATTTCTGGTAACATAATCTTGTATACCCTGCACACGAGCGGCAAGCTGGTCCACACTTGTAATCAAGGTCTGGACATTCATGTCTGCAGCAAGCTTAAGCCACTCTGAGGTAAAGGGGAAAAGAAAAAAAAAAATGAGAGAGGGAAAAAAAAACCTCAAAATTTTCTTTCTTATAATCCCACTTCTGCAATGCATTAAACATTTAATACTGGCCTGGCATACTGTTATGACCCCAGTGGACAGGGTCTCAGAGGAACGTGTAAGTCTGCAAGATACAAAAATCCAGCTCATAGGGCTGTGGTAACTGGGTTGACCAAATAGCTACTCCTAACGCCAACACTAGAAGTAGCCGGGGATCATGCCTACGGTGATCGCTAGATGATTCGCGCCAGCCGGAGAATCTAACTACCCCTAGGAGAAGAAAACAAAGACCTCTCTTGCCTCCAGAGAAGGGGACCCCAAAGCAAGATACAAGCCCCCCACAAATAATAACGGTGAGGTAAGAGGAAATGACAAACACAGAAATGAACCAGGTTCAGCAAAGAGAGGCCAGCTTACTAATAGCAGAATATAGCAAGATAACTTATCTGGTCAACAAAAACCCTATAAAAATCCACGCTGGAGATTCAAGAACCCCCGAACCGTCTAACGGTCCGGGGGGAGAACACCAGCCCCCTAGAGCTTCCAGCAAAGGTCAGGATACAGATAGGAACAAGCTGGACAAAAATACCAAACAAAACAAAAGCAAAAAGCAAAGAAGCAGACTTAGCTTGAAATACAGGAACCAGGATCAGAGGACAAGAGCACAACAGATTAGCTCTGATTTCAACGATGCCAGGCATTGAACTGAAGGTCCAGGGAGCTTATATAGCAACGCCCCTGAACTAACGGCCCAGGTGAGGATATAGGAAAAGACAGACGCTCCAGAGTCAAATCACTAATGACCACTAGAGGGAGCAAAAAGCAAAATCACAACACCTGTCCCTCTTGTGGTTTCATTTTTTCTTTTATCCCCCTTTCTTGGTTTTCATTTTCTCTTGTTCTTTATTTTTTCTGGCCCTGCCAATTCCTCTAGTTGTTTCTCTCCCTTCTAATCCCCCTCAGTATATGTTACAGCCTCTTTCCTTTTCAGTCATTTATGCCTATACATGCATTAATCAATTACTTTTTGCTTGGCAGGTTCTTGGCACATATCATCGCTGTTCCATGACATGCACATGCGCAGTTCCTGCAACACACACTGATCTCTTGTGCATGCGCCCGCACCGCTACCTCTTACTTCCGCCCATTGTATGCTCTTATTTGATTAAATGTGCCTGCGTCGAGATGAGACCTTTGCGCATGAACGTGAGCTATAGCGATATTCTTATGCCCTTCTCAGCAGTGTATTGTTCCTCTCACAAAGTGCCTGCGCGTCTACAGGTCTCCTCTCTTGCGCAACCGCAATGGCACATGGCTCAGATGTTTGGCATTATCTCCTAATGCCTCTCTATTTAAACCGCCCGATATTAGCACACAACACACTGGTCCCACTTGCCACCACCATAGAGGCACCTTCCTGGTCTTCACTCCTCTTTTGTTTGAGGTATTTACTCATTGCGACCTTCTTGACTCCATTTTCATTATGTCACATTAATGCTGTTTTCTGTTTATTCAGATTGCACTCAAACAGGTATGGCTTCTGACTTGTCCCTTTCTAGCTCGCTCTTTGCTTCCATTTGTTTCTTTACCCCTCTAGGCTTTTCCTTGCACATTTCCTCTGATACCTGATGGTCACAGGACCTTTTTCACCACTCTGCATCTCCAGCCTATTTGTTCTTTAATGCTGTACCTTAGTGGTATACTTTACTGTAATGTCAGATTATTGCATTTATATTATTTTGTACATATTTGACATGTCAGGTTGTTCTTGAGGTAATATATTAATTTATTGTTTTACAGTTGTGTTATTCACTTGGCAATAAGGAAACCTCCTTTTTCATATTTTGTTTATTATATGATATTGTTAATTATATGTCAATTCTGTGTCCTTCATATTGGATTACACAAGTTTGCTCTATTATGTGAATATTTCTGTGCTTTTGTTTAGATAACCTTGATAAAGGCCAAAACGTTGGGTTTTGTTATACACTGAATCAATAAATACAGGCTTTTTGCAAGCAAATCCTATTTTGTGCATAAGGTTTTTCTGTTATTCTGAATATGATCGGGTGTTTTATCAAGTTGCACCAGGATCAAAACATCAGTCATGTGCACAATCTCTAAAACTAAAAGTTACTGGATCATGCAGAAAACACTGCAGACCAATGGTGTGTTCGCTTGTTGCATTTTTCTTGCATTTTTTTCTGCAAAAAATGCAGTGTTTTATTGCAAAAAATGCAGTGTTTTATTGCAGTAACAATGTGATGAGTAAATAAGCATCCAAAATATCATGCACACTACTAGGGTTGAGCGACTTTCATTTTTTTAAGATCGAGTCGGGTTTTGTGAAACCCGACTTAGTCCAGAGTCGAGTCGAGTGAAGTCGGCCGATTATCGCTAAAAGTCGGGGATCGACCGAAACACGAAACCCAATGCAAGTCAATGGGGAAGCATAGCCGGCAGTGAGTGGAGGCCAGGAAAACACCTACAGTGCCCATTTTAATGCCAAAAACATCCATTCTTGTTTTCTGAAGCTTGTCAATCTAAATTAACTTTATAATAATAGTTGGGCACTGGAAATTGGGGGTGATTTGGCAAAGGTTGTGGGGGGAAGGGCTGGTTCAAGGTTTTAGTGGGCACAGGAAACATGGACTACGTCACGGCGGTGGAGCAGTGAGAGGTAAGTATGTCAAGTTTGCAAGTGCTGTGATCCTAAGCAAGCAGGGGGGCCCACTCGTTGGCATTGGCACTGGCACAGGGCCCCTCAAAGTACAGCGGTGTGTTTGCACGGCGGGGGCGCCTCCCACCAGCAGCGACACTTTTGCGTACTCTGAGGGGCCATGTGCCAGTGACGTCGCCAACGAGTATGCCCCCCCCACCTGATGAAGGAACCTGCACTTTCATCTGCACCTTCCTCTTTGTCCCTGTGTAAGGTGGTATAACATGCAGGAAGGGGAACCTGACTTTCAGCAGGGTCAGATTCTGGCTGTGTAGAGTGCAAGGGGAATGTAGTGGTCTAGGTCAATGTACCAGCAGGCTCATGTAGCAGTGGCTGGGCAGTGGGCAGGATGAGGAGGAAACAGATATAGGGCCAAAGAATAAAGTAGGCTAAATGCAGTTCAAAATTGGTAACAGGACTAAACAGGCGGCATTGCTTTGTTGAGTGGAGTAGCAAACCCAGGAGCAGCAGACACTGTTTTAAGGGCCCAAACACACTAATAGGCCAAATGCAGTTTAATATCTGATACTATAGGCCGAAAACCATAAGGTTGAAGCTCAGCTTTTTTTAGTTGAGGACAAACACCAGGGAGGAGCAAACAGAGCTATTAGGCCCCATCCAGCAGCAATTTAAAAAAAAAAAAAAAGAGCCAGAAGGTGGAAACTCAGCTTTGTTCAGTGGAGGACAACACCAGGCAGGGGCAGACACCGTTAGTAGGCCCTAACCACCAATTTTTAAAAACACAGCACTTAATGAGAGCCAGAAGGTTGAAGCTCAGCTTTATTCAGTTGAGGGCAAGACCAGGGAGGGGCAGACACCGTTAGTAGGCCCTAACCACCATTTTGTTTTTTAAAAAACACTTAATGAGAGCCAGAAGGTTGAAGCTCAGCTGTATTCAGTTGAGGACAACAACAGGGAGGGGCAGACACCGTTAGTAGGCCGTAACCAAAGTTGAAGGCCAAATGCAGTTTAATATCTGATACTATAGGCCGAAAGCCACAAGGTTGAAGCACAGCTTTATTCAGTTGAGGGCAACATGAGGGAGGGGCAGACACCGTTAGTAGGCCCTAACCACCAAATTTTAAAAACACAGCACTTAATGAGAGACAGAAGGTTGAAGCTCAGCTTTATTCAGTTGAGGGCAACACCAGGGAGGGGCAGACACTGTTAGTAGGCCCTAACCACCAATTTTTAAAAACACAGCACTTAATGAGAGCCAGAAGGTTGAAGCTCAGCTTTATTCAGTTGAGGGCAACACCAGGAAGGGGCAGACACCGTTAGTAGGCCCTAACCACCATTTTGTTTTTTAAAAAACACTTAATGAGAGCCAGAAGGTTGAAGCTCAGCTGTATTCAGTTGAGGACAACACCAGGGAGGGGCAGACACCGTTAGTAGGCCGTAACCAAAGTTGAAGGCCAAATGCAGTTTAATATCTGATACTATAGGCCGAAAGCCACAAGGTTGAAGCACAGCTTTATTCAGTTGAGGGCAACACCAGGGAGGGGAAGACACCGTTAGTAGGCCCTAACCACCAATTTTTAAAAACACAGCACTTAATGAGAGCCAGAAGGTTGAAGCTCAGCTTTATTCAGTTGAGGACAACACCAGGGAGGGGCAGACACCGTTAGCAGGCCGTAACCAAAGTTGAAGGCCAAATGCAGTTTAATATCTGATACTATAGGCCGAAAGCCAGAAGGTTGAAGCACAGCTTTATTCAGTTGAGGGCAACACCAGGGAGGGGCAGACACCGTTAGTAGGCCCTAACCACCAATTTTTAAAAACACAGCACTTAATGAGAGCCGGAAGGTTGAAGCTCAGCTTTATTCAGTTGAGGGCAACACCAGGGAGGGGCAGACACCGTTAGTAGGCCCTAACCACCATTTTGTTTTTTAAAAAACACTTAATGAGAGCCAGAAGGTTGAAGCTCAGCTGTATTCAGTTGAGGACAACACCAGGGAGGGGCAGACACCGTTAGTAGGCCGTAACCAAAGTTGAAGGCCAAATGCAGTTTAATATCTGATACTATAGGCCGAAAGCCAGAAGGATGAAGCACAGCTTTATTCAGTTGAGGGCAACACCAGGGAGGGGCAGACACCGTTAGTAGGCCTTAACCACCAATTTTTAAAAACACCACTTAATGAGAGCCAGAAGGTTGAAGCTCAGCTTTATTCAGTTGAGGGCAACACCAGGGAGGGGCAGACACCGTTAGTAGGCCCTAACCACCAATTTTTAAAAACACAGCACTTAATGAGAGTCAGAAGGTTGAAGCTCAGCTGTATTCAGTTGAGGACAACCCCAGGGAGGGGCAGACACCGTTAGTAGGCCGTAACCAAAGTTGAAGGCCAAATGCAGTTTAATATCTGATACTATAGGCCGAAAGCCAGAAGGTTGAAGCACAGCTTTATTCAGTTGAGGGCAACACCAGGGAGGGGCAGACACCGTTAGTAGGCCCTAACCACCATTTTGATTTTTAAAAAACACTTAATGAGAGCCAGAAGGTTGAAGCTCAGCTGTATTCAGTTGAGGACAACACCAGGGAGGGGCAGACACCGTTAGTAGGCCGTAACCAAAGTTGAAGGCCAAATGCAGTTTAATATCTGATACTATAGGCCGAAAGCCAGAAGGTTGAAGCACAGCTTTATTCAGTTGAGGGCAACACCAGGGAGGGGCAGACACCGTTAGTAGGCCTTAACCACCAATTTTTAAAAACACCACTTAATGAGAGCCAGAAGGTTGAAGCTCAGCTTTATTCAGTTGAGGGCAACACCAGGGAGGGGCAGACACCGTTAGTAGGCCCTAACCACCAATTTTTAAAAACACAGCACTTAATGAGAGTCAGAAGGTTGAAGCTCAGCTGTATTCAGTTGAGGACAACCCCAGGGAGGGGCAGACACCGTTAGTAGGCCGTAACCAAAGTTGAAGGCCAAATGCAGTTTAATATCTGATACTATAGGCCGAAAGCCAGAAGGTTGAAGCACAGCTTTATTCAGTTGAGGGCAACACCAGGGAGGGGCAGACACCGTTAGTAGGCCCTAACCACCATTTTGTTTTTTAAAAAACACTTAATGAGAGCCAGAAGGTTGAAGCTCAGCTGTATTCAGTTGAGGACAACACCAGGGAGGGGCAGACACCGTTAGTAGGCCGTAACCAAAGTTGAAGGCCAAATGCAGTTTAATATCTGATACTATAGGCCGAAAGCCAGAAGGTTGAAGCACAGCTTTATTCAGTTGAGGGCAACACCAGGGAGGGGCAGACACCGTTAGTAGGCCCTAACCACCAATTTTTAAAAACACAGCACTTAATGAGAGCCAGAAGGTTGAAGCTCAGCTTTATTCAGTTGAGGGCAACACCAGGGAGGGGCAGACATCGTTAGTAGGCCCTAACCACCATTTTGTTTTTAAAAAACACTTAATGAGAGCCAGAAGGTTGAAGCTCAGCTGTATTCAGTTGAGGACAACACCAGGGAGGGGCAGACACTGTTAGTAGGCCATAACCAAAGTTGAAGGCCAAATGCAGTTTAATATCTGATACTATAGGCTGAAAGCCAGAAGGTTGAAGCACAGCTTTATTCAGTTGCAGCTTCTATGCAATAATATAAAGAAGACGCGACAGGACAACACTCGGTGGATGCCATATCTGTGTTTTCAATGGAAAAAAACCTTTCAGTTAACTACTTGCAGGAGAAAGTTTTTGTAGCTGGTGGCCAATTTTGGTACTGTACCAGTTTTTGGTTGTATGTGTTTTTATTTTTAATGTTAAAATGTATGCATTTGATATCTCTCCAGTATTTTCTTTATTATAAGCAAAATACTTATTTTTATATTTTCTGATGTTTTATACCGGAGTGTTCCTCGGGACACGCTTATAAACTTGATAATTGGTTCCAGGGGTACACGGGCAGCAGTGGTCTGGTCAGTGGAGGCCTAGTGGAAGGAGGGACCGCAGACAGGCTTCGGAGGCCTAACACAATAAAATGGGCTGGCTGTAGGCACTTTAAAATAGGTTCCAGGGGTACACGGGCAGCAGTGGTCTGGTCAGTGGAGGCCTAGTGGAAGGAAGGACCGCAGACAGGCTTCGAAGGCCTAACATGATAAAATGGGCTGGCTGTAGGCACTTTATAATTGGTTCCAGGGGTACAAGGGCAGCAGTGGTCTGGTCAGTGGAGGCCTAGTGGAAGGAGGGACCGCAGACAGGCTTCGAAGGCCTAACATAATAAAATGGGCTGGCTGTAGGCACTTTATAATTGGTTCCAGGGGTACACGGGCAGCAGTGGTCTGGTCAGTGGAGGCCTAGTGGAAGGAGGGATCGCAGACAGGCTTCGAAGGCCTAACATAAAATGGGCTGGCTGTAGGCACTGTAAAATAGGTTCCAGGGGTACACGGGCAGCAGTGGTCTGGTCAGTGGAGGCCTAGTGGAAGGAGGGACCGCAGACAGGCTTCGAAGGCCTAACATAATAAAATGGCCTTTCTGTAGGCACTGTAAAATAGGTTCCAGGGGTACACGGGCAGCAGTGGTCTGGTCAGTGGAGGCCTAGTGGAAGGAAGGACCGCAGACAGGCTTTGAAGGCCTAACATGATAAAATGGGCTGGCTGTAGGCACTTTATAATTGGTTCCAGGGGTACACGGGCAGCAGTGGTCTGGTCAGTGGAGGCCTAGTGGAAGGAGGGACCGCAGACAGGCTTCGAAGGCCTAACATAATAAAATGGGCTAGCTGTAGGCACTTTATAATTGGTTCCAGGGGTACACGGGCAGCAGTGGTCTGGTCAGTGGAGGCCTAGTGGAAGGAAGGACCGCAGACAGGCTTCGAAGGCCTAACATGATAAAATGGGCTGGCTGTAGGCACTTTATAATTGGTTCCAGGGGTACACGGGCAGCAGTGGTCTGGTCAGTGGAGGCCTAGTGGAAGGAGGGACCGCAGACAGGATTCGAAGGCCTAACATAATAAAATGGGCTGGCTGTAGCCACTTTATAATTGGTTCCAGGGGTACACGGGCAGCAGTGGTCTGGTCAGTGGAGGCCTAGTGGAAGGAAGGACCGCAGACAGGCTTCGAAGGCCTAACATGATAAAATGGGCTGGCTGTAGGCACTTTATAATTGGTTCCAGGGGTACACGGGCAGCAGTGGTCTGGTCAGTGGAGGCCTAGTGGAAGGAGGGACCGCAGACAGGATTCGAAGGCCTAAAATTATAAAATGGGCTGGCTGTAGGCACTTTATAATTGGTTCCAGGGGTACACGGGCAGCAGTGGTCTGGTCAGTGGAGGCCTAGTGGAAGGAAGGACCGCAGACAGGCTTCGAAGGCCTAACATGATAAAATGGGCTGGCTGTAGGCACTTTATAATTGGTTCCAGGGGTACACGGGCAGCAGTGGTCTGGTCAGTGGAGGCCTAGTGGAAGGAGGGACCGCAGACAGGCTTCGAAGGCCTAACATAATAAAATGGGCTGGCTGTAGGCACTGTAAAATAGGTTCCAGGGGTACACGGGCAGCAGTGGTCTGGTCAGTGGAGGCCTAGTGGAAGGAGGGACCGCAGACAGGCTTCGAAGGCCTAACATAATAAAATCGGCTGGCTGTAGGTACTTTATAATTGGTTCCAGGGGTACACGGGCAGCAGTGGTCTGGTCAGTGGAGGCCTAGTGGAAGGAGGGACCGCAGACAGGCTTCGAAGGCCTAACATAATAAAATGGGCTGGCTGTAGGCACTGTAAAATAGGTTCCAGGGGTACACGGGCAGCAGTGGTCTGGCCAGTGGAGGCCTAGTGGAAGGAGGGACCGCAGACAGGCTTCGAAGGCCTAACATAATAAAATGGGCTGGCTGTAGGCACTTTATAATTGGTTCCAGGGGTACACGGGCAGCAGTGGTCTGGTCAGTGGAGGCCTAGTGGAAGGAGGGACCGCAGACAGGCTTCAAAGGCCTAACATAATAAAATGGGCTGGCTGTAGGCACTGTAAAATAGGTTCCAGGGGTACACGGGCAGCAGTGGTCTGGTCAGTGGAGGCCTAGTGGAAGGAGGGACCGCAGACAGGCTTCGAAGGCCTAACATAATAAAATGGGCTGGCTGTAGGCACTGTAAAATAGGTTCCAGGGGTACACGGGCAGCAGTGGTCTGGTCAGTGGAGGCCTAGTGGAAGGAAGGACCGCAGACAGGCTTCGAAGGCCTAACATAATAAAATGGGCTGGCTGTAGGCACTGTAAAATAGGTTCCAGGGGTACACGGGCAGCAGTGGTCTGGTCAGTGGAGGCCTAGTGGAAGGAGGGACCGCAGACAGGATTCGAAGGCCTAACATAATAAAATGGGCTGGCTGTAGGCACTTTATAATTGGTTCCAGGGGTACACGGGCAGCAGTGGTCTGGTCAGTGGAGGCCTAGTGGAAGGAGGGACCGCAGACAGGATTCGAAGGCCTAACATAATAAAATAGGCTGGCTGTAGGCACTTTATAATTGGTTTCAGGGGTACACGGGCAGCAGTGGTCTGGTCAGTGGAGGCCTAGTGGAAGGAGGGACCGCAGACAGGCTTCGAAGGCCTAACATAATAAAATGGGCTGGCTGTAGGCACTTTATAATTGGTTCCAGGGGTACATGGGCAGCAGTGGTCTGGTCAGTGGAGGCCTAGTGGAAGGAGGGACCGCACACAGGCTTCGATGGCCTAACATAATAAAATGGGCTGGCTGTAGGCACTGTAAAATAGGTTCCAGGGGTACACGGGCAGCAGTGGTCTGGTCAGTGGAGGCCTAGTGGAAGGAGGGACCGCAGACAGGCTTCGAAGGCCTAACATAATAAAATGGGCTGGCTGTAGGCACTTTATAATTGGTTCCAGGGGTACACGGGCAGCAGTGGTCTGGTCAGTGGAGGCCTAGTGGAAGGAGGGACCGCAGACAGGCTTCGAAGGCCTAACATAATAAAATGGGCTGGCTGTAGGCACTGTAAAATAGGTTCCAGGGGTACATGGGCAGCAGTGGTCTGGTCAGTGGAGGCCTAGTGGAAGGAGGGACCGCAGACAGGCTTCGAAGGCCTAACATAATAAAATGGGCTGGCTGTAGGCACTGTAAAATAGGTTCCAGGGGTACACGGGCAGCAGTGGTGTGGTCAACTGAGGCCGATTGTAATGAGTGTCTGCCAGTTAGTAGTCAAAAAACAACAAATAAATGTGAATGTCTCGCATTAAAACAAAGACACTAAAGGGTGCAATCATTAGGTTCAGGGGTGGGATCCTCTGCGTTGTTTCAGACCTACTAATTTATCGCAAAGTATTTACTGTGGTAAATAGAGGACACTGCCCCTGACTATGTTATGTACCATCATACATGTCAACACAATGGTATTGTCAGTGGCAGGTATGGAAGGATGTCAGCGCATAGACTAAACATTGGTGGAAGTGTGAGAGATAACTGTGGAAGTGGTAGAGCAATGTTTGACCTGGGGGTGGGTGATCTCTCTTGTGGCCGGCAGTACAGGCCCAGGGCCCCTCATGTTACAACAGTGTGTCTGACGTTGGGTGCGCACCACCACCGCCAGAGACACTTTATTGTACTATGAGGGACCCAGTACCAATGCCGTCGACCAAAAGCGAGCACACCCACCTCTTCAGGCAAACAGCTGTCTCACGGGTGCTTGCGCCAAGTCGCGATACCACGGCCCCGTGTGGGGAGTTTGGCCATTTAGGGAGGTGTAAACATGTCATATGCCGGACAATCAGCTGCAGAAAATTAGACATTAGAAAAGTAATTCACAGTAGTCCACAGGCAAGAGCTTTTCATAGGAAAGCTAGGTGTCGGCCGGGCAAGGTGGGGCAAAAGATTTTGAAATCCAGTTGTGGTTCATTTTAATGAATGTTAGATCGTCAACATTTTGGGTAGCCAGACGAGTCCTTTTTTCGATTAATATTGAACCTGCAGCACTGAATACTCTTTCTGATAGGACACTTGCTGCCGGGCAAGCAAGCTCCTGCAATGCATATTCTGCCAATTCTGGCCAGGTGTCTAATTTTGAGGCCCAGTAATCAAATGGGAATGACGGTTGAGGGAGAACATCGATAAGGGATGAAAAATAGTTAGTAACCATACTGGACAAATGTTGTCTCCTGTCACTTTCAATTGATGCAGCAGTACCTGTCCTGTCTGCGGTCATAGCAAAATCACTCCACAACCTGGTCAGAAAACCCCTTTGTCCAATGCCACTTCTGATGTGTGCACCCCTAACACTACTAATCTGCTGCCCCCTGGAGCTCGTGTGATAACGATCACGTGCGCTGTGTGCTGGGAATGCCTGAAGCAAACGGTCAACAAGAGTTGATTGTTTGGTTGCTAATATTAGTTCCAAGTTCTCATGTGGCATAATATTTTGCAATTTGCCTTTATAGCGTGGATCAAGGAGGCAGGCCAACCAGTAATCGTCATCGTTCATCATTTTCGTTATGCGTGTGTCCCTTTTTAGGATTCGTAAGGCATAATCCGCCATGTGGGCCAAAGTTCCAGTTGTCAAATCTCCGGTTGTGATTGGTTGAGGGGCAGTTTCAGGCAAATCTACGTCACTTGTGTCCCTCTAAAAACCAGAACCCGGCCTTGCCACGCAACCAATTTCCAGTGCCCCCGGGAAAGCTTCCGCATTAAAAATATACTCATCCCCATCATCCTCCTCGTCCTCCACCTCCTCTTCGCCCGCTACCTCGTCCTGTACACTGCCCTGACCAGACAATGGCTGACTGTCATCAAGGCTTTCCTCTTCCTCTGGTGCAGACGCTTGCTCCTTTATGTGCGTCAAACTTTGCATCAGCAGACGCCTTAGGGGGATGCTCATGCTTATTACGGCGTTGTCTGCACTAACCAGCCGTGTGCATTCCTCAAAACACTGAAGGACTTGACACATGTCTTGTATCTTGGACCACTGCACACCAGACAACTCCATGTCTGCCATCCTACTGCCTGCCCGTGTATGTGTATCCTCCCACAAAAACATAACAGTCCGCCTCTGTTGGCACAGTCTCTGAAGCATGTGCAGTGTTGAGTTCCACCTTGTTGCAACGTCTATGATTAGGCGATGCTGGGGAAGGTTCAAAGACCGCTGATAGATCTGCATACGGCTGGAGTGTACAGGCGAACGTCGGATATGTGAGCAAAGTCCACGCACTTTGAGGAGCAGGTCGGAGAACCCACGATAAGTTTTCAATAAGCACTGCACCACCAGGTTTAAGGTGTGAGCCAGGCAAGGAATGTGTTTCAGTTGGGAAAGGGAGATGGCAGCCATGAAATTCCTTCCGTTATCACTCACTACCTTGCCTGCCTCAAGATCTACTGTGCCCAGCCACGACTGCGTTTCTTGTTGCAAGAACTCGGACAGAACTTCCGCGGTGTGTCTGTTGTCGCCCAAACACTTCATAGCCAATACAGCCTGCTGACGCTTGGCAGTAGCTGGCCCATAATGGGACAACTGGTGTGCAACAGTGTCATCTGCCGATGGAGTGGTTGGCCGACTGTGGTCTGTGGAAGAGCTGTAGCTTCTGCAGGAGGACGAGGAGGAGGAGGAGGAGGTGGTGCGAACGCCTACAGCCAACTGTTTCCTAGACCGTGGGCTAGGCACAACTGTCCCGAAATTGATGTCCCCTGAGGACCCTGCATCCACCACATTCACCCAGTGTGCCGTGATGGACACATAACGTCCCTGGCCATGCCTACTGGTCCATGCATCTGTAGTCAGGTGCACCTTTGTACTCACAGATTGCCTGAGTGCATGGACGATGCGCTGTTTAACATGCTGGTGCAGGGCCGGGATGGCTTTTCTGGAAAAAAAGTGTCGACTGGGTAGCTCGTATCATGGTTCAGCGTACTCCATCAGGGCTTTGAAAGCTTCGCTTTCAACTAACCGGTAGGGCATCATCTCTAACGATATTAGTCTAGCTATGTGGGCGTTAAAACCCTGTGTACGCGGATGCGAGGATAAGTACTTCCTTTTTCTAACCAGAGTCTCATGTAGTGTGAGCTGAACTGGAGAGATGGAGATCGTGGAACTTGCGGGTGTGCTGGTGGACATGGCAGACTGCGAGACGGTTGGAGATGGTATTGTTTCCGCCGGTGACCTAGATGCAATATTTCCTCCTACAAAACTGGTGATTCCCTGACCCTGAGTGCTTTTGGCTGGCAAAGAAACCTGCACAGATACTGCCGGTGGTGCGGAAAATGGTGGCCTTACAGTGACGGAAGGGATGTTGCGTTGCTGACTAGCTTCATTGGCCGAGGGTGCTACAACCATAAGGGACGTTTGGTAGTTAGTCCAGGCTTGAAAATGCATGGTGGTTAAGTGTCTATGCATGCAACTAGTATTGAGACATTTCAGATTCTGACCTCTGCTTAAGCTAGTTGAACATTTTTGACAGATGACTTTGCGCTGATCAATTGGATGTTGTTTAAAAAAATGCCAGACTGCACTCTTCCTAGCATCGGATCCCTTTTCAGGGATTGCAGACTGAGCTTTAACCGGATGGCCACGCTGTGCTCCAACAGGTTTTGGCTTTGACACGCGTTTTGGGCCAGATACGGGCCCGGCAGATGGAACCTGTTGCGATGTTGATGCCTGCTGCGGCCCCTCCTCCACCTCCGCTTCTGAACTACTGCCGCCTGCACCCTGTTCCCCCAATGGCTGCCAATCGGGGTCAATAACTGGGTCATCTATTAACTCCTCTTCGAGCTCGTGTGCAACTTCGTCTGTGTCACTGTGTCGGTCGGTGGTATAGCGTTCGTGGCGGGGCAACATAGTCTCATCAGGGTCTGATTGTGGATCAGTACCCTGAGAGGGCAATGTGGTGGTCTGAGTCAAAGGAGCAGCATAGTACTCTGGCCGTGGCTGTGCATCAGTGCACTCCATGTCAGAATCAACTTGTAATGGGCATGGCCTGTTAAGTGTTTCATTTTGTAAGCCAGGGACGGTATGTGTAAAGAGCTCCATGGAGTAACCCGTTGTGTCGCCTGCTGCATCCTTCTCTCTTGTTGTAGTTTTTGCTGAAGAGGACAAGGAAGCGACTTGTCCCTGACCGTGGACATCCACAAGCGACGCGCTGCTTTTACATTTACCAGTTTCAGAAGAGGAGGCAAAAGAGCTAGAGGCTGAGTCTGCAATGTAAGCCAAAACTTGCTGTTGCTGCTCCGCCTTTAAAAGCGGTTTTCCTACTCCCAGAAAAGAGAGCGTTCGAGGCCTTGTGTAGCCAGACGACGAAACTGGCTCCACAGCTACAGACTTACGTGGAATATTTTTATCCCCACGACCACCTGATGCTCCACTACCACTACCATCATTACCAGCTGACAATGAACGCCCACGGCCACGACCTCTTGCACCAGACTTCCTCATTGTTTTAAAAACTTAACCAAAATAACTTTATTTGTTGCTGTCAAACAACTTACACGGTAAGCTATAACTTCAGTATGATTTCAATATCCCTTAACAGGTTGGTGAGACCACAAGGAAAATCAGGCACAATGTTACACACTCTGTTTTCTGTGGCACAAAATCACAGAGATGCCACACACGCAGGACTGTCACTCAAGCACAAATGTCAATATTAATCTCCCACCTATTTTTTTTTTTTTTTTTTTTTTCCTCAGGGAGACTTTAGAAACCAAATAAGATAAATTGTTTTTTCAGGGACAATTTAGAAACCAAATAATAATAATAATAATTAAAAAAAAGCTTTCTATGGCCCAGTGCCCACTGAGTGAGAGATGGCACACACAGGAGTCAGGATAAGGAGTGGCACACAAGCCCTGAGGACAGTATTAATCTCCCACTGATGGATGTAGTGTTTTTTTTTCAGGTAGATTTTAGAACCCAAATCAAGCAAAAAAATAAATAGGCTTTCTATGGCCCACTGAGGGAGAGATGGCGCGCACAGGAGTCAGGATCAGGAGTGGCACACAAGCCCTGAGGACAGTATTAATCTCCCACTGATGGATGTAGTGATTTTTTTTTTTCAGTTAGATTTTAGAACCCAAATCAAGCAAAAAAATAAATAGGCTTTCTATGGCCCACAGAGTGAGAGATGGCGCTCACAGGAGTCAGGATCAGGAGTGGCACACAAGCCCTGAGGACAATATTAATCTCCCACTGATGGATGTAGTGTTTTTTTTTCAGTTAGATTTTAGAACCCAAATCAAGCAAAAAAATAAATAGGCTTTCTATGGCCCACTGAGTGAGAGATGGCACACACAGGAGTCAGGAGTGGCACACAAGCCCTGAGGACAGTATTAATCTCCCACTGATGGATGTAGTGTTTTTTTTTTTCAGGTAGATTTTAGAACCCAAATCAAGCAAAAAAATAAATAGGCTTTCTATGGCCCACTGAGTGAGAGATGGCGCGCACAGGAGTCAGGATCAGGAGTGGCACACAAGCCCTGAGGACAGTATTAATCTCCCACTGATGGATGTAGTGATTTTTTTTTCAGATAGATTTTAGAACCCAAATCAAGCAAAAAAATAAATAGGCTTTCTATGGCCCACTGAGTGAGAGATGGCGCTCACAGGAGTCAGGATCAGGAGTGGCACACAAGCCCTGAGGACAGTATTAATCTCCCACTGATGGATGTAGTGTTTTTTTTTTCAGGTAGATTTTAGAACCCAAATCAAGCAAAAAAATAAATAGGCTTTCTATGGCCCACTGAGTGAGAGATGGCGCGCACAGGAGTCAGGATCAGGAGTGGCACACAAGCCCTGAGGACAATATTAATCTCCCACTGATGGATGTAGTGGTTTTTTTTCAGGTAGATTTTAGAACCCAAATCAAGCAAAAAAATAAATAGGCTTTCTATGGCCCACTGAGTGAGAGATGGCACACACAGGAGTCAGGAGTGGCACACAAGCCCTGAGGACAGTATTAATCTCCCACTGATGGATGTAGTGTTTTTTTTTTCAGGTAGATTTTAGAACCCAAATCAAGCAAAAAAATAAATAGGCTTTCTATGGCCCACTGAGTGAGAGATGGCGCGCACAGGAGTCAGGATCAGGAGTGGCACACAAGCCCTGAGGACAGTATTAGGCTACGTTCACACGATCCGTTTTTTGCTGCGGATCCGTAGCGGAATTGCAGCTACGGATCCGCAGCCGTTTTCCATGCAGGGTACAGTACAATGTTACCCTATGGAAAACAAAACCCGCTGTGCCGACGATCCTTTTTTTCGCTGGAAAATCCGCGCGGATTTGCCAACGGAAAAAATAAGTACCATGTCAATTCTTTCAGCGGATTCCGCTGCGGGTTTCCAACAGCACCAATAGGAAACTGCAGTTGGAAACCCGCAGTGGAATCCGCAGAAGAAAAAGGACACAAATCCGCCGAGAGAAGCACCGCCGTTTTCCACTGCGGATTTCCCCGAAAAAGGACCGGAAAAATCCGCAGTGAAAAACGGATCGTGTGAACGTAGCCTCAATCTCCCACTGATGGATGTAGTGATTTTTTTTTCAGGTAGATTTTAGAACCCAAATCAAGCAAAAAAATAAATAGGCTTTCTATGGCCCACTGAGTGAGAGATGGCGCTCACAGGAGTCAGGATCAGGAGTGGCACACAAGCCCTGAGGACAGTATTAATCTCCCACTGATGGATGTAGTGTTTTTTTTTTTTCAGGTAGATTTTAGAACCCAAATCAAGCAAAAAAATAAATAGGCGTTCTATGGCCCACTGAGTGAGAGATGGCGCACACAGGGATGGCACACACACGGATGGCACTGTAGCAGAAATGCAAATCTTAATCTCCCACAAAAAAAAAAAAAAACAGGGACTGTCCTACAATTACTATCTCCCTGCAGTAATCTCAGCCAGGTATGGCAGGCAGCAATAGGAGTGGACTGATGCACAAATTAAATAAAAAGTGTGGACAAACAAAAAAGATAGCTGTGCAGAAAGGAAGGAACAAGAGGATATGTGCTTTGAAAAAAGCAGTTGGTTTCCACAGTGGCGTACACACAGCAATACAGCTATCACGGAGCCTTCTAGGGCAGCCCAATGAGCTACAGCGCTGAGAGAAAAAAAAAATGTAGCTTCCACTGTCCCTGCACACCGAAGGTGGTGTTGGACAGTGGAAATCGCTACAGCACAAGCGGTTTGGTGGTTAGTGGACCCTGCCTAACGCTATCCCTGCTTCTGACGAAGCGGCAGCAACCTCTCCCTAAGCTCAGATAAGCAGCAGTGAGATGGCGGTCGGCGGGAACGCCCCTTTATAGCCCCTGTGACGCCGCAGACAGCAAGCCAATCACTGCAATGCCCTTCTCTAAGATGGTGGGGACCAGGACCTATGTCATCACGCTGCCCACACTCTGCGTTCACCTTCATTGGCTGAGAAATGGCGCTTTACGCGTCATTGAAACGCGACTTTGGCGCGAAAGTCGCGTACCGCATGGCCGACAAGCACAGGGGTCGGATCGGGTTTCATGAGATGCCGACTTAGCCAAAAGTCGGCGACTTTTGAAAATGAACGACCCATTTCGCTCAACCCTACACACTACGCTTAGTTTTTCCGTACAGACTGAAGCATTTTTTAAATCTGCACCATGTAAATTCTTTCAGCATTTCAAATAAACGGAAAAATGCACCACAAAAAAACATTAAACATTTATGAAAAAAACTTGGCAAAAAAAAAATCATATTCTATACCTTATTTTTCCTTTCAACACCTCAGAATTTGCAGATGATTTTTGGAACAAACTTAAGAGCAACTACCGTATATTTCTTGTATATTTCTTCTTTACATTCTGATGGAAAATCTATTACAGCCCCCCCACCAATCCTTTATAAGGCCGGCGTCACACATGCAAGTTTTACGGACGTAAGAGCGCAGAAACTACGTCCGTAAAACTCGCATTACATACGGCACAATTATTCTCAATGGGGCTGCTCCTATTAGCCGTATATTACGGTTCAGTATTATACGGCTTTCTACGGCCGTACAAAATCGCAGCATGCTGCGTTTGTCAGCGTATTGCGCAAAAAAATCGCTAATGAAAGTCTATGGGGGCGAGAAAAATATGGATTCCACACGGACCAGCAGTGTGACTTGCGAGAAATACGCAGCGGTGTAAGTGAAAAGCCGGTAATTCAATTGCCGGCTTTTCATTTCTCCTTCCCAAACCCGACAGGATATGAGACATGGTTTACATACAGTAAACCATCTCATATCCCCTTTTTTTTGCATATTCCACACTACTAATGTTAGTAGTGTGTATGTGCAAAATTTCAGCGCTGTAGCTGCTGAAATAAAGGGTTAAATGGCGGAAAAAAATTGGCGTGGGCTCCCGCGCAATTTTCTCCACCAGAGTGGTAAAGCCAGTGACTGAGGGCAGATATTAATAGCCTAGAGAGGGTCCACGGTTATTGGCCCCCCCTGGCTACAAACATCTGCCCCCAGCCACCCCAGAAAAGGCACATCTGGAAGATGCCCCTATTCTGGCACTTGGCCACTCTCTTCCCACTCCCTGTAGCGGTGGGATATGGGGTAATGAAGGGTTAATGCCACCTTGCTATTGTAAGGTGACATTAAGCCAGATTAATAATGGAAATAATGGAGAGGCGTCAATTATGACACCTATCCATAATTAATCCAATTGTTTGAAAGGGTTAAAAAACACACACACACATGATTTAAAAGTATTTTAATGAAATAAACACAGCGGTTGTTGTAATAATTTATTGTTCTCTCAATCCATTTCCAGGCCCTCGCTTGGCAAAATAATAAACGCACAAGATACATACCTTCTGATGTCAGATCACATCCCACGATGTAATCCATCTGAAGGGGTTAACTAATATTACAGGCAGGAGCCCTGCTAAATGCAGCGGTGCTCGTGCTTGTAATTCCCCGGCGAATGAATGAAATGTAGGTCATTGACCTACATTTCCTTCAGTCGCGGTGATGCGCCCCCTGGTGGATGTCCTCATATGACCTGGAGCGTGGGAAAAAGTTTCCAGCCTGCAGTTCATGAGAACATCCACCAGAGGGCGCCTCACCGCGACTCAATGTAAGTACAGATCCTGCTTTCCTTTCAGCACCCGGGGATTACAGGCACGAGCGAGTGGTTTATCGCAGCTCGTGCCTGTAATATTAGTTAACCCCTTCAGATGGATTACTTCGTGGGACGTGATCTGACATCAGAAGGTATGTATCTTGTGCGTTTATTGTTTTGCCAAGCGAGGGTGTTGCTGATGGATTGAGAGAGCAATAAATTATTAAAACAACCGCTGTGTTTCTTTCATTAAAATACTTTTTAATCGTGTGTGTGTGTTTTTTAACCCTTTCAAACAATTGGATTAATAATGGATAGGTGTCATAATTGACGCCTCTCCATTATTAATCTGGCTTAATGTCACCTTACAATAGCAAGGTGGCATTAACCCTTCATTACCCCATATCCCACCGCTACAGGGAGTGGGAAGAGAGTGGCCAAGTGCCAGAATAGGCGCATCTTCCAGATGTGCCTTTTCTGGGGTGGCTGGGGGCAGATGTTTTTAGCCACGGGGGGGGGGGCAATAACCATGGACCCTCTCCTGGCTATTAATATCTGCCGTCAGTCACTGGCTTTACCACTCTGGCGGAGAAAATTGCGCGGGAGCCCACGCCAATTTTTTCCGCCATTTAACCCTTTATTTTAGCAGCTACAGCGCTGAAATTTTGCACATACACACTACTAACATTAGTAGTGTGGAATATGCAAAAAAAAGGGGATATGAGATGGTTTACTGTATGTAAACCATGTCTCATATCCTGTCGGGTTTGTGCAGGAGAAATGAAAAGCCGGCAATTGAATTAACGGCTTTTCACATACACTCACTGGCCACTTTATTAGGTACACCTGTCCAACTTCTTGTTAACACTTAATTTCTAATCAGCCAATCACATGGCGGCAACTCAGTGCATTTATGCATGTAGATATGGTCAAGACAATCTCCTGCAGTTCAAACCGAGCATCAGTATGGGGAAGAAAGGTGATTTGAGTGCCTTTGAACGTGGCATGGTTGTTGGTGCCAGAAGGGCTGGTCTGAGTATTTCAGAAACTGCTGATCTACTGGGATTTTCATGCACAACCATCTCTAGGGTTTACAGAGAATGGTCCGAAAAAGAAAAAAAATCCAGTGAGCGGCAGTTCTGTGGGCGGAAATGCCTTGTTGATGCCAGAGGTCAGAGGAGAATTGGCAGACTGGTTCGAGCTGATAGAAAGGCAACAGTGACTCAAATCGCCACCCGTTACAACCAAGGTAGGCCTAAGAGCATCTCTGAACGCACAGTGCGTCGAACTTTGAGGCAGATGGGCTACAGCAGCAGAAGACCACACCGGGTACCACTCCTTTCAGCTAAGAACAGGAAACTGAGGCTACAATTTGCACAAGCTCATCGAAATTGGACAGTAGAAGATTGGAAAAACGTTGCTTGGTCTGATGAGTCTCGATTTCTGCTGCGACATTCGGATGGTAGGGTCAGAATTTGGCATAAACAACATGAAAGCATGGATCCATCCTGCCTTGTATGGAGCATCTTTGGGATGTGCAGCCGACAAATCTGCGGCAACTGTGTGATGCCATCATGTCAATATGGACCAAAATCTCTGAGGAATGCTTCCAGCACCTTGTTGAATCTATGCCACGAAGAATTGAGGCAGTTCTGAAGGCAAAAGGGGGTCCAACCCGTTACTAGCATGGTGTACCTAATAAAGTGGCCGGTGAGTGTATATCGCGCTGAATGAAATCTAAATACAGAATATATATATATATATATATGTGTCTCAATGACATATATATATATATATATATATATATATATATACTGTATATATGTTTTCCCTAACATTTGAGCACATAAATCCATTAGATGTCGGTTTTGCAAGCCTGCGCGAAAATCTCGCAGTACGGATGCCATACGGATTACATACGGAGGATGCCATGCGCAAAATACGCTGAAACACCCTGACTACGGATCACTATTTTGGGAACATTTCTCCGTATTACGGCCGTAATACGGACGTATAATACGTGGCGTATTGTCTTACGCCAAGTGTGACTCCAGCCTAATACACATGTATTTTTATGAAGGAGAGGGACCTTTGTGCGCCCATCAGGCACCAGGACCTGAGAATGACAGTTAACTCTGCATCCCCTACAGCAAAATTCTTAGGTCTATATACATAAGTATGTAGCTACTGTTTGATTAAGATCATAGAAAGTGTTTTATGTATATGTTTATCTAACAACAGGAGATAAATTCATTTTTTATCCTTAATTTTTCTAAAGAAACTGGTTGAATAATTAACACAATTAACACATTTGATCTAAATGCAGAGCAAAATTTCACTCTTCATCGCTGATTATTATTGCTCTTTTAATGAGATTTTGCACTTGAGAAGTTTTGAGCACAAAACAAACTGCCGGAATGTAACTCATTACGACTTGGGTAACCTTAAAATAAAATAATCCAACAAATGTTTTGCTTACGCCATCATTGGCCATTGTATGGCAAAGCAGAAAGAAGCCTTCTGAGATCTTGTCAGTCGATTTAGCTCTCCCCCCCCCCTGGTGAGCATAACTGAAGTGCACATTGGCATGAGTCATTGATTGACTACAAACATGAAAGCCATCAAAGTAGCAATTTTATGAGAATGTGAATGAGTTTATATCATCTCGGCATGCTGCTGGAATATATAGGAAATAAATAAAAAAGGAGTAAATGGAACATCAGTTTTGTATTTCTAATTTAAAAGTCGATGAAGATTCCTTCATGTTCTACATAAAAAAGGGAAAGTTAGTTAAATGTGCTATTCAGTGCAAAGCATTATGTTCCGAAGAGTCAATGATGGAGCCAAGGTAACAGCACAAAATAATCAGGGCCGTAATTCAATTATATACATAGTTACTTGCATGGATTTTCATAAAGTAAAATAATTCTCTTCATGTGTAAAACATAATTAATATAGAATATGTTAATAGTCTAATGTTTCCCATGAAAGAAAAGATAAAAAAAAGTTCAGTTATGGCATAAAAAAGGCCACTCATATGACATTTCAGACGCCACTGGGAAATGCAGGCACCAAACAGTTTTCTATTAATGTGATTAATATTTGTAATTAGGACTTTGCCGTAAAACATGGGTGAGGTCACCCTTTATTTAAACCAACTGCAGTTTGTTTTGAGTGCCAGTTATAAATTGTAACTTTCCAGGTTTACTTCTTAGTTTAGCCTTCTTCTGGTGTTTCATTGCTTAGTTTTTGACATTCTGTATCTCCAGTGTTCTTCTTGATTTTAAACTTCTGGATATTATCCAACATCACAGCCATTCTTCAAGGACGCTCTACCTCCCAGCAGCCACTAAAAGGTCGTAATCCAGGATTCCCTGCTTAAGTTCTGATTTCTGAATAGGGAATAACCCCTTTAAGACCTTTGATGTATCTATACACCATGGTAGGGAAGAAGCTCCCGATCAATGAAGTATAGATATGTCATGGTGATCCTGCAGGCACAGTAACTCTGCCCACAACATTGCCACTGGGTGCTCAGCTAACTTGACACCTGACACCAGGCCCTCACTTCCACGAGTGGTGCCTACACTGTCTCCGGCTGTTTAACCCCCTAAATGCTGCAATCTATATTGATCTCAGCATTTACAAGTCAGCAAGAGGGAGGGGGTCCCCTTTCCCCTCTGATTGATGCCCCACAAGGGCCTGATCATTGCCATGACGACATCTGTGTCACCAGGCAGTGGAAAACTTGTTAGACCATGCTCAGAGCATGGTGTAAGAGTCTTCAGTCGAACAATGACAGGAATAAAGCAATGCAATTCTGATATATTGCAATTCATTATAGAAGCGATCAGAGTTTTAAAAGTTAAAGTGCCATAGAGAAATTAAGAAAAAAACGTAAAAAAAATATTGAAAACAATTTTTTTTTAATCACAAAATAATAAAAATAATATTTTTAGATTATACCCATAAATAGATATATTTTTCATTAAAAAACAAAAATAAACAAAAAAAGTACACATATTTGCTATGGCTGTGGTGTCCGGAAAAATGCAACCTATAAAACTGTCACACTAGTTAATCCCTTCAGTGAGCACCATAAAAAAATAATCTTGTCCCACAAAAAATAAGCTGACATACAGCTTCATCAGTGGAAAAAAATATATATATAGCTCTCAGAATGCTGCGATGCAGAAACAATTATTTTTTCTATAAAATAATTTTTATTGTGTAAAAACACCAAAAAAAAAACAAAAAACAAAAAGGCTAAGTTCACACTAGGTGTTCATGCACACAGCTTGGTTTGTTTGTTCTCAGGATTTTGTGCTTCATGTTTTTTTTCACAATGGAGCATGTCACTTCTATCAGCATTTTTTCATTGTTTTTCACCCATTGAAATGAATGGTTGTTGAAAAATGCTGAAAAAAAAGCACCAAAAACACAGGTATCAGGACTTCTTTTTTGACACTAAACTTTATCAGCAAGCACAAGAGACATTATTAAATAGACAGTCCCACTGGATTTTTATGTTGGAAACTCGATCATCCCATGGTCTAAATCTGAGACAGGATCTCATTTTACAGTAGTAATGTTTAATTTTTTTAGATCTTGACAAAGGCTTTTCAGTCGAAACACATTGATCAGTCCTGCTCTGTGTTTCATACCCTACAATATGTGCCCATTCCATGTTTTATTTATTATGGATTAAAAGTTATTTTCAGCTGCTACAGATATTCTTCCCTCCTGCTTCCTTGTATGTTTGCTCAATTGGAACCGTGCTGGATATCAGCTGGCAGCAAGCAATCTACGTAGTGGTGAGCTGCCTACGCCCTTGTTTTTTCTAAAATCTGAGAGAGCATCTCATTTTAAAGTATTATTTATTTATTTTTTTTATTTTGCTTTGATTTAGTATCATATACTTGTGTGCTGTTATTACAAATGTTTTATTCAATACTTACGACACTTTTTGGCAGGTTGCTTTAATTGCTCAGAGGGGATGCCCCTTGAGCATTTCAACAATAAATAAGAACTTTAACTGCTGGAAGTCAGACCATGAATAAGACTAACTTCAAAACACGTAGGTCTTTTCATTAATGTTGACTTGAGTTGTTGCCCTTTCATATAGAGCTTTCTATTTTACCTAGATAAATAAAATATTTTTCTGAAGACATTAGACAAGCCTCTATATCACAATTGTCTTCTCAACTTCCAGGCTGGTCCTGATATTTGATCCGGGCAGGTTCATCTGTATTTTGTGAAGTGGTAAGAGGCTGGACCAGGACAGTAATCATGGCCGAGGACACAGGGGTCTTTGTGTCCTGGCCTTCTCTCACAGAAAAATAACATTTTTCCATCAGCATAACTGTGTCTTCTCTCACCACATCGTCAGGGACTTCTCTGCGGTGCTGGGGACTTTCTATAGTCAACTTCACAAGAATTTAGACACAGTCCATTTCAAATGCAAAGCAAAGAACTTTGCAGCACATTCTTGTCAGAACCAGCATAAACTTCAGACTCAATACAGCACACATCCTGCATCTTCCCTGTACTCAGTCCCACATCCTACAGTACATTACGGGGTAATAACGTCTTAGGTGGTACCGCAGTGTTCTCCTTGTCCAGACTCACTGTTTCTGGGAAATTCCTCATCTGTTTTGCACCGGATTTGAGAATGTCTGCGCATGCAATGATCTGCCACATCTTGAACCATTTGTGCTCTGTACTTTCCCGGACCACTTTTTTCTTCCACTCCAAACTGCATTGGCTCTGCTGCTGCATATTGTCCTTCTATCCCTATAGGACTCTGAATGAATGTATTCTCCACTTGAAATGTTACATGGCTGCTGCTGTGTCCTGGGCTTAGAGCCCGTGAGGACGCTTCGGGCGCCTAGGCCCTTCTGACTATCTAAGGGAAACTTTCCTAGCTTACCACACAGCAGCCCCTCATACAGTTAACCATTTACTTACAATAAGTTATTAATTTAAGGGAACCTGTCTCCCCGTTTTTTCAATATGAGATAAAAATACCGTTAAATAGAGCCTGAGCTGTGCTTTTCAATAGTGTATTTTTTGTCCCCTGATTCCCCACCTATGCCGCCGAAATACCTTACTAAAGTCGCCGTTTTCGCCTGTCAATCATGCTGGTCTGGTCAAATGGGCTTGGTTACATCACTGTTTCTCCCCCCGCTCCTCGGCGTGTCTGACGTAAATTCGATCTGTGAATCGCACAGATCGCGCTCTTTTTTTGCAGTTGTGCAGTGCATTCGGCTCTTGCGCATTATGCTTTGCCCAACTGTGGGCATTGCATACAGCACATCACCGCGCATGTGGTGCATGCGCAGTGATGTGCTGTGTGCTATGCCCACAGTTGGGCAAAGCATAATGCGCAGGTGCAAGAGCCGAATGCACTGCGCAACTGCAAAAAAAGAGCGCGATCTGTGCGATTCACAGATCGAATTTATGTCAGACATGCCGAGGAGCGGGGGGAGAAACAGTGATTTAACCATGCCCATTTGACCAGACCAGTGTGATTGACAGGCGAAAACGGCGAATTTAGTAAGGTATTTTGGCAGCATAGGTGGGGAATCAGGGGACAAAAAATGCACTATTGTAAAGCACAGCTCAGGCCCTATTTAACGGTATTTTTATCTCATATTGAAAAAACGGGGTGACAGGTTCCCTTTAAACTATGAATACTATAGTGCCCCACATATAGTGACCATAATTGGACACTACTCTTTCCCTATTCTAAACATAGCATCACAAATATGTACATTTCACAGGAAACAGTAATTCATGTATTAGTGTAGTAGTACCATTATTAATAGATGGTAATACATATATTTATGCAGCAGTACCACAATATAGCAGCAAATACACACTAACTTATATTACACTAGAACATACGGTACCAGGACCTATTAAGGAGGGAAGGCAACATTATTCAATCCCCTTACAAAGTACCTCCAGTTTCACTGTGGTGCTACTATTAGTGGACATATTAAAAGTATTCATAGTATTGCCAATGGAAGGAGTGGTACTAAAGCTTTCAGCCAACTGGCTCATAAGGGGGGTGGATCTTTTTTCCTTCTGAGAATATTATTGATGTTCCCAATCTTCCTGGCCTTTGGGAGACTTTTGTTTTTTGGCAGGATCTTCCCAGGCAGTTTGCTGTCATCGCTGCCTATCCTCCTCTTCAGCACTTTTCTTCTTCTAGTATTCCACGTCCTCTGTGATGGCTCATCTGGTCACTCCTACTGAAAACCACCAATTCTTGCTTCACACCTTCATGAATTGTACTACTTCCCCAGGATAAAGATTAAGCACTCTGTGTGGTAGATACTTCTTTTATATGATGCTGCTTTTCACGTACATCTGATCTTCATGATGTAGCTCTTCCAGGAATCCATTGCCTTTTTTTAGTCAAATTGGAGTATCCAGCCACTATTGACCACAGCATTAGGAGCGGCTTCATCGGTCTGCTTCCCTTTCCAACCATCTCCTTGGACTCTGCTCATGTTGCTGCTACAGGGGTCGTAATATGCAGGATGCGAGCAATATAAACCTCGACTGCCTCCTCTGCATACAGACTGTACATGTCATCGCTGTCACTGTCTGACTCACTCAACACAGCACTGTGAGAAACCATTGCTTCACTCTGTATTTCTCATTGTTGTCTCCACATCCAGAAGGATTATAGAGCCATCTTTCTCTTGCTTGTGGCCTTTTCTCTTTGGCTCCTCCTTTCCGGGACCATACATGGGACGTGCCAGGTGTGTCACTTCTCTTTCTTGGTATTTCCACCTTCAGTTACTTTTCCTGTGTTTTCCTTTCACCTTCAGGTGGGCTGGGCTTCTATTTCCAATGTACCTTCTCTAGTTTGCACCTCCCACAGTAGGATGATTTTTCACTACAAGTAATTTCTTATTCTTGGCTGGACATTTATTGAGCTGGGCATTTCTTGATGCTCTTCTGTGCCCTCCACTCCCGAGATGGATGGTTCTTTCCTTTCACACTGCATCGCCATTTGACATTTTTACACTCCATTCAGGCAACATCTTTGCTGTGCCATGAATATTCCTTGAAAACATTTTCAGCAGCGCAAACTGATCTTGCTAGCTATGCCAATTTAGGAGTAATAGACTATTTGTAGCCAGGTTTGCTCGCGGACCCAGTTACCCAGTTATCAGAGTGTGTGTCTGATCAGGAGGTTTACTGCTTACCTCTGTTCAGGCCACAAGTGGTTTGATGGCACAGAGACCTTGAAATTACTCATTGAATCAGTGAGACAAGAATTTATTGTGAAAAGATAAACATTTCTTTGCTGAAATTTCTTAAATAAAACTGTAACAAATGAAAGTAGGCACAATACTTTCTGTACAATTCTTCTCTATCATACAAAGGCTTTCTTCTTTATTTGTAACACAAACGGTAATTTGATGTTAATGGAATTATTTGTGAATGACAGAGTACTTCTCAAGCTTCCTAGCTATGGCCTTCACTCTTTTACAAGGTTAACAATGTCATGTGCAAAAATTACTAAATTAACCCCAACCTTCACCATTATGAACATGTATGTCAGCATCAAGGTGTGGGTGTATAGAGCGAGACAGGTTACAGGTAGTGATGAGCGAGTGTGCTCATCACTTGAGATTTCCGAGCACGCCCAAAATACTTGTAGTACACCCAAGCATGCTTGGAAATCTTGAGTAACGAGTAGTGTTGAGCGATACCTTCCGATATCGGAAAGTATCGGTATCGGAAAGTATCGGCCGATACCGTCAAAATATCGGATCCAATCCGATACCGATACCCGATCCCAATGCAAGTCAATGGGACGAAAATATCGGAATTAAAATAAACCCTTTATAAACTTGTAGGTTCATTCTACATGAAGGAAAACAACTAAGAATAATGTAGGATGTATTGGGGGACGTGGCGGAGATATTAAAGGCACAGAGGTTTAGCCCAATGTAATAGAATAGCAGGATTTTTTTTTTTTTATGACGTTCGGCGTTAGAAAGAATTTGACTGTTAATTTTTTTTTTTTTTGTCAGATATTGATGTTTCACTACTTCCACGCCCTTCACCTTCTTTTTTACTTCTCCCACGCTTTCTTCTTCATTATCCTCATCATCAGCTTCTTTGACATCAACTTCTTCACCTTATTCATCTTCTTCTTCATCTTCTACCTATTATTTTTTGGGTTACATTGTTCATATTCTTTTTATTTTACTATTATCTTCATCATATTCTACTTCTTCATCATATTCTTATTTGTGACAGGCATTCCCGTAGTTGTTATCTATAAAAGTTTGAAGAATACACCTTCCGTTCTGCCTGTCACAAAAGAGTTACATTTGTCCGCGTTCAGTTTGGCCTGCAGCATCAGGCTTTATCCAGGGGCACCACGAGGAGGAACGGACTCACCCCCATACACTGCTTAGTCTTCTTCTGCTTATAATTTAGATAATATTTTTTGCTCTGATATTTAGTGTTATGCTTAATGTTCTTCTGCTCTTTGTTCTGCAGCCTCTTGTTCTTCTGCTTCTCGGTCTTCCAGGTCGTCGTCGTCTCCAGGGTCGTCGTCTCCGGGGTCGTCGTCATCGGGGTGGTCTTCAGGGTCATCGTCTCCAGGGTCGTCGTCATCACGGTGGTTGTCGTCTCTGGTGTCGTCGTCATCTTAGGGGTGGTCTTCCGGGTCATCGTGTTTAGTCTCTTGAACTTGGCAATGTAGCAGAAGGTACAAGAAGGCTGAGAAAATGCCGAGAACCAGCTGATGGAACTGGAACTCGGATGGCTACCCGAAGGTCCAAGAGCCAATGGAACTACCGAGGACCAGCTGACGTTACTGGAACCCGGTTACTAAGCAGGAGGTACCCGTGCCTGAAAGCACTACCAAGGACCACCTGACGTTGGTGGAACTCGGATACCCAGAGGGAGGCACCTAAGCCAAAGGCTCTGCCCGGAACCAGCTGACGGTACTGGAACCAGGATGGGGAGCAGAAGGTACAAGAGCAAAAGACACTGCCGAGAACCAGCTGACGGTGCTGGAACCCGGATGGGTAGCCGAAGGTCCAAGAGCCAATGGAACTACCGAGGACCAGCTGACGTTACTGGAACCCGGTTACTAAGCAGGAGGTACCCGTGCCTGAAAGCACTACCAAGGACCACCTGACGTTGGTGGAACTCAGATACCCAGAGGGAGGCACCTAAGCCAAAGGCTCTGCCCGGAACCAGCTGACGGTACTGGAACCAGGATGGGGAGCAGAAGGTACAAGAGCAAGTGTCTGCGTGGCTTTTGCAGGACACGATGCCGGCTGCACAGCAGGGGAACAGCTGGCGGTGCTGAACCCCACTGACACATTGGCTGGTGTTTTTCTCTGTGCAGCTAGCAGTACCGGGCCCCAACTGGCGGTGTTAGAGCCCGGGGTCAGCAGGAGGAGGAGATGGAGCAGAGTGTAGGCCGAAGCCTGCACTGGCGGCAGCTTTTGGGTCTGTTGTGCCTGCGTGGCAGTTGCAGGACACGTTGCCGGCTGCACAGCAGGGGAACAGCTGGCGGTGCTGAACCCCACTGACACATTGGCGAGGTGTTTTTCTCTGTGCAGCTAGCAGTACCGGGCCCCAACTGGCGGTGTTGGAGCCCGGGCTCTGCAGGGGGAGCAGAGTGTAGGCCAAAGCCTAATTGAACCAATTTCAAAGGTAACCTTTAACCCCCCCTCAGGGGTTACAAAGTAGAAGAGCCACAGCTTATGCCGCAGTAGTGCTGCACAAGTCAAAGGTTGCTCTTTTAATTTCGCTCCTTGCACACGCTGAATGAAACACGTCTAACATTTAGCCCTTTATACAGTCAAACTGTGTTGGAGGCGCGAGTTCCCTTTGTAATGAGACGCAGCACAGATGTCAAGAATCCCACCTTGGTGCTGGGTGCAGCCTCCTGAGCGTTGTTATTTGCTGTACAGGAGTCTGCGCTGTCGTGTTATCCCCTGGCCTAGCGCTGTTAGCGCTGCCCATCTTCTGACATCATTTAATGTCGGCCGGTGCGGTTCGCGATGACCATGAATCCCAGCCCCGCAGTGTCTTAACATTGTTAAAACACTGCGGGGCTGGGATTCAGGGCCTGGCGCAGCACATATGTTCGCCTCTCACACTCGGGTCCTTACACCCGCTTCAGACTGTGCGGCGTCATCTGATCCCTTATCGCATGCCACGGCCATGAAGCCGCACAGTCCGAAGAAGGCGGAAGGAGAGGAGGGACAGGCGAACTGATGCACTGATCATGCCCATCAATCACACCCTCGCAGTCCCAATAAATAAGACACCGAGGGGCGTTGTGTGGGTCAGGGCGGCCGCAGAGGCGCAGCCAGCCAAACAATGATGCCAGAAGACGGGCAGCGCTACCAAGGGGGTTGCAGCGTGTCATTACAAAGGAAAGTCACACCACCGGGACGGTTAAATGGTCACACAGAGGACACATTTCAGACGTGTTTTCAGTTCCACATGTGCGAGGAGAATACGTTTATGAGCCACCTTGCACACATGCAGCATTACCGCTGTACAAGGTGGCTGGATAACGTAAAAACGCCTGGGGGAGGGGGGACAGGTTCCCTTCAATTTCAGTTCTGGTGTCTGCGTGGCTTTTGCAGGACACGATGCCGGCTGCACAGCAGGGGAACAGCTGGCGGTGCTGAACCCCACTGACACATTGGCTGGTGTTTTTCTCTGTGCAGCTAGCAGTACCGGGCCCCAACTGGCGGTGTTAGAGCCCGGGGTCAGCAGGAGGAGGAGATGGAGCAGAGTGTAGGCCAAAGCCTGCACTGGCGGCAGCTTTTGGGTCTGTTGTGCCTGCGTGGCAGTTGCAGGACACGTTGCCGGCTGCACAGCAGGGGAACAGCTGGCGGTGCTGAACCCCACTGACACATTGGCGAGGTGTTTTTCTCTGTGCAGCTAGCAGTACCGGGCCCCAACTGGCGGTGTTGGAGCCCGGGCTCTGCAGGGGGAGCAGAGTGTAGGCCGAAGCCTAATTGAACCAATTTCAAAGGTAACCTTTAACCCCCCCTCAGGGGTTACAAAGTAGAAGAGCCACAGCTTATGCAGCAGTAGTGCTGCACAAGTCAAAGGTTGCTCTTTTAATTTCGCTCCTTGCACACGCTGAATGAAACACGTCTAACATTTAGCCCTTTATACAGTCAAACTGTGTTGGAGGCGCGAGTTCCCTTTATAATGAGACGCAGCACAGATGTCAAGAATCCCACCTTGGTGCTGGGTGCAGCCTCCTGAGCGTTGTTATTTGCTGTACAGGAGTCTGCGCTGTCGTGTTATCCCCTGGCCTAGCGCTGTTAGCGCTGCCCATCTTCTGACATCATTTAATGTCGGCCGGTGCGTTTCGCGATGACCATGAATCCCAGCCCCGCAGTGTCTTAACATTGTTAAAACACTGCGGGGCTGGGATTCAGGGCCTGGCGCAGCACATATGTTCGCCTCTCACACTCGGGTCCTTACACCCGCTTCAGACTGTGCGGCGTCATCTGATCCCTTATCGCATGCCACGGCCATGAAGCCGCACAGTCCGAAGAAGGCGGAAGGAGAGGAGGGACAGGCGAACTGATGCACTGATCATGCCCATCAATCACACCCTCGCAGTCCCAATAAATAAGACACCGAGGGGCGTTGTGTGGGTCAGGGCGGCCGCAGAGGCGCAGCCAGCCAAACAATGATGCCAGAAGACGGGCAGCGCTACCAAGGGGGTTGCAGCGTGTCATTACAAAGGAAAGTCACACCACCGGGACGGTTAAATGGTCACACAGAGGACACATTTCAGACGTGTTTTCAGTTCCACATGTGCGAGGAGAATACGTTTATGAGCCACCTTGCACACATGCAGCATTACCGCTGTACAAGGTGGCTGGATAACGTAAAAACGCCTGGGGGAGGGGGGACAGGTTCCCTTCAATTTCAGTTCTGGTGTCTGCGTGGCTTTTGCAGGACACGATGCCGGCTGCACAGCAGGGGAACAGCTGGCGGTGCTGAACCCCACTGACACATTGGCTGGTGTTTTTCTCTGTGCAGCTAGCAGTACCGGGCCCTAACTGGCGGTGTTGGAGCCCAGGGTCAGCAGGAGGAGGAGAGGGAGCAGAGTGTAGGCCGAAGCCTGCACTGGAGCAAGTTGAAAGGGAAACTTTAACCCCCCCCCAGGCGTTTGTAGCTGAAAGAGCCATCGTGTACAGCACTAATGCTGGAAAAGGTAAACTTAGCTCTTTTAATTATGGTCCTTGCACATGCTGAACCTAACACTTATGAAAAGTGTCCCCTCCTACCGTGATACCGTCCGGTAGGTGGAACTTTCCTTTGTGTTGTGACGCAGCACAGCCGTCATTCTTACCCCCTTGGCGCCGTGCGCCGCCTCCTCAGCGTTGTTTGAATCAGTCCCGGAGCCTGCGCTGTTAGGTTAGCCCTTGGCCATGCACACATTTTGCGCTGCCCGTCTTCTGACATCATTTGGTGTCAGGCTGGCTGCGCCTGTGCGGCCGCGCTGGCCGAGATCCCGCCTCGTACTGTCTTCTGATTTCATCCCACTGGGGGCCTGAGATCCGTGGCCATGCGCAGTGCATATCCTCGCCTCTCACTCCCCTCCCTACGGCTTCTTCAGACTGTGCGGTGTCACGGCCGTGGCATGCTATTAGGGACCAGCTGACACCGCACAGTTTGAAGAAGCCGTAGGGAGATGAGTGAGAGGTGGAGGTTCAGATATGCACTGCGCATGTCCATGGATCTCAGGCCCCCAGTGGGATGAAATCAGAAGACAGTACGAGGCGGGATCTCGGCCAGCGCGGCCGCACAGGCGCAGCCAGCCTGACACCAAATGATGTCAGAAGACGGGCAGCGCAAAATGTGTGCATGGCCAAGGGCTAACCTAACAGCGCAGGCTCCGGGACTGATTCAAACAACGCTGAGGAGGCGGCGCACGGCGCCAAGGGGGTAAGAATGACGGCTGTGCTGCGTCACATCACAAAGGAAAGTTCCACCTACCGGACGGTATCACGGTAGGAGGGGACACTTTTCATAAGTGTTAGGTTCAGCATGTGCAAGGAGCACCACGAAAAGAGGCACTTTTTCCCTTTGCATCATTACTGCTGCACAAGGTGGCTCCTTCAGTAACAAACGCCTGGGGGGGGGACAGGTACCCTTAAATTTAACTTGTTGTGCCTGCGTGGCGGTCGCAGTACACGTTGCCGGCTACACAGCAGGGGAACAGCTGGCGGTGCTGAACCCCACTAACACATTGGCGAGGTGTTTGGCTCTGTGTGGACAGCACTTCTGGATGGCAACTAGCGGTGTTGGAGCCCAGGGACAGGTGGAGGAGGAGGAGGTGGAGGAGATAGGAGGGATTGCCACACACACAGCAGGGGAACAGCTGACGTTACTGAACCCCAATAACAGAGGAGGGACTGTTGACTGTGCGTACAGCACTACCAGGCAACAACTAGCGGTGTTGGAGCCCAGGGACAGGTGGAGGAGGAGGAGGTGGAGGAGATAGGAGGGATTGCCACACACACAGCAGGGGAACAGCTGACGTTACTGAACCCCAATAACAGAGGAGGGACTGTTGACTGTGCGTACAGCACTTCTGGACGGCAACTGGCGGTGTTGGAGCCCAGGGACAGGTGGAGGAGGAGGAGGTTGGAGGAGGTAGGAGGGATTGCCACACACACAGCAGGGGAACAGCTGACGTTACTGAACCCCAATAACAGAGGAGGGACTGTTGACTGTGCGTACAGCACTTCTGGACGGCAACTGGCGGTGTTGGAGCCCAGGGACAGGTGGAGGAGGAGGAGGTTGGAGGAGGTAGGAGGGATTGCCACACACACAGCAGGGGAACAGCTGACGTTACTGAACCCCAATAACAGAGGAGGGACTGTTGACTGTGCGTACAGCACTTCTGGACGGCAACTGGCGGTGTTGGAGCCCAGGGACAGGTGGAGGAGGAGGAGGTTGGAGGAGGTAGGAGGGATTGCCACACACACAGCAGGGGAACAGCTGACGTTACTGAACCCCAATAACAGAGGAGGGACTGTTGACTGTGCGTACAGCACTTCTGGACGGCAACTGGCGGTGTTGAAGCCCAGGGACAGGTGGAGGAGGAGGAGGTTGGAGGAGGTAGGAGGGATTGCCACACACACAGCAGGGGAACAGCTGACGTTACTGAACCCCAATAACAGAGGAGGGACTGTTGACTGTGCGTACAGCACTTCTGGACGGCAACTGGCGGTGTTGGAGCCCAGGGACAGGTGGAGGAGGAGGAGGTTGGAGGAGGTAGGAGGGATTGCCACACACACAGCAAGGGAACAGCTGACGTTACTGAACCCCAATAACAGAGGAGGGACTGTTGACTGTGCGTACAGCACTTCTGGACGGCAACTGGCGGTGTTGGAGCCCAGGGACAGGTGGAGGAGGAGGAGGTTGGAGGAGGTAGGAGGGATTGCCACACACACAGCAGGGGAACAGCTGACGTTACTGAACCCCAATAACAGAGGAGGGACTGTAGACTGTGCGTACAGCACTTCTGGACGGCAACTGGGGGTGTTGGAGCCCAGGGACAGGTGGAGGAGGAGGAGGTTGGAGGAGATAGGAGGGATTGCCACACAAACAGCAGGGGAACAGCTGACATTACTGAACCCCAATAACAGAGGAGGGACTGTTGACTGTGCGTACAGCACTACCAGGCAACAACTAGCGGTGTTGGAGCCCAGGGACAGGTGGAGGAGGAGGTGGAGGAGATAGGAGGGATTGCCACACACACAGCAGGGGAACAGCTGACGTTACTGAACCCCAATAACAGAGGAGGGACTGTTGACTGTGCGTACAGCACTACCAGGCAACAACTAGCGGTGTTGGAGCCCAGGGACAGGTGGAGGAGGAGGTGGAGGAGATAGGAGGGATTGCCACACACACAGCAGGGGAACAGCTGACGTTACTGAACCCCAATAACAGAGGAGGGACTGTTGACTGTGCGTACAGCACTTCTGGACGGCAACTGGCGGTGTTGGAGCCCAGGGACAGGTGGAGGAGGAGGAGGTTGGAGGAGGTAGGAGGGATTGCCACACACACAGCAGGGGAACAGCTGACGTTACTGAACCCCAATAACAGAGGAGCGACTGTTGACTGTGCGTACAGCACTTCTGGACGGCAACTGGCGGTGTTGGAGCCCAGGGACAGGTGGAGGAGGAGGAGGTTGGAGGAGGTAGGAGGGATTGCCACACACACAGCAGGGGAACAGCTGACGTTACTGAACCCCAATAACAGAGGAGGGACTGTTGACTGTGCGTACAGCACTTCTGGACGGCAACTGGCGGTGTTGGAGCCCAGGGACAGGTGGAGGAGGAGGAGGTTGGAGGAGGTAGGAGGGATTGCCACACACACAGCAGGGGAACAGCTGACGTTACTGAACCCCAATAACAGAGGAGCGACTGTTGACTGTGCGTACAGCACTTCTGGACGGCAACTGGCGGTGTTGGAGCCCAGGGACAGGTGGAGGAGGAGGAGGTTGGAGGAGGTAGGAGGGATTGCCACACACACAGCAGGGGAACAGCTGACGTTACTGAACCCCAATAACAGAGGAGGGACTGTTGACTGTGCGTACAGCACTTCTGGACGGCAACTGGCGGTGTTGGAGCCCAGGGACAGGTGGAGGAGGTTGGAGGAGGTAGGAGGGATTGCCACACACACAGCAGGGGAACAGCTGACGTTACTGAACCCCAATAACAGAGGAGGGACTGTTGACTGTGCGTACAGCACTTCTGGACGGCAACTGGCGGTGTTGGAGCCCAGGGACAGGTGGAGGAGGAGGAGGTTGGAGGAGGTAGGAGGGATTGCCACACACACAGCAGGGGAACAGCTGACGTTACTGAACCCCAATAACAGAGGAGCGACTGTTGACTGTGCGTACAGCACTTCTGGACGGCAACTGGCGGTGTTGGAGCCCAGGGGCAGGTGGAAAAGCAGAGGAACACAATGTAGGCCGAAGCCTGAGAAAGTCGAAAGGGAACCTTTAACCCCCCCCAAGGCGTTTGTAGCTGAAAGAGCCAGCTTGTGCAGCACAAAAGATGGAAAAGGAAAAGGTGGCTCTTTTCATCATGCTCCTTGCAAACACAGAACTAAACACTTATAAAATGTGTCCCCTGAAGCCGTGAAACCGTCCCGGAGGTGGGACTTTCCTTCGTAATATGACGCAGCACAGCCGTCATTCCTACCCCCCCGCCGCCGTGCCCCGGCTCCTCAGCGTTGTTTGATTCCGTCCCGGAGCCTGCGCTGTTATGTTATCCCGTGGCCAGGCACACTTAGCGCTGCCCGTCTTCTGACATCATTTGGTGTCAGGCTGGCTGCGCCTGTGCGGCCGCGCTGGCCGAGAGCCCACCTCGCAGTGTCTTCTGATTTAATCCCACTGGGGGCCTGGGATCCATGGACATGCGCAGTGCATATCTGAACCTCTCACTCCCCTCCCTATGGCTTCTTAAGACTGTGCGGTGTCACGGCCGTGGCATGCTATTAGGGACCAGCTGACACCGAACAGTCTGAAGAAGCCATAGGGAGATGAGTGAGAGGTGGAGGTTCAGATATGCACTGCGCATGTCCATGGATCCCAAGCCCCCAGTGGGATTAAATCAGAAGACACTGAGAGGCGGGCTCTCGGCCAGCGCGGCCGCACAGGCGCAGCCAGCCTGACACCAAATGATGCCAGAAGACGGGCAGCGCTAAGTGTGCCTGGCCACGGGATAACATAACAGCGCAGGCTCCGGGACGGAATCAAACAACGCTGATGAGCCGGGGCGCGGCGCCGGGGGGGTAGGAATGACGGCTGTGCTGCGTCATATTACGAAGGAAAGTCCCACCTCCGGGACGGTTTTACGGTATCAGTGGACACATTTTATAAGTGTTAAGTTTTGCGTGTGCAAGGAGCAAAACCAAAATAGCTACCTTTTTCCTTGTGCAGCATTACTGCTGTACAAGGTGGCTCTTTCAGTAACAAACGCCTTGGGGGGGGGGGACAGATTCCCTTACATTTCAGTTGTTGTGTCAGCGTGGCGGTCGCATGACACATTGCCGGCTACACAGCTGGGGATCAGCTGACGTTACTGAAACCCAATAACACTGGGTCGTATGTTTTGACTGTGCAGACGGCACTTCTGAGCCTCAACTGGCGGTGTTGGAGCCCAGGAATTTAAGTTCAGGTGGTAGAAAGATGAACACAACAGGAGACCTGGATAACGTATACAGTGACCTAATTATTTAATCAGGAGGAGGAGTGGCAAATTCCTGCGAGATCCAGGCCTTGTTCATTTTCAGGAAAGTAAGCCGGTCAACGTTATCGGAGGATAGTCGCATGCGACGGTCAGTTAGTACACCACCTGCAGCACTAAAGACACGTTCCGATAATACACTGGCCGCAGGGCAAGACAGCACCTCCAATGCATACTGGCTTAGCTCTGGCCATGTATCCAGCTTTGAGACCCAAAACTTGAAAGGGGAAGAGCCGTCTGGGAGTACAGCAAGAGGGCAAGACATGTAGTCTGTCACCATCTGACGGAACCGTTGCCTCCTGCTGACTGGAGCCGTCTGTGATGGTGTAGACTTTTGTGGGGGGCACAGAAAACTGTGCCACAGTTGGGCCATACTGGTCTTGCCTTGGGCAGAGGCACTGCTTCTGCTCCCTCTTTGTGCAGAGCCTCCACCACTGCCTGGACGCACTGAGCTGCTTTGGAATGCACTAGCAGCACTTCTCTCAGTTGGAATGGAGAAGATGATGGAATTGACCAGTGTGTCTTGGTACTCCCGCATTTTTCGCTCCCGGTTCAACGGTGTGATGAGGCTTTCTACGTTGTCCCGGTAGCGAGGATCGAGGAGGGTGAACACCCAATAATCAGACATGTTGAGAATGTGGGCGATGCGGCGGTCGTTTCTCAGGCACTGCAGCATGTAATCCACCATGTGCTGCAGACTGCCAACTGCCCAAGAAACGCTGTCCCCTGCTGGAGGCGTGATATCTGCCCGCTCGTCATCACCCCACCCTCGCTGTACACACTGAGTACTGGACAATTCGGTAACTCCCTCCTCTGGACGGATGTCTTCCTCCTCCATTGACTCCTCCTCATCCTCCTCACAAACTGTCCCCTGCCTACGCGTTTGTGAGGAACCACGTGGCGCTGACTGTCCAGAAGATGATGGAAATGGTGAATCCTCATCCTCCACCTCTTCCACAACATCATCCCTTAGCGCTTGCAGTGATTTTTCAAGCAGGCAGATAAGGGGGACAGTCATGCTGACTAGTGCATCATCTGCACTCGCCATCCGCGTGGAATAATCAAAGGGACGCAAAACCTGGCAGACGTCATTCATAGTGGCCCACTCTGTGGTTGTGAAGTCTGTACGGCGCTGACTGCGACTTTTTTGCGCCTGAAGCAGCTGGTACTCCATTACAGCTTGCTGCTGCTCACACAACCGCTCCAACATATGTAACGTGGAATTCCACCTGGTAGGTAGGTCACATATGATGCGATGTTCCGGCAGGCGGTGTCGGCGCTGCAGAGCCGCAATGCGCGCTTTTGCCGTGCTGGAACGCCGCAAGTGAGCACACTCTAGGCGGACCTTGTGCAGCAGTGCATCAAGATCCGGATAGTCCCTCAAAAAGCTCTGCACGACCAAATTGAGCACATGTGCCAGACATGGGATGTGAGTGAGGTTGCCGAGGCCCAGAGCTGCCACCAGATTTCGGCCATTATCACACACTACCATGCCTGGCTGGAGATTCGCTGGCACAAACCACACATCGCTCTCCTGCTTGATGGCATTCCAGAGCTCCTGCGCTGTGTGGCTACGATTCCCCAAAAAAATTAATTTCAAGACGGCCTGTTGACGTTTGGCCACGGCTGTGCTCATGTCGGTCGTAACAGGTACACGTTCATCACGGGTCCATGTGGAGGTGGACTGTGACGGCTCCTGCAGCGATGATTCTGAGGAACTGGTGTAAGAGGAGGAGTCAATGCGTACAGAATGGATTCCTGCAATCCCTGGAGTGGGCAGGACACGTCCTGCGCCACTCGCACGGTCTGTACCTGGCTCAACAACATTAACCCAATGGGCAGTGAGGGAAAGGTATCGCCCCTGTCCATGTTGACTGGTCCACGCATCGGTGGTGAGGTGGACCTTGCTACTGACGGCGTTCAGTAGCGCGTGTTTTATGTGTCCCTCCACATGCTTGTGCAGGGCAGGGACGGCTTGCCTGCTGAAGTAAAAGCGGCTGGGCACATTGTACTGTGGGACTGCCAATGACATCAAGTCACGGAAGCTGTCAGTCTCCACCAGCCTGAATGACAGCATTTCCAGTGACAGAAGTTTGGCAATGCCTGCAGTCAGAGCCTGTGCTCGTGGGTGGTTTGACGAGAAAGGCCGCCTTTTCTCCCATGCCTGTACTACCGATGGCTGTAGACTGGGCTGGGAGTGTGTGGATGACTGGGAAAGTGGCGCTGCGGGTGGAATTACAGCGGGTCTCTGGACAACAGGGCCAGAGGTTCTTCCACGGCGATCCTGGGAGGAAGCCGAACCAGCTGCGTGTGAGCTAGAGGAAGAGGCAACACGAGCTGAAGAGGTGGTAGCTGCCGCTGTTGGTTGGCCTACCTCTTCAGTGTGTTTTTCTAACTCCGCCGGGTGCCTGTTGCGCACATGTTTCCACATGTTGGAGGTATTGAGGTTGCTGACATTTCGACCTCTTTTGACTTTTTGATGACACACGTTGCATCTGACATAGCAAATGTCATCTGCAACTGTGTCAAAAAAGGACCAGGCACTGCAAGTCTTGGGAGCGCCCTTTTTGGCTTTTGGAAGAGACATGCTCCTAACGGGTGCCAAAGCGGAGGCTGCAGGATCCGCAGTCTTCCCCCTCCCTCTCCCTCTTTGGGCCGTACGGGGAATCTCTTCCTCAGAGCTGCTCCCACCACCTTCCTGTCCCTCACGCCAAGATGGGTCGAGGACCTCATCATCTACACTACCCTCTGCCCCCAACTGCTCCTCCTGGGTAGTCTCAGCAGCAGAGCACGCACCAGTAAGTGGCACCTGAGTGTCATCATCAGCTGATGCGGCCTGCGATGTGGTGACCGGAGCCACTGGCCCACCCGCCTCTTCAGAGGAAGACAGAAAAAGCTGTTGGGCATCACTGCACCCTGCCTCTTCTTCCATTTCTCCAATGCTGCTTGGCTGGCCCCCTGTTTCCAAGCCAAGAGATTCAGAGAACAGAAGTAGAGACGGCTCCTGTCCTGGGCTCTCTGTCTGCCTGGGCAATTTGGCAGGTGGTGAAGAGACAGATGGCTGCTCTCCAGTGCTCTGTGTCTGAGAGGATGTGGCACTAATGGAAGTTGATGCATTAGCTGCCATCCATCCGACAACAGCTTCAATTTGTTCTTCACGCAGCAGCGGTGTACGGCACTCTGACACAAAGCTACGCATGAATGACTGTTGCCTGGTGAAAGTGGGTGCTGATGAGTCACCGGTGCCCGCAGCAGGCACAGAATCCCCACGTCCCCTCCCTGCTCCGTGACGGCTCCCACGCCCACGTGCCTTACTCACTGCCTTCTTCATCTTGGTTGACTGATAAAGATAAGCAGAAAAGTACTAACGGCTTTGTGTGCTTATTCCTGAGCAACTCCTCCTAACAGGTTTAAGAAACACTAATTTTCTAAAGTGTGGACTAGACTTTAATATGAGCTAATGTGGCCTACACAAATGTAAAGTGGTGTAACTGGTGTGTTTGGTGAACTTTATTATTTATTTATTTTTTGGGGGCTGAACTGACAACAGATAGAGCTGCAGTCACACGGAGACCGTGCAGACAGACGTAAACGGCGCTACAAGGCCCAAAAACCCTCCTCTACGTTATCCTATGTAGTGTTTTTCCACAAATTAGCTGGAGACGGGTGGAAAGACACTAATAGGATTTTTTTGAATAAATTAGCAGCAGACTACACTACTTGAAAAAAAATGAAAATTGATTTGGCGGTATGACGCAGTGAACAACCCTGAGCTGGAGACAACCAGGCTACGGCTGCTCACAGACTACAGGGCGAGCTGCAGTCACACGGAGACCGTGCAGACAGCCGTAAATGGCGCTGCAAGGCCAAAAAACCCTCCTCTACGTTATCCTATGTAGTGTTTTTCCACAAATTAGCTGGAGACGGGTGGAAAGACACTAATAGGAATTTTTTGAAAAAATGTGCAGCAGCCTGCACTACTTAAAACAAAATGAAAATTGATTTGGCGGTATGACGCAGTGAACAACCCTGAGCTGGAGACAACCAGGCTATAGCTGCTCACAGACTACAGGGTGAGCTGCAGTCACACGGAGACCGTGCAGACAGCCGTAAACGGCGCTGCAAGGCCCAAAAACCCTCCTCTACTTTATCCTATGTAGTGTTTTTCCACAAATTAGCTGGAGACGGGTGGAAAGACACTAATAGGATTTTTTTGAATAAATTAGCAGCAGACTACACTACTTGAAAAAAAAAAAAAAAACAGTATGAGGCAATGAACCACCCTCCCTGAACTGAATACAACCAGCTATGGATGGCCTATGTGGCTGCACTCAGACTAGAGAGTGGGCTGCACTCACACACACACACACACAGACCTTGCAGATCGCTGTGAAAACAGCGCTACAAGGCAAAAGCAAGGTGAATAGTAGGTGAACACAGCGGTTGCTAAATTAGCCTTTGGAAAGCACAAAGAAGCAAATCGCTATCTCTAAACTGTCCCTCAGTCAGCAAACAGCGTCCTGTCACTAACTGAATTCACAGCAGAGTGATCGCAAAATGGCGCCAGCGACTTTTAAACTGCATCATGACATCATTTCAGCAGCCAATCACAGCCTTGCCAGTACTTTCATGCCCTCCATGCTAAACAGGATGTGCCCACACTTGGAATCATTCTCATTGGCTGAATTTCTGAATTTTGAATCTTGGAACTTCCGATTCCGGTATCCGATACGCGGCAAGTATCGGAATCCCGGTATCGGAATTCCGATACCGCAAGTATCGGCCGATACCCGATACTTGCGGTATCGGAATGCTCAACACTAGTAACGAGCACACTCGCTCATCAGTAGTTACAAGTAGTGAGCACATGTAAAGATGCAGACAAGTTTACCTTAACACAGATAACACAGCCATGGGCTACCATGGCAGAAAAATGTATTATTTGACATCTTCCTTTACATCAGGAAATATTTTTTGTAATGTTATCTTAATCCCCTTAACCCCTTTGAGATACCTGCCGTACATGTACTGTGCATGTTGGAAGCGGGTGTATGGAGCGGACTCTTGCAGTGAGCCTGCTCCGTACCAGCAGGTTATGGCTGAATATTACAGTCAGGACTTGCCACTAACATTAACGGCTAATGAGTTGTTCCGTCAGCAATTATTAACCTGTTAAATGCCATTGTCAATTTCTGACAGCGGCATTTAACAAATGCCAGAACTTTCTCCATTGGTCGCCAAGGAGTAGTCATAACAGTCGAGGGGTCAACTGATGACCCCCGTGCCTATAGTTATGGAGCTCCTTTGAAACCTTGCCTGTGGCCAGGCTTCAAAGGAAACCATGATTTCTGCTACATGCAGTGATGTTGTGGCATTGCTGTGTATAGGACAAGAGATCAGAGAATCACATCTTCAAGTCTCCTAAGTAGGCTAACAATAAAAGTGAAAAGTAAAAAAAAAAAATAATAATAAATATAAGTTCAAAATCATCCCCTTTTTCACCATTGAAAATAAATATATTATAAAAATAAAAAACACACATGTGGTATCGCAGAGTTCAGAAAAGTCTGTTATATCAAAATATAAAACAATTAACCTGATTGATAAAAATCATTCACAAAAAAATTCAAGAATGCCAAACTTACATTTTTTTTTTCGGTTGCCACAATTCCACAACAAAAGCTGTAACTAGCAATTAAAAAGTCCCAACGTGTTATTAGTAAAAACGTCTTCTTGCCTCACAAAAAATAAGCTTTATCGGCTGAAAAGTAAAATTGTTACTGGCCTTAGAACATGGGGACACAAACCAAATACACTTTTTTTTAAATCTTCTGATTTTTTTCACCACTAAAATAATAAAAAAATGGAATATATTGAATTCTATTGTAATTGTATTGATGAGGAGAATCTTATTGCAAGGTAATTTTTAAGACAAAATGTATATCATAAAAACATTTCCCCCACAAAAAATGTCAGAATTGCTTTTTTTTTCACAATTTTGCCACACTTAGTAACATATTAACATAGTTATTAAGGTTGAAGGAAGACTTTAAGTCTATCTAGTTCAACCCATAGCCTAACCTAACATTCCCTAACATGTTGAACCAGAGCAAGGCAAAAAAAACCCATGTGGCAAAGAGTAAGCTTCACATTGGGGAAAAAAATTCCTTCCCGACTCAAATGCGGCAATCAGACTAGTTCCCTGGATCAACACCCTAACAAGGAATCTAGTATATATAACCTGTAACATTATACTTTTCAAGAAAGGCATCCAGTCCCCTCTTAAATTTAAGTAATGAATCACTCATTACAACATCATACGGCAGAGAGTTGCATAGTCTCACGGCTCTTACAGTAAAGAATCCGCGTCTGTTATTATGCTTAAACCTTCTTTCCTCCAGATGTAGAGGATGCCCCCTTGTCCCTGTCTCAGGTCTATGATTAAAAAGATCAGCAGAAAGGTCTTTGTACTGTCCCCTCATATATTTATACACTCACTGGCCACTTTATTAGGTACACCTGTCCAACTTCTTGTTAACACTTAATTTCTAATCAGCCAATCACATGGCGGCAACTCAGTGCATTTAGGCATGTAGACATGGTCAAGACAATCTCCTGCAGTTCAAACCGAGCATCAGTATGGGGAAGAAAGGTGACTTGAGTGCCTTTGAACGTGGCATGGTTGTTGGTGCCAGAAGGGCTGGTCTGAGTATTTCAGAAACTGCTGATCTACTGGGATTTTCACGCACAACCATCTCTAGGGTTTACAGAGAATGGTCCGAAAAAGAAAAAAAATCCAGTGAGCGGCAGTTCTGTGGGCGGAAATGCCTTGTTGATGCCAGAGGTCAGAGGAGAATGGGCAGACTGGTTCGAGCTGATAGAAAGGCAACAGTGACTCAAATCGCCACCCGTTACAACCAAGGTAGGCCTAAGAGCATCTCTGAACACACAGTGCGTCGAACTTTGAGGCAGATGGGCTACAGCAGCAGAAGACCACACCGGGTACCACTCCTTTCAGCTAAGAACAGGAAACTGAGGCTACAATTTGTACAAGCTCATCGAAATTGGACAGTAGAAGATTGGAAAAACGTTGCTTGGTCTGATGAGTCTCGATTTCTGCTGCGACATTCGGATGGTAGGGTCAGAATTTGGCGTAAACAACATGAAAGCATGGATCCATCCTGCCTTGTATGGAGCATCTTTGGGATATGCAGCCGACAAATCTGCGGCAACTGTGTGATGCCATCATGTCAATATGGACCAAAATCTCTGAGGAATGCTTCCAGCACCTTGTTGAATCTATGCCACGAAGAATTGAGGCAGTTCTGAAGGCAAAAGGGGTCCAACCCGTTACTAGCATGGTGTACCTAATAAAGTGGCCGGTGAGTGTACATTAACCGGAGACCAGAACTGTACACAGTATTCTAAGTGTGGTCGAACTAGTGACTTGTATAGAGGTAAAATTATGTTCTCCTCATGAGCATCTATGCCTCTTTTGATGCATCCCATTATTTTATTTGCCTTTGTAGCAGCTGCCTGACACTGGCCACTAAATGTGAGTTTGTCATCCACCCATACTCCCAGATCTTTTTCATTGACAGTTTTGCCCAGAGTTTTAGAATTAAGAACATAGTTATACATCTTATTACTTCTACCCAAGTGCCTAACTTTACATTTATCCCCATTAAAGCTCATTTGCCATTTATCAGCCCAAGCTTCTAGTTTGCATAAATCATCCTGTAATATAAAATTGTCCTCCTCTGTATTGATTACCCTGCAGAGTTTAGTGTCATCTGCAAATATTGAAATTCCACTCTGTATGCCCCCTACAAGATCATTAATAAATATGTTAAAAAGAAGAGGGCCCAATACTGACCCCTGTGGTTCCCCACTGCTAACCGCGACCCAGTCCTAGTGTGCTCCATTAATAACAACCCTTTGTTTCCTATCCCTGAGCCAGCTTTTATCCCACTTACACATATTTTCCCCTATCCCCATTATTCTCATTCTATGTATCAACCTTTTGTGTGGCACCGTATCAAAAGCTTTTGAAAAGTCCATATACACTACGTCCACTGGGTTCCCTTGGTCTAGTCCAGAATTTACCTCTTCATAGAAATTGATCAGATTTGTCTGACAGGAACGGTCCCTAGTAAACCCATGTTGATATTGGGGCATGAGGTTATTCCTCTTCAGATATTCCAGCATAGCATCCCTTAGAATGCCCTCCAGGATTTTACCCACAGTAGAGGTTAAGCTTACTGGCCTATAATTTCCGAGTTCAGTTTTTGTCCCCTTTTTGAATATTGGCACCACATTTGCTATACGCCAGTCCTGTGGTACAGACCCTGTTATTATGGAGTCCTTAAAGATTAAAAATAATGGTCTATCAATGACTGTACTTAATTCCTGCAGTACTCGGGGGTGTATCCCATCCGGGCCTGGAGATTTCTCAATTTTAGTGATTTTTAGATGCCGCCGTACTTCCTCCTGGGTTGAGCAGGTGACACTTAATGGGGAATTTTTGTTATCACTGATCATATTGTCTGCCATGGGATTTTCTTGTGTAAATACTGATGAAAAAAGTCATTTAGCATATTGGCTTTTTCCTCATCCTCATCCACCATTTCACCCAGACTATTTTTAAGGGGGCCAACACTATCATTTTTTAGTTTCTTTCTATTTACGTAGTTAAAGAATATTTTGGGATTATTTTTACTCTCTCTGGCAATGAGTCTCTCTCTCTCAATCTTAGCTGCCTTGATTTGCTTTTTACAGAATTTCTTTAATTTTCTGTATTTATTTAATGCCTCATGACTACCTACTTCCTTTAATTCTTTAAATGCTTTCTTTTTGTCACTTATTGTGCCCCTTACAGCTCTATTTAGCCATATTGGTTTCCTCCTATTTCTAGTATGTTTATTCCTATACGGTATATACTGTGCACAGGTCCTATCCAGGATGCTAATAAACATTTCCCATTTTCTTTGTGTATTTTTATGTCTCAGGATATCGTCCCAGTTAACTGCACCAAGATCATCTCTCATCATTGGAAATTTGCCCTCCTGAAGTTTAGTGTCCTTGTCACCCCTCTACTACACATCTTATTAAAGGATACATGAAAACTTATTATTTTGTGATCGCTATACCCCAAGTGACCCCCAACCCTTATATTTGATATGCGGTCTGGCCTGCTGGTTAATATTAGGTCTAGCAGTGCCCCCCTTCTTGTTGGGTCCTGAACCAATTGTGAAAGGTAAATGTCTCTCATAGTTGTCAAAAACCGATTACCTTTGCTGGAACTGCAGGTTTCTGTTCCCCAATCTATTTCAGGGTAGGTGAAGTCCTCCAAAATAATGACTTCTCCTTGAGTCGCAGCTTCATCTATTTGCTTTATGAGGATATTCTCCGTTGCTTACATTATTTTTGTAGACTTTTAACAAACCCCTATCAGTAATTTATTATTTTTCCCCCTCCCCTTATCTCCACCCACAGAGACTCTAGATTTTCATTAGATACACCTATATTATCACGCAGGATGGGTTTTAAGGATAATTTTACATATAGACAGACCCCTCCCCTTCACTTATCCATTCGGTCATTTCTGAACAGACTATAGCCCTGCAAGTTAACAGCCCAGTCATGGCTCTTGTCCAGCCACATCTCAGGTATCCCCATCATGTCATAATTATGCTCCAACAACATTAATTCGAATTCGTCCATTTTGTTAGCAAGGCTTCTGGCATTAGTATACATACACTTTATGTATCTCTCTGCACCTCTATGCTTTCTTAAATTATTAATTGATCTAACCCCGCCCCCCATGCCACCGCCACCGCAACTTCCTTATTTGTGCCCAGGTCTCTATCTGCACTATCTACCTCCTATAAAATCAATACCCTCCCCCATTCCCTAGTTTAAACACTCCTCCAACCTTCTAGCCATTTTCTCCCCCAGCACAGCTGCACCTTCCCCATTGAGGTGCAGCCCATCCCTAGCATAGAACCTGTAGCCAACTGAGAAGTCGGCCCAGTTCTGCAGGAACCCAAACCCCTCTTTCCTACACCAATTCTTGAGTCACTTATTAACCTCCCTAATCTCCCATTGCCTCTCTGGCGTGGCACGTGGTACAGGCAGTATTTTCGGAAAATGCCACGTTGGAGGTCCTTGCTTTCAGCTTGCAGCCTAATTCCCTGAAATCATCTTTAAGGACTTTCCACCTACCTCTAACTTTGTCATTTGTGCCAATGTGCACCATGACCGCTGGGTCCTCACCAGCCCCTCCCAGTAATCTGTCCACCCGATCAGCGATGTGTCGGACTTAAGAGCCAGGTAGGCAGCACACCGTCCGACGATCCCTGTCTTTGTGACAGATTGCCCTATCTGTTCCCCTAATAATTGAGTCCCCCACTACCAGCACCTGTCTAGCCTGTACTGCTCTCCTATTTCCCTCTTTACTGGAGCAGTCACACCTCCGGCTTTCAGAGGACATGCCTGGCTGCAGCCATGCTACCCCAGTACTGGCACCCCCTCATCTGCCAACTTAGCAAACTTATTGGGGTGTACCAGATCAGGACTAGCCTCCCTGGCACTCTTCCCTCTATCCAGCCTTTTAACTGTCACCCAGTTTGCTACTTCACTGTCCTGCAGCTCCGTCCTACCATCCCCCGCCTCATCTATCCCATTGAGCGTCTGCTCAGTGAGCAGAAGACTCCTTTCCATGTTGTCAATGGATCGCAGTGCTGCCAGCTGCACATTTAGATTCAGAATCTGGGTTTCCAAATGCACAACGTGCTCACATCTCGCACAGCAGTATGCACCCTTGACTGGCTGATCAAGGACTGCATACATGTGGCAAGATGTGCACTGGCTGGCATTAACAATAGTGTAGCACATTTCCTAATGGGGATTGCACCAGACAGAAATGTTAAATAAAAAATAAATGTAAATGCAAAGTATCAATAAAACACAGACAGCAATTCAGCAATTCTTCCCTTGGAAACTCCCTGAAACCAAAGTCACTGAATCACAAGTCACACTTACCGCCGTTCACACTTACGCTCAGGTCACACTCAGCTCGTTCACACTCACTAAGCTGAAGATTTAAAGACTATTTTTTTTCTCTCTTTCCCCTCAGCAGCAATCCACCTTGCTGTTCAATGCACCTCCAAAAAGGGAAGGGGAGAATGGAATTTTCTTCCTATTCCCAGGACATTATGTAGAAAAATAAATGGTGTAGTTCAAAAGTACAATTTGTCCATAAAAACAAGCACTAATTTGTCTATGTGGACAGAAAAATGAAAGAGTTATGGTTCTGGGAAGAAGGAGAGATAAAAACGGAAAATCAAATAATAAATATTATAATAATACTATTATTATTATTATAATAATAATTATTTTTTTTTATCATTAAGCAAATCCAGATTTGGCCTGTTTTTAATTGTTCAAGATTCTTTAGACATATATTTTTTCATTTTAGCAATTTTGGATAACAGAAGTTATAATATCACTCATATTCATTTTGGATTTTTGCTGAATGTTTTTCTGCAGCAAAAACCTGATGTCTCGGCAAGCAAAAAGCTGCAGCCAAATCACAAGTTTTACTGAATTTTTGCTGCATTTTTTCTGCATTTTTGTTGTATTTTAGCTGCATTTTTTACACTTATTCATTGCTTTCTATGGGTAAAAAAGCTCCAAAAAAGCTAAAAGAATTTGACATGCTGCAGATTTATAGAATGCAACAGTTTTCCAATTAACCCATGTGTGCATGAGATTTCTGAAATCTTCTAGATTTTGCTTGAACTGTAGAAAGCAGCTTTTAATTTGCAAAATGATAACAAAGCAAAAAACTCTGCAAAAATGCAATGTGTGAATGCAGCCTTATTTTTTTCCTGCCATGTAGATTTTTTTCATTACCAAGTAACTAGAAAGGATGACTATGTCCTTGTTTTCTTTGTGAAGGTTAACAGACGGGCACCTTTTAAAATGAACAATATGTTGATCAGGGCTTTAATTATATCAAACCTCATTATAAGTGCCTATTTAAAAGGACCAACAACTTCATCAACATCCTTGAATATCAGTGTCAGATATTCTCAATTTCTTCTTCTGTGAAGAACACACACTTTGCTTGTGTTTGGAATCACTCCCACAGATCTACATGGGACTAATTTGTACATCCCTAATGGAAAGTAAGCTGTAAATGTTTTCACGCAGAGGGAGCTAGCCGAGATATTTAAAAGTACTTACAGTTTATGGTTGCATAATAAAGCTCTTAGAAATTAATATGTGTACTAAAGCAAACTCAAAAGAGAATTTGACATTAAATGAACTTGGGCCAAGGGACATTTATTACATTTACCATTTTTATTAGACCTGTTATTTTAATGCAGACATAATCAAAAAAGGATAAGATATTGCTTTTTCTTAATTTTGGTTCATTCGTTCATTGATTCATACAATCTCTACGAACATTAATTGTACAATGTGGGCGGAGAGTTACACAAGTAATTTACAGTTTATGATTTACTAGGCTAATGAAACAGTGTTTGTTGCTGGTACCATATTTGTGAAAGCCCCAAGTCTTTGATTGAAAGAAAAAAAAGGAACCCATAATTAACTTTAAGTCCACAATGATTGATCAAAGTGGAAAATCTTTTTATTCATTCTGCATATCAATGGAAATATAACAATCTGATGAAATGAAGGTGTGACAATTTTTCAGACCTGTTTATTGTTGGTCTTGGTGAAGAATTTCCAGTTGTTTCTTCCAGTTGTTTTCTGGACTATGAGAAAGGCTAATGACTGATAGTGGTCCAAATATTCGGACAAACAAAAGAACACCTGCAAAGGCTTTCTAAGAGTTTAAAAAGGTCCCTTAATCTGTTTCAGTCGGCTTAACAATCATGGGGAAGACTGCTAACTGGACAGATGCCCAGAAGGCAGTCATTGACACACTCCATAAGGTGGATAAGCCACAAAAATTCATTGTTAAAAAAAAGCTGACTGTTCACAGAGTGCTGTATCCAAGTATATTAATGGGAAGTAAAATGTGTGGTAGAAAAAGTGCATGAGCAACCGGGATAACTGCAGACTTGAAAGGATTGTTAAGAAAAGGCCATTCAATAATTTGGGGGAGATTCACAAGGAGTGGACTGCTGCTGGAATCATTGCTTCAAGAGCCATCACACACAGATGTATCCAGGACATGGGCTACTAGTGTCACATTCCTTGTGTCAAGCCACTCATGACCAATAGACAACACCAGAAGTGTCTTACCTAAGCCAAGGAGAAAAAGAACTGGACTGTTGCTCAGTGGTCCAAGGTGTTGTTTTTAAAATCCAAATAAATTTTGCATTTCATTTGAAATTCAAGATCCCAGAGTCTGGAGGTAGAGTGGAGAAGCCACAATCCAAGCTGCATGAGGTCTAGTGTGAAATTTTCACAATCAGTGTTGGTTTGGGGAGCCATGTCATCTGCTGGTTTGGACCACTGTGTTTTATCAAGACCAAAGTCAGCCATCTACCATAAAATTTTAGAGAACTTCATGCTTCCCTCTGCCGACAAGCTTTTTGGAGATGGAAATTTCATTCTGTCCACACTACCAGAAGTACCAATACCTGGTTTTAAAACAAAGGTATCACTGAGCTTGATTGGCTAGCAAACTAGCCTTATCATAACCCCATAGAGTATCGATTGGGACTTGTCAAGAGGAAGATGAGAGACATCAGACCCAACAATGCAGGCGAGCTGAAGGCTGCTATCAAAGGAACCTATTCACTTCATGGGCAAACTTTATGTGACTTCTAAAAATTATAATAATGGGAACTTTGCTTTCATGTGGCCATCCAGGACGTCTTTTCAAAGGGTTATTGGGGTGCGTCTATCTTTGCCGCAGGGCAGTCCTTGCATTCAATTCACAGGCAAACAGTATGACAGTACCAAATGAATAATGTGAACTTGATTTTCCGGTGGCCATCCAGTACGTGGATTCAAAGGCTTATTGGGGTACATGTGAATTTGGGACAGGGCAGGCTTTGCATTCACTGCATAATCAAACAGTATGGCAGTACCAAATGAATAATGTGAACTTGGTTTTCCTGTGCTGCATCCAGTAAGTGGGCTCAAAGGCTTATTGGGGTGCCTGTAACTTTGCGGCAGGACAGACATTACATTCAATGCATAGGCAAACACTATGGGACACCCACTTTCTTAAAATGGGAACATTTTTTCAGGAAGCCTGCCTGTATGTCTGATGAAAGGGGTATTGTGGTGTGTCCTAATTTTTGGCAGCCCAGCACCTCACTGCATAGGCAATAACAGTATAGGAGACCCACTGTTTAATAATGGCCCTTTAAGAATATTAATGCCGACTGATGCCCCTATAAAAATAGGCTTTGTGACTTTAAGAGTCCCTCCTTCATAATTGAAATAAGATGTGTCTGATGATGTGTTACACACCACATGGCCAGCTAAGGTTGTTAAATGTTACAATGACATTTCCCAGTGAATGCATTTATATTGGTTGAAAGGAATACTAAAGTTGAAAAATGCATCAAAAAAACTATGTGTGAACATAGCCCAAGTGACGGAGGTACATTTTTTTTGGGGGGGGTTCTTCATTTTGCCTTACCTACAAATTATTACCCTGGAAAGGATGTGTTAGGGCTAGAGGAACGCACCGAGTATAGATAGGTAGCCACAAGGTGGTTCGCAGCCCGGGGGCCACCGTGCAGAGATATCTGCTGCAAAGTAACGGTGGATAATCTCTGAGCTCACACGTGGGTGAAGCTTCACCCCGTGTGAACTGGAAGCAATCTCTGTTGACTCACAGAGTCGCACTGTACACAAAACTATTACCCTAACTAGGGTTGTGCTTGCTCTGGAACTCTTCTGTGCTAACTGCACACATAAAGTAACCAGATGCTAAGCCAAGGCTAATTGCCCCCATTGATGCTAGCTGCCTGCCTGAGTGTTCAGTCCCAACACTACAGCCTCACACCACATATGTAAAGAGTGGTATAGTATCCACTGGCATTAGCCAAACACATTTGATACTAGCGCATGGCCATGTGGCCATGCAAACCTTTTATAGCTGCAGCTCTACAGGACCTTCCTGGTGGACCAATAGGAGCTGCAACAGGGCCTGAGTGTGTGACCCATGACCTCCAAATAGAGGTCCTCCCATGGCCAGCTCAGTGCGTGAAAAGCAGGACTTAGTCGCAGAAAAGCCTGCTTGCCCCTGACCAGTGCTGGCTACAAGGGCAGAGCCTGGAAAGGCAGCAGTAACCATTCACACAGTATCAGGCTGAGCCAGACACTGGGACTGATGTCTCCGCTGAGCAGGCTCCCCTGTGGCTGGTGGAGAATGGGAAACCGCAGCAGACATGGTTCGAGATTCCCCCTGTGCAGCGGTAGGAACTCGACACCTAGCAGGATGTTCCTTAATATATTTCCCAGAAAAATCCATTTTGGTTTTGTTTTTGTATATTTTAGTGTGCACCTGTAAAAGTGGTGTCACACTCTGATGACAACATTGGTCACAGCTGTGACCTAGGAGTCAGAAAAGCTTCCAGGCTTCTTCCCCGTGATGTTCCTGTGTCACTTGAGCACTGTTCCCATCTTTCTGACATTTTTATACCCTAAAATGACCCCCGGGGTGATCACAGCAAAAATGCTCAGGTTTCCCATAGACTTACATTGGGCTCGTTGCTCAGGTTGAGAACCCGAGTATTCTTATTTGCTCGACCCAAGCAATGAGCACCTGAGCATTTTAGTGCTAGCCCATCACTAGTCACAAGAAAAAAATCTCAGAATCACCAGGATCCGTTGAAGTGTTCTAGAGTTATGACCTCCTAAAGTGACACTGGTCAGAATTTAAAAAATTGGCTCAGTGATGAAGGCAAAAGCAGGCTTGGGCACAAAAGGGTTAATGTAGATAAATTGTAGAGTTATGCACCTAGGATGGAGTAATCTTATTGCTGCATATACATGAAATGGGAGTATACTCTGGACTACAGAACAGGAGAAGGACTTGGGTATTCTGGTTACAAGTAAGCTGAGCAGCAGTACTCAAAGTCAAGCAGCTGCCACAAAAGCAAACAAAATTTTAGGATTTATAAAAAAAAGATAAAATCCTGCAATCCCAATGCAATGTTTCCCCTTTATGAATCACTGATGAGGCCACATATACTGTAGAATATGGGATTCAGTTTCAGGCTCTACATTTTAAAAGCAAAATCTCTTCATCTCGATGTCTCATTGTATTTGGTTTGAGGATTAGCAACACTGTCTATTTTAGAGTACATATGTAATATCCATTATTCCCATTTCAAGTGATCATTGATAGTGATGTTATGTGAGTAATTCTGAGTTTTTAATGTACACCGCATTTTTTGGACCATAAGACGCACTCCAAATTTTGAGAAGCGAAATAGGGATAAAATTAATGCGCTGAATGGGATCTGTCTTCCAGTCCGAATTCAGTTTTCCAGCAGGAGGGTGACGGCGGTGGTGGAGCAGGAGCACAGGAGGTGCTTGGAAGTGCAATGCTGCAGGTGATGCTGTGAATCCCATGCCGAACTGGTAGAAAGGGGGGGTTCGGTGATGCTCTGTGGTGCAGGGGCTCAGCTGACATTTTGTGTAAGCCTGGAGCCCTTGCACTTCCATGATTTCAAAGCGGTGGATGCCAGAGGCAGCGCATGCACAGATTTCTGTCTCAGAAGATGAGATCTGTGCATATGCCACCTCCGGGGGCCATTTTCTCAGAATCTACCACATTGGAACCATTGAAGTGCGGGGGTTTTGGGCTTTCACAAAATGTCTTGGAAGCTCTTGCACCACTAGACTCCCCCTCCCATCAACCTGGGACTCAAAGCACAGCCCCACAACGTTACACTGCCAAATAATCCCTTCTCCCAGCCCAGGGCCTGCAGCATCTCCCGTGGTATTTTCCAACTCCTGCCGCTGACGACCCTCGGTAAGCTACATTCGGTCTATAAGATGCACTCTCATTTCCCCACCAAATTTGGGAGGGGAGGAGTGTGTTTTATAGTCTGAAAAATATGGTAATTATTACTCAATTTTTTTATTATTAAAGACTTCCCCAATGACTGACATTTTGTGGATTTTAAATAATGTTTTTTACTGATAATGGAAAAATGTTAATTATTTTTTTACAGGAAAGATACATATCTTTATACCGTGATAGCCAGTAGATAGAAAAACATTTAGACTTGAGAGCACTCAGTGGTTGATACCTTTTAATGGCTAATTGAAAAGATGGTAACAAATTGCAAGCTTTCGAGACTACTCAGATGAAGAGACCAGAGTAGTCTCGAAGCTTGCAATTTGCTACCATTTTTCAATCAGCCATTAAAAGGTATCAACCACTGAGAACTCTCAATTCTAAATGATTTTTTAGTGAGCAGTCCCAAATTCCCACATGAATCTAATAAAAAATATAAGTTTTCTTTGCTTACAGTAGTCTGCCTTTTTTTAATTTTATGACAACCACAGAATATCTTCTTTACATATATATTTTTTTTTACTTTATCGAGACCTTTCATATGTGTGAAAGGAAGACTACATTCTCCACTTTCACAAACAGCTGTTAATCTTCTCAAGAACATTGTGCTATAAATACCAGTTTATTTCTAAACTGCCCATTTTAACATGTACATTTTCTAGAATGATAGCTTTTCAAAATAAATAATTATTTCAAAGGTCAATGTGTTTTTCTATCCCACTTTTTGCTAACCAGACAATATCTCCAGGAAGCTGGTGTTAAATTAGATTAAAGGAACATTCATTTTATAGGACCAGATGTAAAATAATTTTTTAAATATATTAACAAGTGACTTACTTGTGATTCTATCGCAAGGGAAATAATAAAAGTAATGGAATGCCTTACCATGGAAGATATAATATCAACACCTTTTACAAGAGTTCTATGGTCCATAGGACAATAATTGGACCTGGGCTCCTCACCAGAAGAGTACAAGTGAATCCAGTGGTTTTATGGTGACATCTATAATTGATATAATTCATTTTCTCTTTTTTTCTTCAATGCAGACCACTGTGAATTCTACCAGGCAATACTTGTCTCTGCAGAATGTAACACATAGGGCAGAGACAGACTGCTGTATTTCTCGTGCGAGAATCAAATGGCACTGTACAGACTGGCCAGGCACCTCTCTTGACCTGAGCAAAACAGCATGATGGATTACTATGCAGCTGTCAAGCTCAGGTCAGGAGAGCCAACAGCTAGTACGAGGTTTATGATACGATTCTCACACAAGAAATATGGCAGTCTGTCTTTGCCCATAGACATAGACTGAAAGAAGATAGTGATGAGCGAATATACTCGTTACTCGAGATTTCCCAAGCATGCTCGGGTGTCCTCCGAGTATTTTTTAGTGCTCGGAGATTTAGTTTTCTTCACCGCAGCTGAATGATTTACAGCTACTAGCCTGCTTGATTACATGTGGGGATTCCCTAACAACCAAGCAACCCCCACATGTACTTAGCCTGACTAATAGCTATAAATTATTCAGCTGAGGCGATGAAAACTAAATCTCCGAGCACTAAAAAATACTCGGAGGACACCCGAGCATGCTAGGGAAATCTCGAGTAACGAGTATATTCGCTCATCACTAATAGAAGACTTTTTAATTATATACTGACTATATTCATTAATAGAACACCCTCTCCACTTCTACAAAATTCACATAGTGACACATTCTCTCCCTGATGCCCTGCATAGTATTACCTGCATTTGTGGGCTTATATATTAATAATGCCCCTTTTGTACCCCCTTACATTATTAATGTCCACTTTGTGCACTCATACATTATTAATGCCTTCTTTGTGCCCCCACACATTAATATTTTCAACTTTTGTGGGTCCCATCTATTATAAGGGTACTGTCTAGTGATTTGTAACTGCATATCTTCAGAAGATGGGAGAGAGGTGTGTAGCTAAATGCTGTATAGTAATATTAGACTAGAAAAAGGAGAGCACAGCAGCACTATGTATAAGTTTAGGCAATGTGAAAACACAGAAAAACATTACAAACATAATCTAGATTTTGCTACTCAAAATATTTTTTTCAAAAAAATTTTGTTTTTAAACTTACGGAAATGAAGGTTCTTAGAGCATAAATCAGCCAATTCATGTATGCCCATCAACCACGGCAAGGTGACCTCCCTCTGATTGGTCCCTGCTCTTCTGTTCATGTCTTCTCTTTGACTATCAACCTACAATTTTGGACACTCATGTCTGCTTCGGGTTTAGCCTACAATTTATGGGTAAGTAGAGCTGATTACGGCCACCTGCAGGTCAATGGGAGGAGTGCAGAATCAGGCTGGATGCAGCCAACATCCAATAGCTAAATATACAAAAAGACTGATCAGCACCTCCTAAGTGTGAACATGTGCAAGCTGCCAGACTGCACTTTATAGAAAAAAGAGAGCACAGCAGCACTATGTATAAGTTTAGGCCATGTGCAAACACAGAAAAACATTAAAAACATAGTCTAGATTTTGCTACTCAAAAATGTATTTTTTTTTTTTTTAAGCCTATGGAAATGAAGGTTCTTAGCGCATAAATTGGCCAATTCACGTATGCCCATGAACTATTCTCTCCCTGGTGCCCTGCATAGTATTACCTGCATTTGTGGGCTTAAGTATTAATAATGCCCCTTTTGTACCCCCTTACAGTATTAATGTCCACTTCGTGCACTCATACATTATTAATGCCTTCTTTGTGCCCCCACACATTAATATTTTCTCCTTTTGTGGGTCCCATCTATTAAAAGATTCTCTAGTGATTTGTAACTGCATATCTTCAGAAGATGGGAGAGAGGTGTATAGCTAAATGCTGTATAGTAATTTTAAACTAGAGAGAGCTGACAGGTATGCTAAGAGTTAACCCCTACCTTGGAATGTAACTACTGCCTACTCTCAGCCAGAGTCTGGATACCAAGCTTCATGGAAACAAGTTGTACACTATAAAAGATAGGAGAATGAGAGAAGAAAGAAAAAATAAGCCATTTGCAAACTTGATTATTTTCATGCTGTCTAACTTACCAATGCAATTTAAAATGTGAGAAAACTGCCTCCACAACTTTTTAGAATATTGTATTCTAGCAATACATTTTTTGCTTTATAGAACTATAAATAATAGAGAAAATCAACTTATTTACAGCACCTCACTTTAAGCTAATGAACAAGGACTAATCAGATCGGACGTTTATTCATTTAAATTAATCAGGATTCAGTGGCTGCATGCGATTCACAGTCCCTGCACTGATGACACCTTCACAGCTTGCACTCCTGCCGGGATCTCTATTACATTGTGAAAGCTTTGTGCTAATATCTTGACAATTTAAAAGCAGACATAGTGGCTTCAAAGAAGAGCTCAACGCATTGGTGGAATCATAGAGATGGTGCCAAATGGCAAGCAAGGGAGTTTATCATGTCTCTTAGTTGGACAACTTTATATTCAATAATACTCATGTCTTAAAGACATGGATATAATTGAATATATCATCAGCGCTAACATTAACTTTGGCATGCTCCTCAGTGCTGGTAATTCCTTTCCCCTTATAGTTTTGCCCCTTGTCATAATAATACGTATACCATGCACCTACATGTATTAAATTATATAACTCTGAATAAAGTCTGAACATGGACCAACAATGGTTCAAATATGTTTTTTGATTGTTAAAAATTATTTTTTTTAGCTAAGGTCTAAAAGTAGAAGACATTCATGGAGACTAAGTGGAATATAAAAGTCAAAATTATCGAGCTTACTATCTGATGAAGAATGGAGAGAAAAAGAGAGAAAGGCTTAGAAAGGATGAGAATAGAGATAATAAATTTGTGTTATACTAGAGCAATTCAACAATCAAGAGTTATTATATTTCCTTTAAGCCAAATATAGTTCTAATTATTCCCATTTGAAAGAATGTTCTTTCTAAGATACGTTTGAAGCTTTCCTTCAGGGTTATGACTTTTATATCCTCAATATGGTGGTCTGGATTTGAGAAGTGATGCCTCTTGGTATTATGTCACATACAGATCTGCCTTTATAAGACCTTGAGGTCCTGATTTTCAGGGAAAGAGTCAGTCACATCCAGAAAAGGAAAATGCTTTTTTTTTGCTTGATAGAAAGAAGAAAGGAAATGTTGGTCTTGGTTTTCTGAATCACTGCTGGATATATGTGTGACCAGGCTCACCTAGGTCACTCTACTCTCATCGCTTCTCAGCTCATCACTAGTTGCTTTGCTCGAAATGTTTGGTCTTGGGAAATCAAAGCTTTTGTAAATCAATACTGCACAGTGCTGATGAACAAATTCTATTTCTCAAAAGCTTTATGTAAGATATATGAGTTCAAATTAGGAAAATATCAAAAACATATTACACTTTTCCTTAATTTAATAATGTAATATGCTCAATGTCAGTCTAATTATACTAGTATTTTGAAATGTTGTACTTTATCTCTCACTAAGAGTGCTTTCTAAATACAGAAAGTTGTCATACTGAGATTTTTAATGATTACACAATAACAAATGTTTAATAAGGCTGTAAAAGGAAATTTGATGCAACTTCATTTTTCAGACTAGAGCACACAATAAGCAGACTTCAAGTATTTTCATAGTAAAATTGTCAGCTTTACTATATAGAATGGGTCAGAGTCAGCAGAGTCTATTGATAGAGGGATTTAAATAGGTTGCTTGACATCTGAAAAATAATTAAAAGCAGCATAGATTATTAAACAAAAGGGTATAATCACCTCTTCTAATTACTTTGAAACAAGGCAGCTACAATAAGCAATGGTATCCAGATCTTAGGTTACATGATTGCTGAGACCTGTGATTGGCTGACTGGATCAAAGGTATCAGTTGCCACATAAGTGAAGAATGGAGCACTATCACTTCCTGTCCCAATGCCGAACACCAGAGGAGCCTACAATAGGCTTGAGATTTACAGAGGTTAGTAGAAATTAGTGAAAATTTATTTTTTTAAGCCATCCTTGCAACTTTTACATTTTAAATAGAAACTGAACAATCCCTGTAATAAAACATAACAAGTAGTATAGCAATATTTTATACTAAACAAAAAAGGGTCATATTAAACAAATCGACTGGCAGCACTAAACAACTGTCGATCAGGAAATGTTGCGTATCGTTTGTCTTCTACAAGCCATGATAGTTTAATAAAATTGGTTGTGTTGGATTCACTATCTTTATGCAGAATAAATTTATAGCCAAGCAGATGCTTCCCTGATATTGACTGATAGTTAAGTATCTGTCTGTATTTTTCTGTATTGATGATACAAAGAAATGGGTAATGTTGAGGTTTGCAGATGCAATGGTTAGCCAAATAAACAGTGTGGCAGATGAAAGACTCATCATACTTACTTTTCTTCAAAATTTGAAGATGTCAGGCAGTACCATCAATTTAACCATGACAACAAACATTGAACCACAGCTACACCCACCTACTGTTTGTAATAGTAAGGCCAGTAGGGGTTTTCATGGAAAAAAATTTAGACAAAAAACAGACCTTCAATCTTGGGGTGCAGAAAAAATGTAGTATTTATGGTAGCAGGAGGTGATTTGTTCACTGATCATCTGGAGAGTGGTAAAATTTTGAGTATCTGCAGGCAATAGTGAAGTATAGTAAAGGTTCCTTGCAAGTGTGTGGATGCATTTCAGCAATCGATCTTGGTTGTTTGGTTAAGTTTAATGGTGTTTTAAATGCTTAGAATGCAGGCAGATACCTACCCAATAAGATATAGTATCATGGAGGTTCCTATTTGGTTTCAAATTTATTCTGCAGCAAGAAAATGACCCTGAACATACAGCAAATGTTATTAATGCTTCGGCTAAATGGTACTTTGGCCGTGACAGTTGTTGCATGACTGAAATTTGCTAGGTGCCATTGCTGCATAGTAGCACAATGCAATTAAATGGGGTTGCATTGTGACTCTCAAAGGTACTGAAGCTTTAACAAGCAAGCCGCAAAAAGTTCAACTTCTTTAGATTTTTTGCAACTTGCTTCTCACAGTCTCTGTGCACTCGAGGTAACAGTATGATCCCATTAATTTGTATTGTGCCGCAATGTAACAGCAGCACTAAGCGAACTTTGGTTGCATCACAGCCACAGTCATCATGTAGTCCTTGGAATCATCTTCAAAGTAAAAAAGACCAAGGAGTCTCCCATGGAAGCCTGATCTAAACATAATTAAAAATCTTTAGTATTACTTGAAGAAATATCTCCCTGCTGAGTTATGGTACTTTGAAAACTGAGTGTAAGTGTGCATGGAAGAATTTATGATTTGAGAAGGCAAAGGGTGGTCACAAAAGGGAAGCTGTCAACATGAAAATGCAGTCCAAACTGCAGGCATCAGTTAAGAGTTCTCTCTTAACTGATGCCTGGGAGAGTGGAGTAAATTGGAGTAAATTGATATAATTTTTAGTGAGAAAAGATTAATTCTAACCTGAGTTTTATTCATTTAATCCTCAACTCTTTCTGAAATTTTGGGTCCAGTAGGAGGTCCTATTACTGACACTAACAGCTTTCTTTCTAAAAGTGTGCATACAGAGATAGCTGTCAATCACTGATGATCCCAGAACAAGAGGTGGAAGTAGAGGAGGATGAGGAAGGAATAACAAAATCTAAAATTTCCAGACTGTTGTCGCACAGGCGGGTGCCATGGGAGGTTGAATTACACCGATCAAGGGGGCTCATGGTACCAGACAAACTGCTAGTGAAGATGCAGGAGCCTAGGAAAAAACTAAGGAGAATGAGGTGATGGATGTGCAATGGTCAGGAGATAAAGAGGATAATGATATGCTTTCTTTTTTCTGTGGTTGATAGGAGGGGACGTAGGAAGCAACGTTGAATGTTGCCCCACCACCAACACAGCACGGACTTGGACCTCATGGAAGTGCCCGACACATGAGTGCCTTTTTGCTGCACTACCTTCAATATGATGCCCGTATTCTTAAGGTTAGGAATAGTGCTGACAACTGGGTTGTCACTCTGTAAGATCCACAGTACAAGAGTAAATTTATGCTTCCCACCCTGGAAAGGGATGTGCACATGCTGGAGTATCGAAATATGCTTGTTGACAATCTTAAAAGTTGTTTTCCCCAAGACAGCAGTGAGGCACACAGTGTGCATCCATGTTGTAGATGTCCAACCCCAGGAACATCAAGGTGTCATCGCAAAAATATCATCATCAGCAGCAGCGTAAGTGGCATAAGCAATTTGTGTGAGTCTTTTAAGAGTCTTTTAAGAGTTTTTAAAGACATTTTTAGAGCAGCCCTTGCATCAGCAGAACTGAACAACTGGAGAGGATGGTGTAGGAGTATCTGGAGCTCAATTTCAGTTCTTTTAAGGGGTTTGCACCCTATTACATTTTGGTCTTCAAAAGTGGAAGAGTGGCCTGCGCTCGCCTGTCACGCCTTAAAAGTTTTGTCATGCCTGGCTGCCAGTGTTCTCTCAGAATGTGTCTTCAGCGCTGCTGCTGGTTTCCTGATGGAAAAGCACATCCAGCTGTCCCCTCAAAGTCTAACTTTCATTAAAATTAACAAGTCATGGATCTCTGATGACTTTTGCACCCCAGTCGCAGATTGGGCAGAATAGTGATGGTATAATTTTTAGTGTCATGTACTCATCTTGCGTTATTGCAGTCTGTGCCATTTTTGTGGTGTCTTCTGTGCCTGCTGTTGCTACTGCTGCTTATGTTTCAAACAAGTTTTTGAAATGTGGAGACTTCAAGTTGGGTCACTATCTGGTGGGTTGCCTGGGGTGGAAGGTGTGTCAGAGGCCCAGAATACTGGTTTTACTCTGTGGAAATTGATGCCACTATAGTGCTGTGTGACAATTATTTTTTGAAATGTGGAGACATCACGTTGGGTCTCCATCTGGTGGGTAAACTTAAATTCCAAGCAGTAAATGCTGGGTCACACCCTGATACCTCATGTATAGTAGTTGGCTGAATGCTTGTGTGCCATTATAACAGGTCCTACTGTGGGTCATTTGATCCATCAACTACCTGTGCTACAATTCTTACATTTTTATATCAATAGTATTCTATTCAACTGATGTTTGTTCTATCTGAGTGTGGCTGGAATAAAAAAATAAAATTGGAGGTGTTGAATGAGGTGTGAGGTCTTCCAGCTAAAAAGGCTTACACTACTCCTTTAACCACCAGGTCCTCATTAAAACGTCAATTCCAAGCTGTAAATGCTGGCCCCACCCTGGTACCTCATGCATGGCCCTTGGCTGACTGCTTGTGTGCCATTATGACAGGTTCTACTGTGGGTTAATTGATCTTTCAACTGCTGTGTTACTTTTCTTACATTTGTCTATCAATAGTAGTCTATAAACCCGATGTTTGTGCGATCTGATTGTGGCTGGAATAAAATAAAAAACTGGAGGTGTTGCATGAGGTTTGCGGTCTCCTAGCTATGAAATCTTACACTGCTCCCTTAACCACCAGGTCCTCATTAAAACTTCAGTTCCAAGCTTTAAATGCTGGGCCACAGCCTGATACCCCATGCATTGCCCATAGCTGACGACTGCTGTGCCATTTGTAAATTTCTAATGTGGGTCAATTGATGCTGTGACGAATGAGAGCCAGGAGGATAGAAGGATAGATATCCCACTGCTGTCACCAATCTGTGACGGAGCTTACACAAACACCGCTTTCTGGCATCCCCCTTACCCTCAGGTCAGTCAGGGAACTGCACCTAGGATAAGTAGTCACCGGAGAGGCTACCCTGTTACGTACTTTTTATAAGGGCGTCTATGCGACCAAAAACTGATAGTATCCTATATACATGGGGTAAAATGTCTACACCATCACATTTCTAAAGGGCCAATAATAGTGCAGCTGAATAGTGGTATACTTTTTTCTTTCTTACCCATGTGGGAGAGTGATGTGTCTAGGCGTGTGCAACCGTCGCCCCGACGCGCGTTTCGCGTTGTGGGCTTCTTTAGAAATGTGATGGTCTAGACATTTGACCTCATGTATATAGGATACTATCCATTTTTGGTCACATAAACAACTAGCAGTCTCTTGGCTAAATTAGGTCCATCCATAATCAATGCCATTTTCCTGGTGTGTTCCTCCGAGTGACACGTCAACCCTGTAGTGCACCTATTTCTTGTTTCCTTCCCTCATACACACTCGTCCTTTGTATTGTATTCAAAGTTATTGTAACCCGATTTTTTATATTTGTGTGAGCTAATAAAATTGATATTTGATTAATTACAATATGCTTTTTCACTATATTTATTCTCTGAGTATAGAGCTCCATTTTTGAATAGATTTATATGATTTTTAGGAGCTACTCCTCCTGCTATTTGTAGATTATAGTTGTTGGCTATGTGCATCTGCAATGTCAGTTTGTGTTAACAATCTTACTCATAGGTAGGTGCCACCACTGACAATGCCCCATGTAGTCATGTCTGACTTGAGGCATGTCGTTGATGTGCCTCACACCTCAAGTGACCACATGGGGCTTATACAAAGGGAGGTAGACTAAATTGGAGACAACTGAGTGATGACGCAGGGGGTGGCAGCAGACTTGTAGAAATGGCTAAAGTTTACTGGAGTCATGCAAACAAAATAAACATATTTGTTAAAACATTATATTTGAAGCAAATTTTATTCATTTAGAAATGCTTCATTCATCTGTGTAAGGCAGGATGTATTTTAAATTAGTGTAAATGATACAGGTGGACAGATATAGCATTTTCTATCTTGACACTCATACCACATAAATAAAAACACCTTGAAACAAAATACTGTAGTTTGAAGCCTAACTTGACATGTACAGCTTCTGATATTGTTTTAACTGCCAGTTATGGTGTTATTGTGAATGCGTTACGTGTCAAGCAAAGAAACACAACATCTATAGGTGACACATTCCTTTCAAACATCACAGAAAAAATAGCCATACTCACCAACACCTTTTCACAATAGCACTACAGGATGAAACTGGCCTCTATGGTAAAAGACTGGAACAGCACAGGTGCAAAATACTGATGAATAAGCACTCACACCTATCAACCTTGGGGAGTGGGATTGGCTGCTTATAAATGCACACAGATAAGACTTCTATAAGTCACACAGATACATGCACACAAATATTCCAGCTTACAAACTGTTGGTGACATACTTTTAGATCAGGCTGACCTGCACTATGTAATTGCCCTTTACAAGTATATATGCTAGAGATGAGCAAATCGATTTGAAGAGGATCACGTTTAAGACAAATTTTCTGAAATTCAAAATTTCATGTGAATACATTGTGAAATTTGATGCCTGATTTAGAAAAAAGAAACTTGCCATATCCCACACTGTTGAAGAGAAAGTCATGATGTCATTTTGCCTGGCCACACTGCCTCTCCATAGTGCCTTTCAACTATGACATCTAGCGGATTATCATACCTTGTACAGTGGTGGTCAGTACTTGAATCATCAGTGGTTCCCATGGGAGCACAGTTTGTACATCAGAGTTGTTTTGCATCTCCAAAATGAGGCCTCTTTCACACATCAGTGTCTCCCGTACTTGTGGTGACAGTTTTCACATTTACCCGAGACTCTGACACACATAGACCCACTCAAATGAATGCGTCTGTGCACAAATCAGTGTTTTTTCACAGATCGTGTGTCAAAGTGACCCACACTTAGACATGTCTGTTTTTGTGCAGCTGCATGGATTACACAGATCCATTCAAGTCAATGCGTCTGTGTAAACATGTACCGCACACGGTTGCTGTCCGTGCGATGCATCAGTATCATACGGACGGCCATTGGGGAAGAAGCGTTACAGTAAGCGCTGTTCCCCGCGGCTGGTGCTGAAGCCAGCTTTCATCATTCTGAATGATATCCGAACTATGACAGCAGGTGGGGGCAATTGGGACTCTTACAACACTAATAACACACGCTAATAACAGTGACAGCAGGAGCGAATGATTGGGGTATTCCACAGCCGCTGCCTGCGATCTAACTAAATAAATTAATGAAAAACCTGACTTGGGTTCCCCTTATTTTCTTGAACCAACCAGGCAAAACTCACAGCTGGAGGCTGCAACTCTCAGCTATCAGCTTCTGCAAGGTTGGATATCAGAATAGAGGGGTCTCCACCTTTTCTAGGCAGCTGTTCGCTGCTATTTTTGGGCTGGGGGGGCCAATATCCATGGCGCCTTACCAGCCTGAGAATAGCAGCCCCCAGCTGTGAGCTTTAGCAAGGCTGGTTGTCAAAAATGGGGGGGACCCCACACCGATTTTTAAAATTATTTGTTTAAATCATTGAAAAAAAAACAGCATGGGGACCGCTACATTCTTGATAACCAACCTTGCAGAAGCTGACAGCTGAGTGTTGCAGCCCTCAGCTGTGAGTTTTGCCTGGTTAGTTCAACAAAATGGGGGAGACCCAAGTTGGGTTTTTCATTCATTTAATAAGTTAGATCACAGGCAGCGGCTTTGGAATACCCCGATCATCTGCTCCTGCTGTCACTGTTATTAGAGGCAGCAGGTGTCAAATGATGGGGGTAAAAATCCAAAAAGCCCCCACCTGTTATCATCGTTCGGACATCATTCTCCTCTGCTTGCGCCAATCGCCGTCAGAACAGGGGAGAATGATGAGAGCTGGCTTTATCACTAGCCACCGGGGAACAGCACTTCTTCTCTGGCAGCCATCCGTGTAGTACTGATGTGGCACACCGTTGCCACACATGTGCCGCACGTAGTACACACAGACACACGGACATGGATATCTCCGATACAATTTTTTCCAGTGCTTAAAATATCAGGATTTGTGAAATCGGCCTTACAGACTAAGTCTCTATCTTCTTTAGAGTGTAAACACTTGTTTTTAGCACAGTCCTCTCTCTCTTGCCTGTAGTGTGTAAGCTCTTATGGTCATCAAGGTCCTCTTGCTCCCTCTCTCTCTCCTGTGGATTGTCAGCTTTTATTACCAGTGTGGACCTTTTCCTCTTACTTCTGTAAAGTAGAGTGTAAGCTCCTATGGTCAAAGGGGCCCTCTCTCTCCTGTAGAGTGTAAACTATTATGGTCAGATTGGCCTTCTCTTCTGTAGACTGTTAGCTCTTATGGTCAGTGGGGTCCTCTCTTTCAGGTAGAGTGTAAGCTCTTATGATCAGAGGGGTTCTCTCTCTCACTCTCTCTCCTGTAGAGTGTAAGTTCTTATGGTCAGCAGGATCCTCGCTATCTCCTGTAGAGTGTAAGCTGTTATGGTCAGCAGGGTCCTCTCTCTCTCTCTCTCTGAGAGTGTAAGCTCTTATGGTCAGTGGCCCCCTCTCTCTCCTGTAGACTGTAAGCTATTATGGTCAGTGGGGTCCTATCTCTCTGGTAGAGTGTAAGATATTATGATTAGAGGGATCCTCTCGCTCTCTCCTGCAGAGCGAAAGCTCTTATGGTCAGCAGTGTCCTCTCTCTCTCGTAGAGTGTAAGCTCTTATGGAAAGAGGGGCCCTCTCTCTCCTGTATACTGTAAGCTATTATGGTCAGTGGGGTCCGATCACTCTGGTAGAGTTTAAGCTCTTTTGATCAGAGGGGTCCTCTCTCCATCCTGTACAGTGTAAGCTGTTATGGTCATTTGGGTCCTATCTCTCTGGTAGAGTGTAAGATGTTATGATCAGAGGGGTCCTCTCTCTCTCCTGTAGAGCGAAAACTCTTATGGTCAGGAGGGTCCTCTCTCTCTCTCGTAGAGTGTAAGCTCTTATGGAAAGAGGGGCCCTCTCTCTTCTGTATACTGTAAGCTATTATGGTCAGTGGGGTCCGATCACTCTGGTAGAGTTTAAGCTCTTTTGATCAGAGGGGTCCTCTCTCTCTCCATCCTGTAGAGTGTAAGCTGTTATGGTCAGTTGGGTCTCTCTACTGTAGAGTGTAAGCTCTGTAAGCTCTTATGGACAGCGAGGATCTCTTTCTCATTTCCCCCACATGTATTTCCAAAGCAATTACAAGATTTCCAGTATTGAGATTCAAGCAAATTAATTTGCTGCAAATCAATATTTTGGGGAAAATTTGAAGTTGGCGAAATCGAATGCAAAGATCCGCTTATCTCTAACAGATATCCTAAATTCTCTCCTCCATTATTACAGAGCATGGCTGCGCAAAGATGAACAACTATATGAGATATTAGTTGATATTTTTTCCCCAAATTTGCAATCTCTCGACATGTCAAGGCTCTTCATGGTCTTCCAAGTCCATACACTAAAATGAAAGCAATTTATTTAAACCAACAAAAATGCCCCCCAAAAATCACATTCCTTTTAATTGATGGGTGCAGCAAAATATGTTTTCATTTTGGCCATTTTATAAAGTTCCTTTCATCTACTATGTAGTGTATCTTGCTAATAAGTTTCAAATGTAAGCAATGAACCCATCACCTCTAACTGTAGTTCTAAAGTACTTCAGCAGTCAGAATCATCAATGCTTCTTTTACTTTTCTTTTTGTACTAATATTTTTCATATTCCAAATAAAAAATAGCATATGCTCTTAAAATATGCCTGTCAGTGCTTCGACATTGATGAGGATTTTTGCAGTTTATGCAATCATTGTAAACAGCTTTTGAGTGACTGTAATAATGGCAGTTCTAAGATTCGCTCAGCTATACATTACAAGAAGTGATGATGGAGATTAGTACATTTTCATGTTGACAAAAAATTGCAGATAAGTACATATCCAAAAACTTTTTAGGAAGAATATTATTTCCATCTAAATTATGTGTAACTAAAACTTTTTGTTTCTGTGGAATTAATATGCAGAGTATGCCATATCTCTCTGCTTGCAAGGGAACAAGTGAAGTAAAATGCTCTTTGCCATCATATTACTGATTAGTATGTTAGAGTTGTCTTCACTTCACAAGTGAGGTCCAAAAATGTGCATAATATGCAATTTTGAAGACAATTAACTAACTGTTTATAGGTGAATCTTCCCAAAATACCTGTAAAAATGACATTGTAAAAAGAGATTAAAGGGGTTATATATAACATTGATAACTAGTGTATGGATTAACGGATCTTCTGAAATTCAAGTTTGCCATTTCTTTCCACAAAGATTTGATTCACGGTAAATAAATTTGCTTGAATCTCAATACTGTAATTACTCTGAAAATTTGTAATTGGTCTGAAATTACAGAGGTGAGAAGAAGAGTTCCCCGCTGACAATAATATCTTACACACTACAGGAGAGACAGACCATAAGAGATTACATTTTACAGGAGAGAGAGACAGAGGACCCTGCTGACCATAAGAGCTCATACTCTACAGGAGAGAGAGGACCCTGCTGACCATAAGAGCTTACACTCTACAGGAGAGAGAGGACCCTACTGACCATAGGAGCTTACACTCTACAGGGGAGAGAGAGGACCCCACTGACCATAAGAGCTTACACTCTACAGGAGAGAGAGGACCCTGCTGACTATAAGAGCTTACACTCTACAGGAGAGAGAGAGGACCCCACTGACCATAAGAGCTTACAATCTATAGGAGAGACAGACACAGTGATTCTTGAGGTGTAAAAGGACTCTAATGTACAAACTGTATTCCACTGGGAACCACTGAACTGTGGTGGCCCAAGTACTGACTACCACAATGCCATGAATAAACGAAAAGGAGCAAATATCCTGCAGTAAATGAATAGTAATAGTACATACGGTATAAAGAACATAGGATAGTTAGTGGACACTTTTTTGAACATAAGAGTGAAAAAAATCATCCCACCATGGCAAGATGTACCCAGTCAGGATGGACCCTAACTATTGTATTTCACCTCACTATGTATCAGCAGACGCCAAAATAGAGTGGGGCAGAGCAGGACCCAGACCTTACTGTTCTGCACCTGGAAAGCTATGTAGACAAGATACAAGACCCAAAAAAGGAGGAGCCATAACTTTGTATGTATAAAGTACAAAAACTAAAGCAAATCCAAAGAAAGGAGCCAGAAATGTTAGTATAAGTGCAGCGTGTAAATGCACATTCACACTGTGGCTACTTACACAAAATCTAGCATAAAAAAAATTAGGAAATACCTTGCATTAACTAAATAAATAAGTAAATAACAGAGGGTATTCATTTGACACTATTTTGATCAAAAGACAATAAAAGCCATCTCACAGTGGTAAAGTGTACCCAATCTGGATGGACCTAGTCTCTTGTAGTTCACCCCACTATGTGTCAGTAGATCTTAAAATACAGCTCTGGAAAAAATTAAGAGACCACTGCAAAATGTTCAGCTTGTCTGATTTTTCCCTTTATAGGTATATCTTTGAGTAAAATATAGATTGTCATTTTATTCCATTAACTACTGACAACATGTCTCCGAATTTCCAAGCTTTGTTTTTTTCCAAAGAAAAATGGTCTAAATTAAAAAAAACAGTGCTTTCGCACCTCAAATAATGCAAAGAAAACAAGTTCATAATCATTTAGAAACAACAATACTAATGTTCTAACTCAGGAAGAGTTCAGAAATCAATATTTTGTGGAATAACCATGATTATTAATCACAGCTTTCGTGCGTCTTGGCATGCTTTCCACCAGTCTTTCACATTGCTTCTGGTGCAAAAATGTAAGCAGTTCTTCTTTGTTTGATGGCTTGTAACTATCCATCATCCTCGTGATTACATTCCAGAGGTTTCCAATGGGGTTCAGGTCTGGAGATTGGGCTGCCCATGACAGGGTTTTGATGTGGTGGTCTCTTAATTTTTGCCAGCAGCTGTAGATAAGGGCAGAGCAAGACCAATACCTGACTGTTTTGTTCCTTCAGGTGGAAAGCTATGCACATGAGATGCACAGCAAGAAAAAGGTTTGTCTGCCGCAGTGTAAATGTGCATCTACACATTGCAGTTATACCAACATGTGTTCTGGCTCATTTATTTGGTTTTACTGCTTATATGCCAAACCTTTCGTCCTCACTCTGCCCAGGTGTGCTCAGTCAATCTACTTAGTGGAAGAGGATGGAGCATGAAAATTAAGGGGTGGAACTTAGCAATTGTGGCCACGCCAAGAGTCCACTGAACACTCTCATTTGTATATGTGAGAAACTGCTTTTTATGCCCAACAACAATATTTTTTACACCAAAGTTATGAATTTTATAGAGGCAAATTTTCCTATTTCACAATGTTGTTAGTTTACATAGTGTTTTTTTAGATGATGGATTTCCTTCAACCTGTTCTCAGCAGGTAGGCTGTTGAAATGATTTTCTGCTGTGGAGTGTTTTATTTAACCCTAGAACGCATACCTGGGGCCTCGCAGGCCTGCCAGGTTACTTGTTTTCTATTTTCTGTAAAAGTACTTTAGTTAGAATTTTGAAAATCTAGGTAATCCTCAGGTATATAGTTGTTAGTAAGTTCCAGTTATTCATATATTTTTATGTTACAGACATTTCGGTATAACAACCTTTTTTTGGGACTACCCTATATTCACGCAACTGGGGCCTTTTAGGCCTGTACTAGGTTTACATGTGATACACAGATTTGCTTATCAAGGCAAATTACAGAGGCAATGATCCGATGTGGAATACGCTTTCTGGAACATCCAGAGCAAAGAGAAAAAAAAAGAAAGCGCTGCTATATTTGTCCAACAAAGAAGGAAAGAATATCGGAGTGTTTCTGTTCTACTTGCGGCCAAAATGTATGCAAGGAACATTCAGCCGAAAAAATAATATGCGAGAATTGTCGGGGGAATATGTAGAGTTACAAATAAATATTCCTGCTCCAAGTTTGCTATAACTAAAAAATGTTTTCATAAAAAAATTGCATATAGAATGCCTATATTTGGCGTGCCCGTTTACTTACTTTTTTGTTGTTTTATGCACATAATTATGTTTTGAAATATACACATCTTAGGCTGTGTTCCCAGTAGCGCTGGGGTTCGCCAGAAAGGGATCCATAATGGATCTGACCTCCTGGTAACTCCAGGATTCCGCCAGCCTTAGCTGGGGTCACCAGGAGGTCAGATCCATTACGGATCCTGTTATGACCCCAATGGCGAGGGTCTCAGAGGAACGTGGAAGTCGGCAGAATACAAAAATCCAGCTCATAGGGCAGTGGTAACTGGGTTGACCATATATCTACTCCTAACGCCAACACTAGAAGTAGCCGGGGATCATTCCTACGTTGATTCTAGATGACACGCGCCAGCCGGAGAATCTAGCTACCCCTAGTAGAGGAAAACAAAGACCTTTCTTGCCTCCAGAGAAGGGGACCCCAAAGCTGGATAGAAGCCCCCCACAAATAATGACGGTGAGGTAAGAGGAAATGACAAACACAGAAATGAACCAGGTTTAGCACAGAGAGGCCCGCTTACTGATAGCAGAATAAAGAAAGGTAACTTATATGGTCAACAAAAACCCTATCAAAATCCACACTGGAAATTCAAGAACCCCCGAACCGTCTAACGGTCCGGGGGGAGAACACCAGCCCCCTAGAGCTTCCAGCAAAGGTCAGGATATAGATTTGGAACAAGCTGGACAAAAATACAAAACCAAAACAAATAGCAAAAAGCAAAAGGCAGACTTAGCTGATATAACTGGAACCAGGATCAGTAGACAAGAGCACAGCAGACTAGCTCTGATTACTACGTAGCCAGGCATTGAACTGAAGGTCCAGGGAGCTTATATAGCAACACCCCTAACTAACGACCCAGGTGCGGATAAAAGGAATGACAGAAAAACCAGAGTCAAAAAACTAGTAACCACTAGAGGGAGCAAAAAGCAAATTCACAACAGTACCCCCCCCTTAGTGAGGGGTCACCGAACCCTCACCACGACCACCAGGGCGATCAGGATGAGCGGCATGAAAGGCACGAACTAAATCGGCCGCATGAACATCAGAGGCGACCACCCAGGAATTATCCTCCTGACCATAGCCCTTCCACTTGACCAGGTACTGAAGCCTCCGCCTGGAGAGGCGAGAATCCAAGATCTTCTCCACCACGTACTCCAACTCGCCCTCAACCAACACCGGAGCAGGAGGCTCAGCAGAAGGAACTACAGGCACAATGTACCGCCGCAACAAGGACCTATGAAATACATTGTGAATAGCAAACGACACAGGAAGATCCAGACGAAAAGATACAGGATTAAGGATTTCCAATATCTTGTAAGGCCCAATAAAACGAGGTTTAAATTTGGGAGAGGAGACCTTCATAGGAACAAAGCGGGAAGAAAGCCACACCAAATCCCCAACGCGTAGTCGGGGACCCACACCGCGGCGGCGGTTGGCAAAGCGCTGAGCCTTCTCCTGTGACAACTTTAAGTTGTCCACCACATGATTCCAGATCTGCTGCAACCTATCCACCACAGAATCCACCCCAGGACAGTCAGAAGGCTCCACATGACCCGAAGAAAAGCGAGGATGGAAACCAGAGTTGCAGAAAAAAGGCGAAACCAAGGTGGCGGAACTAGCCCGATTATTAAGGGCAAACTCAGCCAACGGCAAGAATGTCACCCAATCGTCCTGATCAGCAGAGACAAAACACCTCAAATAAGCCTCCAAAGTCTGATTGGTTCGCTCCGTCTGTCCATTAGTCTGAGGATGGAAAGCAGACGAAAACGACAAATCAATGCCCATCCTACTACAAAAGGATCGCCAGAACCTGGAAACGAACTGGGATCCTCTGTCTGACACAATACTCTCAGGGATGCCGTGCAAACGAACCATGTTCTGGAAAAACACAGGAACCAGATCGGAAGAGGAAGGCAGCTTAGGCAAAGGAACCAAATGGACCATCTTGGAGAAGCGATCACATATCACCCAGATAACGGACATGCCCTGAGATAGCGGAAGATCAGAAATGAAATCCATGGAGATATGTGTCCAAGGTCTCTTCGGGACAGGCAAGGGCAAGAGCAAACCGCTGGCACGAGAACAGCAAGGCTTAGCTCGAGCACAAGTCCCACAGGACTGCACAAATGACCGCACATCCCTTGACAAGGAAGGCCACCAAAAGGACCTGGCCACCAGATCTCTGGTGCCAAAAATTCCCGGGTGACCTGCCAACACCGAGGAATGAACCTCGGAAATGACTCTGCTGGTCCACTTATCCGAGACAAACAGTCTGTCAGGTGGACAAGACTCAGGCCTATCAGCCTGAAATCTCTGCAACACACGTCGCAGATCCGGAGAAATAGCTGACAAGATAACTCCATCTTTAAGAATACCAACAGGATCAGCGACTCCAGGAGCATCAGGCACAAAGCTCCTAGAAAGAGCATCGGCCTTCACATTCTTTGAACCTGGTAAATACGAGACAACAAAATCAAAGCGGGAGAAAAACAATGACCAGCGGGCCTGTCTCGGATTAAGGCGTTTAGCAGACTCGAGATACATCAGATTTTTGTGATCAGTCAAGACCACCACACGATGCTTAGCACCCTCGAGCCAATGACGCCACTCCTCAAATGCCCATTTCATGGCCAACAACTCCCGATTGCCCACATCATAATTTCGCTCGGCAGGCGAAAACTTCCTAGAGAAAAAGGCACAAGGCTTCATAACAGAGCAACCAGGGCCTCTCTGCGACAAAACGGCCCCTGCCCCAATCTCCGAAGCATCCACCTCAACCTGAAAGGGAAGTGAGACGTCAGGCTGGCACAAAACAGGCGCCGAAGTAAACCGGCGTTTCAACTCCTGGAAAGCCTCCACGGCAGCAGGAGCCCAGTTAGCTACATCGGAGCCCTTCTTGGTCATATCCGTCAAAGGTTTCACAATGCTAGAAAAATTAGCGATAAAACGACGGTAGAAGTTAGCGAAGCCCAAGAACTTCTGAAGACTCTTAACTGACGAGGGCTGAGTCCAATCAAGAATAGCTCGGACCTTGACTGGGTCCATCTCCACAGCAGAAGGGGAAAAAATGAACCCCCAAAAGGGAACCTTCTGTACACCAAAGAGACACTTTGAGCCCTTGACAAACAAAGAATTTTCACGCAAAATTTTAAAGACCAACCTGACCTGCTCCACATGCGAATCCCAATTATCAGAAAAAACCAAAATATCATCCAGATAAACAATCAAAAATTTATCCAGATACTTCCGGAAAATGTCATGCATAAAGGACTGAAAAACTGAAGGCGCATTGGAGAGCCCAAAAGGCATCACCAAGTACTCAAAATGACCTTCGGGCGTATTGAATGCGGTTTTCCATTCATCACCTTGCTTAATGCGCACAAGGTTGTACGCACCACGAAGGTCTATCTTGGTGAACCACTTGGCACCCTTAATCCGGGCAAACAAGTCAGACAACAGCGGTAAAGGATACTGAAATTTGACAGTGATCTTATTTAAAAGCCGATAATCAATACAAGGTCTCAAAGATCCGTCCTTTTTTGCCACAAAAAAGAATCCCGCACCAAGAGGGGAAGAAGACGGACGAATATGTCCTTTTTCCAGAGACTCCTTGATATATGAACGCATAGCGGTATGTTCAGGTACCGACAGATTAAACAGTCTTCCCTTAGGAAATTTACTGCCTGGGATCAAATCTATAGCACAGTCACAGTCCCTATGAGGAGGCAGTGCACTGGACTCAGACTCACTGAAGACATCCTGATAATCAGACAAATACTCCGGAACTTCCGAAGGCGTAGAAGAAGCAATCGACACAGGCAGTGAATCCTCATGAATACCACGACAGCCCCAACTTGAGACTGACATAGCCTTCCAGTCCAGGACTGGATTATGGTCTGTAACCATGGCAGCCCCAAAACAACCAAATCATGCATTTTATGTAAAACCAGGAAACGTATCACCTCGCGGTGTTCAGGAGTCATGCACATGGTAACCTGAGTCCAATACTGCGGTTTATTTGCTGCCAATGGTGTAGCATCAATACCCCTAAGAGGAATAGGATTTTCTAATGGTTCAAGAGTAAATCCACAGCGCTTAGCAAATGAGAGATCCATGAGACTCAGGGCAGCACCTGAATCTACAAACGCCATGACAGGATAAGATGACAGTGAGCAAATCAAAGTTACAGACAGAATAAATTTAGGTTGCAAATTACCAACGGTGACAGGACTAACAACCTTAGCTATACGTTTAGAGCATGCTGAGATAACATGTGTAGAATCACCACAGTAGGAGCACAAGCCATTCCGGCGTCTATGAATTTTCCGCTCATTTCTAGTCAGGATTCTATCACATTGCATTAAATCAGGTGTCTGTTCAGACAACACCATGAGGGAATTTGCGGTTTTTCTATCACATTGCACCGAATTAGGTGTCTGTTCAGACAACACCATGAGGGAATTTGCGGTTTTGCGCTCCCGCAACCGCCGGTCAATTTGAATAGCCAGTGCCATAGTATCATTCAGACCTGTGGGAATGGGAAAACCCACCATAACATTCTTAATGGCTTCAGAAAGGCCATTTCTAAAATTAGCGGCCAGTGCACACTCGTTCCAATGTGTCAGCACGGACCATTTCCGAAATTTTTGGCAATACACTTCAGCCTCGTCCTGCCCCTGAGACATAGACAGCAAGGCCTTTTCTGCCTGAATCTCAAGATTGGGTTCCTCATAAAGTAAACCGAGCGCCAGAAAAAACGCATCAAGATCAGCCAATGCCGGATCTCCTGGCGCCAGCGAAAAAGCCCAATCCTGAGGGTCGCCCCGTAAGAACGAAATAACAATTTTTACTTGCTGAGCAGAATCTCCTGATGAACAGGGTCTCAGGGACAAAAACAATTTACAATTATTCACGAAATTCCTAAACTTAAACCTGTCTCCGGAAAACAGTTCAGGAATCGGTATTTTAGGTTCTGACCTAGGATTTCTGATAACATAGTCTTGTATGCCCTGCACACGAGTAGCCAGCTGGTCCACACTTGTAATCAAGGTCTGGACATTCATGTCTGCAGCAAGCATAGCCACTCTGAGGTAAAGGGGAAGGAGAAAAAAAAAACTCAGAATCTTCTTTCTTATAATCCCTCTTCTGCAATGCATTTAATACTGGCCTGGCAAACTGTTATGACCCCAATGGCGAGGGTCTCAGAGGAACGTGGAAGTCGGCAGAATACAAAAATCCAGCTCATAGGGCAGTGGTAACTGGGTTGACCATATATCTACTCCTAACGCCAACACTAGAAGTAGCCGGGGATCATTCCTACGTTGATTCTAGATGACACGCGCCAGCCGGAGAATCTAGCTACCCCTAGTAGAGGAAAACAAAGACCTTTCTTGCCTCCAGAGAAGGGGACCCCAAAGCTGGATAGAAGCCCCCCACAAATAATGACGGTGAGGTAAGAGGAAATGACAAACACAGAAATGAACCAGGTTTAGCACAGAGAGGCCCGCTTACTGATAGCAGAATAAAGAAAGGTAACTTATATGGTCAACAAAAACCCTATCAAAATCCACACTGGAAATTCAAGAACCCCCGAACCGTCTAACGGTCCGGGGGGAGAACACCAGCCCCCTAGAGCTTCCAGCAAAGGTCAGGATATAGATTTGGAACAAGCTGGACAAAAATACAAAACCAAAACAAATAGCAAAAAGCAAAAGGCAGACTTAGCTGATATAACTGGAACCAGGATCAGTAGACAAGAGCACAGCAGACTAGCTCTGATTACTACGTAGCCAGGCATTGAACTGAAGGTCCAGGGAGCTTATATAGCAACACCCCTAACTAACGACCCAGGTGCGGATAAAAGGAATGACAGAAAAACCAGAGTCAAAAAACTAGTAACCACTAGAGGGAGCAAAAAGCAAATTCACAACAGGATCCCCTCCTGGCGGACCCCAGCGCTAGTTGGAATGCATCCTTACCTTGCAATTGTAAAATAAATTTTGAAAAGTATTTTTATTTGAGTTATTCCATGATAATTGTAAACAGGCCTAAAAGGCCCCAGGTGCGTGAATGTGTAGATTTCTATGGGTATGCGTTCTAGGGTTAAAGTTGTGTATAGAGTGTACAGACATGAAAATACTATGCAGACTGACAGTGAAGTATGTTATTGTAATCTTCTGTAGATTGCCAGTAATGCGTTAACAATTTCTGATCTAATATATAATTGCCTAGAATACTACTTCCTGCAATTTGTGCCAACTTCCGTGGCTTTGTCCGGAGCTAATGTCCGGAGATAATGTCCGGAGCTATTGTCCGGGGCTAATGTCCGCAGCTAATGTCCGGAGCTAATGTCCGGAGATAAGTGACGTCACCAGTGTCCTACACCCAGGCAGAGCACAGTGGCCCCAGGCAGAGCACAGTGGCCCCAGGCAGAGCACACACCAAATCGGAGGACGAGGGGCCCCGCCAACCAAATCGGAGGCCGAGGAGCCCCGCCCACCAAATCGAAGGCCGAGCGGCCCCGCCCACCAAAGCGGAGGCCGAGGGGCCCGGCCCCGCCCACCAAAGCGGAGGCCGAGGGGCCCCGACCACCACATCGGAGGCCGAGGGGCCCCACCCACCACATCGGAGGCCGAGGGGCCCCACCCACCAAATCGGAGGCCGAGGGTCCCCGCCCACCAAATCGGAGGCCGAGGGTCCCCGCCCACCAAATCGGAGGCCGAGGGTCCACACCATCCAAATCGGAGGCCGAGGGGCCCCGCCCACCAAATCGGAGGCCGACGGGCCCCACCATCCAAATCAGAGGCCGAGGGGCCCCGCCCACCAAATTGGAGGCCGAGAGGCCCCACCAACCAAATCGGAGGCCGAGGAGCCCCGCCCAACAAATCGAAGGCCGAGCGGCCCCGCCCACCAAAGCAGAGGCCGAGGGGCCCGGCCCCGCCCACCAAATCGGAGGCTGAGGGGCCCCGCCCACCAAGTCGGAGGCCGAGGGTCCCCGCCCACCAAATCGGAGGCCGAGGGGCCCCGCCCACCAAATCGGAGGCCGAGGGTCCCCGCCCACCAAATCGGAGGCCGAGGGTCCCCGCCCACCAAATTGGAGGCCGAGGGTCCCCGCCCACCAAATCGGAGGCCGAGGGTCCCCGCCTACCAAATCGGAGGCCGAGAGTCCCCGCCCACCAAATCGGAGGCCGAGGGTCCCCGCCCACCAAATCGGAGGCCGAGGGTCCCCGCCCACCAAATCGGAGGCCGAGGGTCCCTGCCCACCAAATCGGAGGCCGAGGGTCTCCGCCCACCAAATCGGAGGCCGAGGGTCCCCGCCCACCAAATCGGAGGCCGAGAGTCCCCGCCCACCAAATCGGAGGCCGAGGGGCCCCGCCAACCAAATCGGAGGCCGAGGGGCCCCGCCAACCAAATCGGAGGCCGAGGAGCCCCGCCCACCAAATCGAAGGCCGAGCGGCCCCGCCCACCAAAGCGGAGGCCGAGGGGCCCGGCCCCACCCACCAAAGCGGAGGCCGAGGGGCCCCACCCACCACATCGGAGGCCGAGGGGCCCCGCCCACCAAATCGAAGGCCGAGGGGCCCCGCCCACCAACGCGGAAGCCGAGGGTCCCCGCACACCAAATCGGAGGCAGAGGGACCCCGCCCACCAAATCGGAGGCCGAGGGGCCCCGCCCACCAAAGCGGAGGCCGAGGGTCCCTGACCACCAAATCGAAGGCCGAGGGTCCCTGCCCACCAAATCGGAGGCCGAGGGTCCCCGCCCACCAAATCGGAGGCCGAGGGTCCCCGCCCACCAAATCGGAGGCCGAGAGTCCCCGCCCACCAAATCGTTGGCCGAGGGGCCCCGCCAACCAAATCGGAGGCCGAGGGGCCCCGCCAACCAAATCGGAGGCCGAGGAGCCCCGCCCACCAAATCGAAGGCTGAGCGGCCCCGCCCACCAAAGCGGAGGCCGAGGGGCCCCGCCCACCAAATCGGAGGCTGAGGGTCCCCACCCACCAAATCGGAGGCCGAGGGTCCCCGCCCACCAAATCGGAGGCCGAGGGTCCCTGCCCACCAAATCGGAGGCCGAGGGTCCCCGCCCACCAAATCGGAGGCCGAGGGTCCCCGCCCACCAAATCGGAGGCCGAGGGGCCCCACCAACCAAATTGGAGGCCGAGGGGCTCCGCCCACCAAATCAGAGGCCGAGGGTCCCAGCCCACCAAATCGGAGGCCGAGGGGCCCCGCCAACCAAATCGGAGGCCGAGGGGCCCCTCCCACCAAATCGGAGGCCGAGGGTCCCCGCCCACCAAATCGGAGGCCGAGGGTCCCCACCCACCAAATCGGAGGCCGAGGGGCCCCGCCCACCAAATCGGAGGCCGAGGGGCCCCGCCCACCAAATCGGAGGCCGAGGGTCCCCGCCCACCAAATCGGAGGCCGAGAGTCCCCACCCACCAAATCGGAGGATAAGGGGCCCCGCCAACCAAATCGGAGGCCGAGGGGCCCCGCCAACCAAATCGAAGGCCGAGGAGCCCCGCCCAACAAATCGAAGGCCGAGTGGCCCCGCCCACCAAAGCGGAGGCCGAGGGGCCCCGCCCACCAAATCGGAGGATAAGGGGCCCCGCCAACCAAATCGGAGGCCGAGGGGCCCCGCCAACCAAATCGAAGGCCGAGGAGCCCCGCCCAAAAAAATCGAAGGCCGAGCGGCCCCGCCCACCAAAGCGGAGGCCGAGGGGCCCCGACCACCACATCGGAGGCCGAGGGGCCCCGCCCACCAAATCGGAGGCCGAGGGGCCCCGCCCACCAAATCGGAGGCCGAGGGTCCCCGCCCACCAAATCGGAGGCCGAGGGTCCCCGCCCACCAAATTGGAGGCCGAGGGTCCCCGCCCACCAAATCGGAGGCTGAGGGGCCCCGCCTACCAAATCGGAGGCCGAGGGGCCCCGCCCACCAAATCGGAGGCCGAAGGTCCCAGCCCACCAAATCGGAGGCCAAGGGGCCCCGCCCACCAAATCGGAGGCCAGGGGTCCCCGCCCACCAAATCGGAGGCCGAGGGGCCCCACCCACCACATCGGAGGCCGATGGGCCCCGCCCACCAAAACGGAGGCCGAGGGTCCCCGCACACCAAATCAGAGGCAGAGGGACCCCGCCCACCAAATCGGAGGCTGAGGGGCCCCGCCCACCAAAGCGGAGGCCGAGGGTCCCCGACCACCAAATCGAAGGCCGAGGGTCCCTGCCCACCAAATCGGAGGCCGAGGGTCCCCGCCCACCAAATCGGAGGCCGAGGGTCCCCGCCCACCAAATCGGAGGCCGAGAGTCCCCGCCCACCAAATCGGAGGCCGAGGGGCCCCGCCAACCAAATCGGAGGCCGAGGAGCCCCGCCCACCAAATCGAAGGCCGAGCGGCCCTGCCCACCAAAGCGGAGGCCGAGGGGCCCGGCCCCGCCCACCAAAGCGGAGGCCGAGGGGCCCCGCCCACCACATCGGAGGCCGAGGGGCCCGCCCACCAAATCGGAGGCCGAGGGTCCCCACCCACCAAATCGGAGGCCGAGGGTCCCCGCCCACCAAATCGGAGGCCAAGGGTCCCCGCCCACCAAATTGGAGGCCGAGGGTCCCCGCCCACCAAATCGGAGGCCGAGGGTCCCCACCCACCAAATCGGAGGCCGAGGGGCCCCACCAACCAAATCAGAGGCCGAGGGGCCCCGCCCACCAAATCGGAGGCCGAGGGTCCCTGCCCACCAAATCGGAGGCCGGGGGCCCCGCCAACCAAATCGGAGGCCGAGGGGCCCTGCCCACCAAATTGGAGGCCGAGGGGCCCCGCCCACCAAATCGGAGGCCGAGGGTCCCCGCCCACTAAATCGGAGGATAAGGGGCCCCGCCCACCAAATCGGAGGCCGAGGGGCCCCACCAACCAAATCGGAGGCCGAGGAGCCCCGCCCACCAAATCGAAGGCCGAGCGGCCCCGCCCACCAAAGCGGAGGCAGAGGGACCCCGCCCACCAAATCGGAGGCCGAGGGGCCCCGCCAACCAAAGCGGAGGCCGAGGGTCCCCGCCCACCAAATCGGAGGCCGGTCCCCGCCCACCAAATCGGAGGCAGAGGGACCCCGCCCACCAAATCGGAGGCCGTGGGGCCCCGCCAACCAAAGCGGAGGCCGAGGGTCCCCGCCCACCAAATCGGAGGCAGAGGGACCCTGCCCACCAAATCGGAGGCCGAGGGGCCCCACCCACCAAAGCGGAGGCCGAGGGTCCCCGCCCACCAAATCGGAGGCCGGGGGGCCCCGCCAACCAAATCGGAGGCCGAGGGGCCCTGCCCACCAAATCGGAGGCCGTGGGGCCCCGCCAACCAAAGCGGAGGCCAAGGGTCCCCGCCCACCAAATCGGAGGCAGAGGGACCCTGCCCACCAAATCGGAGGCCGAGGGGCCCCACCCACCAAAGCGGAGGCCGAGGGTCCCCGCCCACCAAATCGGAGGTCGAGGGTCCCCGCCCACCGAATCGGAGGCCGAGGGTCCCCGCCCACCAAATCGGAGGCCGGTCCCCGCCCACCAAATCGGAGGCCGAGGGTCCCCACCCACCAAATCGGAGGACGAGGGGCCCCACCAACCAAATCGGAGGCCGAGGAGCCCCGCCCACCAAAAGTAAGTGCGGCCCCAAAAGTAAGTGCGCCCCCGGGTGCAAAAGTAAGTGCGCCCCCGGGTGTAAAAGTAAGTGCGCCCCCGGGTGCAAAAGTAAGTGCGCCCCCGGGTGCAAAAGTAAGTGCGCCCCGGGTGCAAAAGTAAGTGCGCCTCCGGGTGCAAAAGTAAGTGCGCCCCCGGGTGCAAAAGTAAGCGCGCCCCCGGCCCCAGGTGCAAAAGTAAGCGCGCCCCCCAGTTCCGTGTGTGAAAAGTGCTGCTGTAAAGCTGGTAGCGCTGTTCAAGCACCATGTATTTCCTTCAGGAAATGCCCATCTAATATATAATTGCCTAGAATACTACTTCCTGCAATTTGTGCCAACTTCCGTGGCTTTGTCCGGAGCTAATGTCCGGAGAAAATGTTCGGAGCTAATGTCCGGAGATAATGTCCGGAGCTAATGTCCGGAGCTAATGTCCGGAGATAAGTGATGTCACCAGTGTCCTACACCTAGGCAGAGCACAGGGGCCCCAGGCAGCATATGGGGCCCCAGGCAGAGCACAGTGGCCCCAGGCAGAGCACAGGGGCCCCAGGCAGCATATGGGGCCCCAGGCAGAGCACAGTGGTCCCAGGCAGAGCACAGGGGCCCCAGGCAGCCTATGGGGCCCCAGGCAGAGCACAGTGGCCCCAGGCAGAGCACAGGGGCCCCAGGCAGCATATGGGGCCCCAGGCAGAGCACAGGGGCCCCAGGCAGCATATGGGGCCCCAGGCAGAGCACAGTGGCCCCAGGCAGAGCACAGGGGCCCCAGGCAGAACACAGGGGCCCCAGGCAGAGCACAGGGGCCCCAGGCAGAGCACAGGGGCCCCAGGCAGCATATGGGGCCCCAGGCAGAGCACAGGGGCCCCAGGCAGAGCACAGGGGCCCCAGGCAGCATATGGGGCCCCAGGCAGAGCACAGGGGCCCCAGGCAGCATATGGGGCCCCAGGCAGAGCACAGTGGCCCCAGGCAGAGCACAGGGGCCCCAGGCAGAACATGGGGCCCCAGGCAGAGCACAGGGGCCCCAGGCAGAGCACAGGGGCCCCAGGCAGCATATGGGGCCCCAGGCAGAGCACAGGGGCCCCAGGCAGCATATGGGGCCCCAGGCAGAGCACAGTGGCCCCAGGCAGCATATGGGGCCCAAGGCAGAGCACAGTGGCCCCAGGCAGAGCACAGGGGCCCCAGGCAGCATATGGGGCCCCAGGCAGAGCACAGTGGTCCCAGGCAGAGCACAGGGGCCCCAGGCAGCTTATGGGGCCCCAGGCAGAGCACAGTGGCCCCAGGCAGAACATGGGGCCCCAGGCAGAGCACAGTGGCCCCAGGCAGAGCACAGGGGCCCCAGGCAGAACATGGGGCCCCAGGCAGAGCACAGGGGCCCCAGGCAGAGCACAGGGGCCCCAGGCAGCATATGGGGCCCCAGGCAGAGCACAGGGGCCCCAGGCAGCATATGGGGCCCCAGGCAGAGCACAGTGGCCCCAGGCAGAGCACAGGGGCCCCAGGCAGCATATGGGGCCCCAGGCAGAGCACAGTGGTCCCAGGCAGAGCACAGGGGCCCCAGGCAGCCTAAGGGGCCCCAGGCAGAGCACAGTGGCCCCAGGCAGAACATGGGGCCCCAGGCAGAGCACAGGGGCCCCAGTCAGAGCACAGGGGCCCCAGGCAGCATATGGGGCCCCAGGCAGAGCACAGTGGTCCCAGGTAGAGCACAGGGGCCCCAGGCAGCCTATGGGGCCCCAGACAGAGCACAGGGGCCCCAGGCAGCATATGGGGCCCCAGGCAGAGCACAGGGGCCCCAGGCAGCATATGGGGCCCCAGGCAGAGCACAGTGGCCCCAGGCAGAGCACAGGGGCCCCAGGCAGAACATGGGGCCCCAGGCAGAGCACAGGGGCCCCAGGCAGAGCACAGGGGCCCCAGGCAGCATATGGGGCCCCAGGCAGAGCACAGGGGCCCCAGGCAGCATATGGGGCCCCAGGCAGAGCACAGCGATATTTTGGACCACTGTGCGGTGTTTCAGACCCCCTGTGTGATGTCTGGGGCCCTGTTCTTAAGTATATTAAAGATTAAAGTAACGTATATTAAAGTATATTATAGATCAAATTTGACACGTTTATGAGCACCATTGAGTGATATACTCAAGAATGACATAATTTTTCAACATTTTATGGTTTCAAACTGTAAACACTCAGAGTTTTTTTTACTTCAACCAGAAAACCTTAACGGTTCATAAAAAACTTGACTGTTCAGGATATGATAAAAGTCATAGTATTCTGAATCTTTAACTTATAAAGATACCTTTACATGGGGTGATTATTGGTTCCAGAGAGGCTTTCGGCCGATAATTGTACACATGGCTGGTGACAGGACAATACAATATAAACGTTCAAAGGTAAACACTGATAACATTAAAATCTAATATATAATTGCCTAGAATACTACTTCCGGCAATTTGTGCCAACTTCCGTGGCTTTGTCCGGAGATAATGTCCGGAGATAAGTGACGTCACCAGCGTCCTACACCCGCTCAGGGTGGACAAAGATATATGCCTTCGTGGTGCGCGGCACTTTTCTGATTGGTTGCCGCCTGCCGCGAGCGACCAATCAGAAATGTGCCGTACTGTCAAGAATTGTCAAGAGCTGGTGAGTGCAGCCATTTTTTGTTCTTTCTTACTATTATTTATTAATTGTATTATTCTTACATTTGAATAAATAAAGTATATATGGATTCTAGACTCCCGATTCTTTAGAATCGGGCTGCCATCTAGTATTACATAAAAGTCGATTGTATGGATACATTTTTTGAATATTAGAAGTTTCATGTTGCACAAATATTGTTCAAGTGTAACAACATGATGTCTTGTGCAATAGCGGTATTCGGCATCCTCCTTGCATGTGCTCTTTCCCATCGTGCCACTCCGGCTGCGGGTCACACACATGCTCCCGGCCTTTCAAGGATTCAATGCGTGCAAAAATCCAATGACAATTTCAAAGTGGGACAGGCATTTGCTTCTATCCAGACAGACTCTGTTTATCTCAAGATCTTCTATTTGAGGTATACATTAAAAGTTTTTTTCTCATTTATGCTTTAGATCTTTGAATATTTTTATGTAGAAGAACATATTCTACTATATTATTCCAAACAGTGAAGTAAGGTATTCCAATTTATAGGAAAGTCATATGCAAAGATGCAAAGAGTAAAAAAGGTATGTGTGAACAAAGTCTTAAAGGGGACAAATCACCTGGGAGACTTGGTAAAGCCCAGATAAACATTACACTCTAGCAATCTGTGCTAGCTTCAGTGCAGTGCTTACAAGTTCAGTTGGAAGGAGCTTGTAAGCACATGACATATTCAGCCACTACTACAATGGCTGGTCCCCTTGTCAATGAGCAGTAAACATTAATATAAAAAGGGTGTGATTTGGAGGAATTTTAATGCAGGAAAATTGCTAGATTGGTTTTACAAGCACATTAAATAATACTTATCTAAGATGATGGAAACAAACCTTAAAGGGGTTGTCCATCTTTGTGGACAATTTCTTTTTTACTAAAATGCATGCATATGGGGCTAAAAAAATCAGTTATGTATAAAGAATTTGCACTATTTGCCTCTTATAGCCGCTGTATAACATTGAGGTATTGAATGAGGTATCTTTATTTTATCAGATATGTTGAGGACATGATTTTGTGGCACTTACTATTCTACAGGTAGGACGGGTTCTCTTCCTTCTCTTGTTAGTACAGCTTTCCTCACAGACTGCACTGGTCTCCAGTGCGTACATTAGCTGCTGGTGGAGCATGTGACTGGACCTGTCCAATAGAAAACCTCTCATAAGAAAACTGCTTTTCTATTGGAGGAGACTGATGGACAGGATTGGTCACATGCTCATCCATCAGCAGCCAATATACGGACTAAAGATCTGTGCAGTCTGTGAAGAAAGCTGCACTAACAAGAGAAGGAAAAGAACCAGTCCTACCTGAATACTAGTAAGTGACACAAAATCATGTATGTGGCAGATCTATAATGTGGCAGACCGGGGGTATGAATGCGTTATACATATTCCTGGCTAGAGGCCATCCAGTGGGTGCAGACTCGCTCCATTCAATTGTATAGAGTGAGGCCGTGACTTTTAGTGGTCCATGGCCACTGGACGACCACATCACTAGTGTATGGAGCACGGCCGTGCCCACTAGCCAGGTTTTGGATGGGAGTATGTATAATGCATACATACCCTCTGGTCATTGCTCAAAAACAGGTGAATCCCCACAGTGCACAGTTGGTGCTCTAAGGATATCCATAAGTCTGCAGTCACGCAAAGTGACAGAAGACTTATCGATTTGGACAGGACAACTTCTTTTAGGGGGATTTTTAGCCCCAATTGCATGCATTTAAAAAGTAAAAACTTAATTGTTCCCAAAAGATGGACAATCCCTTTAAGCAAGATGGATTTAAGCTGTACTTTGTAGTGAATAAGTTCAGGAGGCGGGGCAGCGGAAAAGTCGTTCATAACTGAGGAAAAAAGTATATTTCTCTAATAAGATGTATTAAAAAGTTTCCTATATTTGCTTTTAACCCCTTCACGACATGCGCCGTACATGTACTGCGCATGCCGTGAATCCCCCTTTGATGTGGGCTCCGGCGTTGAGCCCACATCAAAGTCGCGACATGTCAGCTGTTTTGTACAGCTGACATGTGCGCGCAATAGCGGCGGGTGAAATCGCTATTCACCCGCCGCTATTAACCTGTTAAATGCCGCTGTCAAACGCAGACAGCGGCATTTAACTACCTCATCCGGCCGGGCGGCCGGAAATGACGTCATCGCCGACCCCCGTCACATGATCGGGGGTCGGCAATGCATCGGGATGGTAACAATAGAGGTCCCTTTGAGACCTCTATGGTTACTGATGCTGGCCTGCTGTGAGCGCCCCCCTGTGGTCGGCGCTCACAGCACACCTGCATTTCAGCTACATAACAGCGATCTGATGATCGCTGTTATGTAGCAGAGCCGATCGGGCTGTGCCTGCTTCTAGCCTCCCATGGAGGCTATTGAAGCATGGCAAAAGTGAAAAAAAAAAGTTTTGAAAAATGTGAAAAAAATATAAAAAATATAAAAGTTTAAATCACCCCCCTTTCGCCCCATCCTAAATAAAACAATAAAAAAAAAATCAAACCTACACATATTTGGTATCGCCGCGTTCAGAATCGCCCGATCTATCAAATAAAAAAAAGCATTAACCTGATCGCTAAACAGCGTAGCCAGAAAAAAATCCGAAACGCCAGAATTATGTTTTTTTGGTCGCCACGACATTGCGTTAAAATGCAATAACGGACGATCAAAAGAACGTATCTGCGCCGAAATGGTATCATTAAAAACGCCAACTCGGCAAGCAAAAAATAAGCCCTCACCCGACCCCAGATCACGAAAATTGGAGACGCTACGGGTATCGGAAAATGGCACTTTTTTTTTTTTTTTTTAAGCAAAGTTTGGAATTTTTGTTCACCACTTGGATAAAAAATAGCCTAGACATGTTAGGTGTCTATGAACTCGTAATGACCTAGAGAATCATAATGGCAGGATAGTTTTAGCATTTAGTGAACCTAGCAAAAAATCCAAACAAAAAACAAGTGTGGGACTGCACTTTTTTTGCAATTTCACCGCACTTGGAATTTTTTTCCTGTTTTCTAGTACACGACATGGTAAAACCAATCATGTCGTTCAAAAGTACAACTCTTCCCGCAAAAAAAAAGCCCTCACATGGCCATATTGATGGAAAAATAAAAAAGTTATGGCTCTGGGAAGGAGGGGAGCGAAAAACGAAAACACAAAAACGAAAAAGGGCAGCGGCATGAAGGGGTTAATATTGATTTCTGCATGCAGAATGTGTAGAAACAATAGTGACCATTTTAAATGAATTACAATTTTGATAATTGAAGTATAATTCTTAAACTAACCACAACACTCAGCTTCCTAAGCAGCCTTATTTCTGATATAATTAGATTAAGCACATATAATTAAGGATTCATACATGTGTATATTATATCATAATTAGATTATATTAAAATAATGTGTTTAGAAAACAAAGCATACTTTTTATTCTATTCTCTCAATGTTTAGTATATAGATACTAATTGAAGTAAAAACAAAAGATAGATTATTAAAATATTGAAAATGACTGAGTTCTCAGCTTTTAAATATTTATCAGAGATGGATATCCGATGACATTACAGCAGTTAAGAGCATTCACAGTGCATTATAGATTTAATTACAAAAATGGAAATAAATGTACATTACACACCTGTTTGTTCATGCTGAAGGTCATTCAGCTGCTAGTAATTTTCAGACTCTCTTTCTTTGCCTCTTTTTGACTGTCAGTTAACATAACATTTTCAACTAGTTGATCCATAACATGTATAGGATAATTTAGCATGCAAGGAATGTTGCAATATTTGCAATATTGCAAAAATTCAGGCCAACATACCACTTTTTCAGTCTTTTTTTTTACCTTCTCACATGTTGAATGTGCTAGTTTTAGAAATGGCCCATGGTAGGTGGGGGCTGTTTTACAAATTTGGCATTGGATCCCATTGAGTTTGACTTCAGTTTTCATAAACAATTAATAAACAGAATATGTCAGCAGATTTTTGATATGTAATCTCGCAGCCGAATGATGTAGGGACAGAGACTGCGATTCCAGTGATTTAACACTTAGGTTACTGGGTGCAGTAGTTGTGACAGAATCACAGTTTTCTCTGCTGTGGATCAAGAAGAGCTTGATATGCTGAGCCGTGTATAACCCGTCACACATTACTGATTGGCTGCTTTCTATGTACACTGAGTATAGACAAAAATCTGCTAATCGGTGGTGGGGTGGGGTTGGACCAAGAGGCGCAAGATATCTAATCCTGTAGTGATAATCTAATGCTCTGGTCTTATTTTTTTTATCCCCCTATAGAGCAGGTAATCATGCATTTTTGCACAATGTTGATTCCGGTAAGTAGAGTTGAGCTGATCTGACAAAATTCACAGAATAGCACAGATTCTCCTTGAAAATTTGATTTTCAGCAAAGTTATTCTCTGCAAACGGAATATCCCATATTATGATCTGAGATCTCTCTAGACCCCATAGAATAAAAATATATATAAAAAATGTATACTCAAATTATTGCTCACCTCTTACCCATCCACTACTTACTGTCCTTGTCCAGTCCTCGTTACATCTTCTGATCACTGCCAGAAGCACTGAAATCCCCAGGTCTCTCGACACTAGTCTGGGACTTCCAGATTTGATGAGGCCCAATGTAATACTGCGCATTCATGCCTAAGGTCACAGAGGTGAGTTGTAAGGTGAATATCAGAAATGTTTACATTTTAAACCCTTTAATTGATCTTTATTGATCAGCTAAAGAGTGGCTAGGCCGCCACTAATTTTGCTAAATGTATGTGAAAGAAAATTACAAAAAATCCACATTTTGGCAAATCTATATATTTAAAAAAAATCAGAGTAGACTTTAGTTTCACTCAAATACATTCTCTCAGCTATACCAGTAAGGTGATTCTAACACACAAAACTAGGCAAAAAAACAGGCAAACGAGGTCAAAGATTCCATCATAGCACACAATTTTTATAAACTTTCACCATTTTAGTATAGCTCGAAAAATACAAAGTTAAAGGGACTCTGTCACCTGAATTTGGCGGCCCTCTGTCCAGTCCGATGGGCGGTGTTTCCTCTGCTTTTATTCACCCCTTCCTTTCCCACTGGCTGCAATATTTTCTGGAATTTCCGTCAGTTTCCTCCATAGTTCATGCATGCGCAAAGCAATCTTGCCTTGTGCATGCGCAGTATGCTTTGCCCAACTGCGGGCAAAGCCAAAAAGCATTAGTGCGCATGTGCCGGCGCACTATGTCCCGGAAGTATTTCGCTGTGTTCCGGGAAATAGTGCGCCGGCACATGTGCACTAATGCTTTTCGGCTTTGCCTGCAGTTGGGCAAAGCATACTGCGCATGCACAAGGCAAGATTGCTTTGCGCATGCATGAACTATGGAGGAAACTGACGGAAATTCCAGAAAATATTGGAGCCAGCGGGAAAGGAAGGGGTGAATAAAAGCAGAGGAAACACCTCCCATCGGACCGGACAGAGGGCCCGTCAAATTCAGGTGACAGAGTCCCTTTAAATATACACTCCATTAATGCAGATATTGCAAACTTTGGTAAAATGCTTCTGCTCTTAGAATAACATCAAAACATCAAGTCAACAACTAAAAAACGTACAATAGATTGCACAGTTGAATCCTATCCATTCCTGATGTTTCGAGTATATGTAGTGACAGACATATTAGTGCACCTGCTCCACACAATGATGGATAGGATAGATCGGCATTATTTCCAATAATGATGAACATAGAGCTCTCTTAATTACCTCCTTTCAACTTGTATTTTTTGTTCAGAATTTACGTCTCAGGTAGAAGCTGATTGCTGTAAGTGTCCTTATATTAGAAAGGAAATCATTTTGTTTTGAGAAACAACGCTTGGCTAGTTTTCTTGTTGAGCTTTATAAGCTAAATTCCAACTCTAGGTATCATTAAGTACTCCCCTGGTGATCATGATGATGTTTCAAAATGTTAGGCAGTACCCAAGGGGATAGATGCAGTCATTGCTTTTGCACATACATTATGTACGGAAAGTGTACATTTGGCAAAAGTGACATTTAATGTTTTCCAGAGATAGAGTCGATTTGCTTTTTATTTTCCCTTGCAATAGAAATGAGATAATTCTTCAGAGTAAACTCCTATTTTTGCTTAGCCTAGTGTCATTACCATGTAAATTGTAAATAGCATCTGTCTAAACTGCAGACTTTCGGAAAATGTAAAATATTTTGGCACAGCTGGTAGGTGTTAAGAATCGGTGGAGAAAAAAAAAAGAGATACAGAAAAAGCAATAAATGAATACTTTTTGTCAGCTGCAGATTATTGAAACTCAAAAATACTTCTAATGAAAAGAAAGTGACAATAAGACTTGGAACCGAAGAAATATATGCAAATAAATGTCCTACTTTTATTCATTCAGACAGTGCCAAACAGGATTTCACAAATAAAAATTCCAAAGTAGTTACTAGAGAGAAGAATACTCTAAATATACTGCTACTGGGAAATGATTTCTCATATGAAATAGCAGGTGGTGTTGATGAATCCATTGCAAGAAATGTAATAGTGTGGGTGTCACAGCTTTTCTTCAACTGTATAACATTCTATTCTACATTTTGCCACATAGTTACATTTTCCTAGATATATGCAGCCCTGTGTACCTGTGACTTCCAATTCGGAGGAATTCCAGATGACTTCAATACTGTTCATTTCAGACTGATAGACTTGTATCATTTGGTTCATGCATCCTAAAGTTAGGATTTATTGTTAGTGACTGGCGAACCTATGAATGTTCGGGTTTGGCGAGTTAGGCCAAACATTTTAAAAAGGTTTGGTTACCTCCAGGTCACTGGCGTTGGCAGATGAGACTACTACTATCATCATCATCATACTCCCAGTCTTGCTGACAGCAGTGAGAGCAGGGGTACGATGTTGAGAGTATTCATTAGCTTGCACCTGTGCAATAAATAAATAAAATAAAAAATGGTGTAGGGTCTTCTCTCTTTTTGCTAGCCAGTGCAGGAAAAATTGAAAGCTGCGGGCTACAGCAGTCAGCCTTCAGTGTTATCTTGGCTGATTATAAAAATAGAGGGGTCTCCACGCTGTTTTTTAAAAATTTAAATAAATCATTTTTAAAAATGGCGTAAGGTTCCCCTCCATTTCTGACAACCAGACAAGCTAAAGCAGACAGCTGGGGGCTGGTATTCTCAGACTGGGATGGGGCAATGGTTAATGTCACTCTCCAGCCTGAAAATAGCAGCATGTAGCCACCACAGGAAAGGTGCATCTATTAAATGTGCCATTTCTGGAGCTTTGCCCAACTCTTCCCATTTGCCCTGGTGCAGTGGCAAGTTGGGTAATAATTGTGGGGTTGATGTCAGCTTTGTAAAGTCAGCTGACATCAAGTCCACAGAACATAATAATCATAAGATGTTTAAAATAAAAAAAAATCCTTATACTCACATTGCCATTAACCTTTCAGGCCCCTTTTCACCCTCCACCATCCAATGCTTGGCACACTTTCTTATCATCACTATGAGCACTGAAATCCCCACGCTTCCCCATGCAAGGCCAGGACTTTAGGCTGTGATCAGTCCCAGGATGTTTCTTCACGTCACAAGGTCTCAAAGTAATAATGTCCCGATGTGATATTCTCTACTCATGCATAGAAAAATCCTGGCCTTCATCTGAGGCCAAATTCCTGGCCTAGCATAAAAGGTCAAGGGATTCAGCATTCATAAACCGTAATAAGATGTGCCAAGGTTCAGCCGGAAGAAGGTGCAGAGTCCGAGAAGCCAGAGAAGTGAACAGTAAGGTGAGTATAGTTTTTGCTAACATTTTGATGAGCCTTAGGGTTCAGCAAAAGGACAACCAGCTGATCTCCATTTTACTGAATCCAAGCAAAAGTCATTTACTAAAAATTGGCATTTTGGAGAAGATGATTTTTTTAATATTCAAGTAGAATTAATTTCCACTCAAATGTATTTGTTCAGCTCTGTAGGGGATTGGGTGAATTACTGTGTGTAAATAATTGGTGAAAACTGATCAATGAGGGAATCAATGCATTGCTCTAAACAAGTAAATAGTAGAATTACCTAATTTCTGTATTTTCTGGCGTATAAGATGACTTTTTAACCTCTGAAAATCTTCTTAAAAGTCGGGGGTCGTCTTATACGCTGGGTGTCGTCTTGTACGCCGAGTGCAGACACCAATGTGTATATGGTGGGTGGGGGTGAGTGGTCCCGATGACAAAGAGGGGGCATCTCAAAGGAAAGTGTGAGTGGAGTATCCCCCATTACCTCATTGTAGCTGCAGCGTGGGGTCTCTGTGCTGGGGAGAGGCGGTGGCTGCTGCTCCTCTTTGTGCCGCGTGGGTGCTGTGCTGTGGGGTGGTGTCTCCTCTTCGTGCAGTGTCGGGGCTCTGGGGCGGCGGCAGCGTATCTTCATGCAGAGTCAGTCGGGGCTCCTCCGGCATTTCCTCAAAGCCCGGAGGCCCCGGCAGCTCCATTGCTGCAATGCAGTGGCCTCCGGGAAAATGGCTGCTGGGGGCAGCACATGCTCAGATTCAGATCTCATCCTGAGATCTCGGGAGATGAGATCTGAATCTGAGCATGCGCCGCCCCAGCGGCCATTTTCCCGGAGGCCACCGCATCGCAGCAATGGAGCTGCCGGGCCACTGGGCTTTGAGGAAATGCCGGAGGAGCCCCAACTGACTTTGCATGAAGATACGCCGCCCCACAGCACAGAGCCCCGACGCTGCACAAAGAGGATCCGCCGCCCCACAGCACAGCACCCACGCGGCACAAATAGGAGCAGCCGACGCCGCTTCCCAGCACCCCACACTGCAGCTACAATGAGGTAATGGGGGATACTTCACTCACACTTTCCTGTGCGACGCCCCCTCTTCGTCATCAGGACCACTCCCCCCAAAAGGCACATTAGTCACTGGCCCTATAAGACGACATACGGCATATAAGAAGACCCCCGACTTTTAAGAAGATTTTATATTTTAACTGGAAATGTTGGGGGGGTCGTCTTATACGCCCAGTCGTCTTATATGCCGGAAAATATGGTAGTTTAAACACGATATTTTATAAATAAAGTAAAACAGGACACATGAAGGTTTATAAGTAAGCTAGGACAGTACAAGCTGAGTATAATAGATTAGAATTGATAAATGAAATATTTACAATTTGAAAATTTCCAACTTGATATAAAGCTAATTTTAGTGGTTGGTGTTAGGTGTCGAGTTCCCACCGCTGCACAGGGGGAATCTCGAACCATGTCTGCTGTGGTCTCCCATTCTCCTCCAGCCGCAGTGGAGCCTGCTCATTGGAGACTTCGGTCCCAGCATCTGGCTCAGGCTGATACTGGACAACTGGTTACAACTGCCCTTCCAGGCTCTGTCTTTGTAGCCAGCAATGTTCAGCAGCGAGCAGGTCTTTCTGGGACTAAGTTGCGCTTTTCCCATACTGAGCATGCCCACGGGACGACCTCCCATTGGAGGTCTGGGGTCACATGCTCAAGTCCTGTAGCAGATCCTATTGGACCACCAGGAAGGTCCTTGTCTGCTACAGCTATAAAAGGTTCGCATGGCCACACTGCCATGTGCTAGCATCAACCTATGTTTTGAACCTTGTTACTGTGTGGTCATGTTTGCATGAGGTCAGGGTTGGCTGAAATAAGCCCCTAGAATACCGGCACCTCCGGTGAAGAGTTTTGTGTGTTTGGTTTCAGGTCTGGGCTGAAATAAGCCCCTAGAATACCAGCACCTCCGGTGAGGAGTTGTTTGCGTGCTATGCTGACTGCATGACCCCAGTTTTGCTCTGTTTGGTAGCTGTGTTCCTCTGTGAGGTTAACAGAGCACAGAGTTTCCCTATCCTAGTGATTCTGTGAAGTAACAGAGTTTGCTAATACCGCCATATAGCGCTGCCATTTGCTAGCAGCAGGTTCCTCACTTGCACGGTAGACCTCGGATTGTGAACGCACCTATTCTTACATATATTTATTCTCAGTGCGTTCCGCCAACCCTAACATAATACTAGCGCCAAAGTCTGGCTAGTAAATGGTGGATGATCAGCGTCTACTGTTGAACATCCAGCAGCTGGAGGGTAGGTTGGTGGCTCTTGAGCACACAACCTCAGCTGTGGATGTCACTGCAGTCGCTGTTCAGACTGCTAGTGTAGCTGCAGCCAGTTTGTCCTCTGCCACCACTGTTCTGACTCTATCTCGCCTCCCGCTGCCCGAAAAATTCTCTGGCGATAGTAAATCTTGTAGGAGTTTCGTGAGCCAGTGCTCTATACACCTCGAGCTCCAGGCTGCATGTTTCCCCACAGAGCAGGTAATGGTGGGGTTCATTTTGTCTCTCCTGTCGGACAGGGCATTGGAGTTGGCTACGCCGCTGTGGGAGCATGGCGATCATGTGGTGCAAAGTGCTCCACTATTCTTGAGTACTCTGAAACAGGTCTTTTTGGACCTCGAGTGACCCATGATACAGTGCTCCAACTGTTGGCATTGACTCAGGGCTCGTCCTTGGTCAGCCATTTTGCCATCCACTTCTGCACCTTAGCATCTGAGCTGGAGTGGTCGGATAAAGCCCTCATCCTTATATTTTGGAGGGGGCTGGCTGACTATGTGAAGGATGCTTTGGCCACTAGGGAGATTCCCGCCACACTTGAGGAGATAATAGTTGTGTCCACTCGTATTGACCTCCATTTTAACGAGCGGAGGTTAGAGAGAGACCAGTGTAGGCAGAGTTTTCGGCTTGCTCCCACCTTCGCCAAACCTTTGGAATCTTCGGTCCAGGCCCCTGAGTCACCAGAGGCCATGGGAGTGTCACAAGCGGGATCTAAGTCCCAGACTGCTCGTGCACTCAAGGTCTGTCATGTTTGCCAGCAGTCAGGACATCTTTCCACCAGATGTACCCAGCGGTCGGGGAAACCTCAGCATCTAGTGGTAGTAGGTGAAGGTACACTAGACATGGCGACATTTGCCTCCAAATTGTCCTTTAAGGGGACAATTACAATTGGCTCATCCACTCATTTGGTTGAGCTCTGCGTGGATTCTGGGGCGGAGGGCAATTTTATGTCTTCTGCCTTCACTGAACATCACGCATTACCCCTGGTCATGCTTGCTCAACCAGTAACTGTACGAGTGATGAATGGTCGACACTGCCCTCACAGATAACACACCAGACCATCCCTTTTACTTTGTCCATGTCGCCATCCTATCAGGAGATTATATCTCTGCTCGTCATTCCTGAAGGAATTAATGAGGTCCTGTTAAGGATATCTTGGCTACGGTACCACTCTCCTCATCTTGAGTGGTCCACAGGCAGAATTTTGGGATGGGGTGAATCTTGTGGGAGTAGATGTCAGAAGGAATGTGTTCAGGTTGCTACTACTGAGGTACTCGCAGATCTAGCCTCACTCCCCAAGCAATATTGGCCCTATGTGGATGTGTTCACCAAAAGGGCTGCAGAAACCCTTCCGCCTCACCGCCCCTATGACTGTCCTATTGACCTCTTGCCTGGTGCTGAGCCTCCCTGGCATCGAGTCTATCCGTTATCTCTCTCTGAGACTGAGGCAATGTCACAGTACATCCAGGAAAATCTGGCACTAGGATTCATTAGGAAGTCAGTGTCACCTGCTGGGGTGGGGTTCTTCTTCGTGCAGAAGAAGAACGGGGAACTACGTCCATGCATAGACTACAGGGGTCTTAATGACATCACCGTTAAGAATAGGTATCCTCTGCCCTTGATATCTGAGCTCTTTGATAGGCTTCGGGGAGCAAGGGTATTTACTAAACTAGATCTGCGGGGTGCTTACAACCTGATTTGCATCCGTGAGGGGGACGAATTGAAGACGGCTTTTAACACCAGGGATGGGCACTATGAATACCTATTGATGCCCTTTGGGCTCTGTAATGCCCCAGCCATTTTCCAAGACTTTGTTAATGATATGCTTTCCACCTCGGTCGTAGTCTATTGGGATGATATTCTCATCTACTCTTCGGATATTGACTCCCACTGGAGAGATGTTTGCAGAGTCTTCGACCTCTTACGGGCAAATTCCCTCTATGCTAAGTTAGAGAAATGTGTGTTTGAGCAGGAGTTCTTACCTTTCCTGGGCTATATCATCTCCGCCCAGGGATTGGCTATGGATCCTGCCAAATTACAAGCTGTGTTGGAATGGCAAGAAGCCCATTCTCTTAAAGCGGTGCAGCGCTTTATGGGGTTCATTAACTATTACCACCAGTTCATCCCTCATTTCTCGACTTTGGTAGCTCCCTTGGTAGCCCTCACCAAGAAGGGAGCAAAACCCAAATTGTGGTGTGAGGAGGTCTCCAAAGCCTTCACTTCTATTAAGTCTCATTTTGCTAGTGCTCCCATCCTACATCGCCCCAATGTAGATAAGCCGTTTAATATGGAGGTGGATGCCTCATCCGTTGGTGCTGGAGCAGTCCTCTTCCAAAAAGATGCTCAAGGTTGGAAGCATCCTTGCTTCTTCTTCTCCAAGACCTTCACACCAGTGGAGAGGAATTATTCCATCGGGGACAGGGAGTTGCTAGCAGTGAAGTTGGCTTTCTCAGAATGGAGACATCTTTTAAAGGGGGCTCGCTTTCCCTTCTAAGTATTCACAGACCACAAAAATTTGGTCTACTTACAAACAGCCCAGCGGCTAAATTCTCGCCAGGCCAGATGGTCCCTGTTCTTCTCCCAGTTCCATTTCTCTTTCCACTTTCTATCTGGAGAGAAGAACATTCGTGTCGATGCACTCTCTTGCTCCGTTGTATCATCATCAGAGGAGGAAGAGGAGCCTCGGCTTATTGTCCCTTCTGAGAGCCTGAGAACCGTGGCTCCAGTTTCGCTAGAGTCTGTGCCCCTGGGCAAGACTTTTGTTCCTTCAAATTTGCATCCGGAGGTTCTCTCTTGGGCTCACTCATCCAGGGTGTGTGGACATTTTGGGACCAAAGGACGTCTGAGCTGCTGGCAAAGACGTACTGGGGGCCGCATATGGCCCGTGACATCGGAGATTATGTTCAGGTGTGTGTTTCCTGTGCCAAAAACAAGTCTCCTCGACAATGGCCAGCTGGGTTGCTTTACCCCCTACCGGTGGTGAACAGGTCCTGGGAGATGGTCGGGATGGATTGTGTGGTGGGCTTACCCAAGTCTCGTAGCTGCACCATTATTTGGGTTATCACCGTCAATTTTTCCAAAATGGTACACTTGGTGCCTCTTCCACGGCTACTTTCTGCACGGGCTCTGGCAGCATTGTTTATCAAGCATATCTTTCGCCTACATGGTATGCCGGACAAAATTGTCAGTGACTGGCATCCCCAGTTTGTGTTTCGGTTCTGGAGAGAGCTTTGTCGTCTACTCAGCATTGAGTTGAATCTCTCTTCAGCATATCATCTCGAGACAAATGGGTTGGTAGAGAGGGCCAATCAGGCCCTGGTCACATATTTGTGACTTTTGTTTCTGCCAGGCAGGATGACTGGGCATCCTTGCTACCATGGGTGGAATTTGCCCTTAACAACACTGTAGCCGATTCCACTGTTCAGACCCCATTCCTCCTTAATTGCGGCCAGCATCCATGGGTTGCTGTGCCTATGCCCATGTCTTCTGCTGCCTCCAGGGTGGCAGACTGGGCTGTGGAGGCACAGGACATTTGGGACCGCACTCAGGATGCCATCCGAGCTTCCAAGTAAAGAATGAGGTCCTTCGCCGATGCACATCGGCGCCCCGCTCCGATCTTTGCTCCTGGCTACTTAGTGTGGCTCTCTGCCCAAAACATCAGGCTGTGAGTTGAGTCCACTAAGTTTGCACCTCACTTGGTTCCCTTCAAGGTCCTCGAACAGGTTAACCCTGTGGTCTACCGTCTGGCTCTTCCGCCATGCCTTGGTATCACCGACACCTTTCATGTGTCCCTTTTAAAGCCCGTACACATGTCCCGGTTTTCCGAATTATCTGCCGGGACATCGGGTTCATCTATGGATGATTACCAGGTGAACGCTATTTTGGGGTGCAAGGTGGTACTTGGCAAAATATTTTATTTGGTGGACTGGAGGGGCTATGGCCCAGAGGACAGGTCCTGGGAGCTTGCTAAGCACATTCGAGCTCCACAGCTCATTGCTGCCTTCGAGCGTAGCGAGGTCCTAGGAGGGGGGGTAATGTTAGGTATCGAGTTCCCGCCGCTGCACAGGGGGAATCTCAAACTATGTCTGCTGCGGTCTCCCATTCTCCTCCAGCCACAGTGGAGCCTGCTCAGCAGAGACCTTGGTCCCAGCGTCTGGCTTAGGCTGATACTGGACTACTAGTTACTACTGCCCTTCCAGGCTCTGTCTTTGTAGCCAGCAATGTTCAGCTTTTCCCATAATGAACATGCCCATGGGACGACCTCCCATTGGAGGTCTGGGGTCAAATGCTCAGGTCCTGTAGCAGCTCCTATTGGACTACCAGGAAGGTCCTTGTCTGCTACAGCTATAAAAAGTTTGCATGGCAAAACGGCCATGCACTAGCATCAACCTATGTTTTGAGCCTTGCTACTGTGTGGTCATGTTTGCATGAGGTCAGGGTTGGCTGAAATAAGCCCCTAGAATACCGGCACCTCCGGTGAGGAGTTGTTTGTGTTCTATGCTGACTGCATGACAACAGTTTTGCTCTTTTTGGTAGCTGTGTTCCTCTGTGAGGTTAACAGGGCACAGCATTTCCCTATCCTAGCGATTCTGTGAAGTAACAGAGTTTGCTAATACCGCCATATAGCACCACCATTTGCTAACAGCAGGCCAGGTTCCTCACCTGCACAGTGGACCTCGGGTTGTGAACGCACCTATTACATATATTTATACTCGGTGTGTTCCGCCAACCCTAACAGTTGGTTTGAGAGTGTGCACATTTAATCATAGAGTGATTAATTGAAAGGTTATTCTGTACAGCTCTAATATTTATATCTAGATGAAAAACATGTAAATTGAAAGCCAAGAATTGTGTTTTTTTGAATTGAAACACCTACCTCAAATATAAAATGAAAAGTAATCATACGAATGGTTTGGTATTTTTTTTAATTATACTGACTTATAAAATCATACTGCAAGGTCATTTGTACTGCACAATGAAAAATAAAAACAAAACTGAAGTAATTGTGTTTTTTTCACCATTTAACCACACTTTTTTACAATACAATATTGGATAAGGTAAAAGGTGTCATGTAAAAAGACAATTCCTCTAATAAAAAGCAGCCTTCGTATGGCTGTGCTGATGGAAAAAATGAAAAATAAATGTATGATTCATGAATGAAGAGGAGGAAAATACAAAAGTGCAAAAAGGAAAATTCATCCTATGCAATCGTCTTCTTTTACTGTATTTGGCCAATATTTTGTGCTCTTTTTTATATTTGACCAATCCTCATCCTCCAATGGACAAAGTAGATGGCAATTGGATTTATAAAGCTTCTAAATGCTGTCTGATTCTATACTATATTAGGCTTAGGATGTGATTAAATTGTGGACAACAAACTGGATATTCACAGAAGAAATATGGTTGGAGGTGTGATTGATTTTTCAGGTGTACAGCTATTTTTTGTAACATTGAAATGTACAATAATACTCACCAGACTATACATTAAAACATTTTTTGTTTAAAGCAGTAATGGAAATCCTAATGTAATTTCAATAAACGACAGTGCAAGGACTTCCTGTCATGCAACCATTATTCATAACCGAGACGATCACATGACAGGAAGTTCATATACAAAATCAGCTTAAACATCTCTGGAGCAAATAGGAGATAGGGAGCAAGAGGGAGAAATACTGATATGTCAAAATGGGAAAGTGCTATTATTTTCAATATAAAGTTGTTGGGCTCCATTATTTTTTTAAGTATAAAACCAGTTAAAGCTGAAGAATAGAAATACCAGAAATAGTCACACTAGTTCCATACTCTATATACAGTCATATGAAAAAAATAAATGTGTTCCTTATATTTTGTAACTTATTGAAACATATTACCACATATTTCATCAAATGTGATCAAGTATCCATCATAAGAAGAAGGCTGCATATACAGGGCCGTATTTAGAGTTTCTGCTGCCCTAGGCACTTTTAGAGCTGCCCCCCCCCCATCGGTGAGTATGACACTATTGGCAGGGACTTTGGCAAGAATCGCTGATGTGAAAGTCGCCTTTTGCAGCAGATGGGGCAGTTTTTCTGCATCTGCCACGTAACGGATCACTTACGGCAACACTGCGGTTGGCCTCATTCATTCCCTATGGTATCTGCGGCACTTGCCATGATCTGGCAAATGTGGTACCATACCTCCCAACTTTTGAAGAAGGGAAGGAGGCACAAAGTGTGCAAATTTTAGGCCACGCCTCTGACCACACCCATTTCACAACTAGTCACACCCATATCCACGTCCCAACCACAGCCATATTAGCACTGCTGATCACAATGTTTTATATACAATAATTATAAACGAAAAAATATGGCCACACAGTGCTCCATACTGTATAATGGCCACACATGATGCTCCATACTGTATAATGATCCCACATGATGCTCCATACTGTATAACGGCCACACATGATGCTCCATACTGTATAATGACCGCACATGATGCTCCATACTGTATAATGGCCACACATGATGCTCCATACTGTATAACGGCTACACACAGTTCTCCATACTGTATAACGGCCACACATGATGCTCCATACTGTATAATTGCCATGGGCCACACATGATGCTCCATACTGTATAACGGCCACACATGATGCTCAATACTGTATAATGGCCACACACAGTTCTCCATGATACTGTATAATGACCCCCCCTCCTGTATGCATGGCTCACACTCCCCCCCGTATGCATGGCTCATATTCACACACCCCCCTGTATGCATGGCTCATATTCACACACCCCCCTGTATGCATGGCTCATATTCACCCCCCCCCCCTGTATGCATGGCTCATATTCACCCCCCCCTCCTGTATGCATGGCTCATATTCACCCCCCCTCCTGTATGCATGGCTCATTCACCCCCCCCTGTATGCATGGCTCATATTCACCCCCCCCCTGTATGCATGGCTCATTCACCCCCCCCCCTGTATGTATGGCTCATATTCACCCCCCCCCCCCTGTATGCATGGCTCATTCACCCCCCCCCTGTATGCATGGCTCATTCACCCCCCCCCTGTATGCATGGCTCATTCACCCCCCCCCCTGTATGCATGGCTCATTCACCCCCCCCCCTGTATGCATGGCTCATTCACCCCCCCCCCCTGTATGCATGGCTCATTCACCCCCCCCCCCTGTATGCATGGCTCATTCACCCCCCCCTGTATGCATGGCTCATATTCACCCCCCCCCCTGTATGTATGGCTCATATTCACCCCCCCCCTGTATGTATGGCTCATATTCACCCCCCCCTGTATGCATGGCTCATATTCACCCCCCCCTGTATGCATGGCTCATATTCACCCCCCCCCTGTATGTATGGCTCATATTCACCCCCCCCCCCTGTATGTATGGCTCATATTCACCCCCCCCCCTGTATGCATGGCTCATATTACACAGGAATGCAGGACTTGGATGGCGTGTGGGGAGTTTGCCAGTTAGCCAGACCGGGACCGCTCGGTTCTGCTACATCTGCGCAGCACTCACCTTCAGGTGCCCGTTGAAGTCGTGCGGGTCCCGGTCCGGCTGACTGTCATGCGATTCCTCCAGCGTCAGCATCGGGGCAGAGGAGCGGCTGAACTCGTCCATGAAGATGCGAGCGTCAGCCTCCTCCTTCTCTAGCCCCATGCCTCCTCCGAGCTGCAGCGCGAGAAGACACTTCCTGGATGGTGCAGCTGCTCTCCACGCCCCCCCCTCCCTGCTATCCGCCCGGTGTGAGTTGTGACTTGTGAGTATTGTCTTCCGGGAGGGCAGGTGGGACTCGGAGGAGGGGGGCGGGGGGAGCGGGAGGGGGGCGGGGGGAGCGGGGAGGGGGGGCGGGGGGGCGGGGCGGTCATTCGCTTGTGACCTGGGGCTAAAAAAACAAAACAAAAAAACAACCTTGCTCAGGTGCCGCCCCCCGCAATGTCGCCGCCCTAGGCACGTGCCCTCGAGTGCCTAGTGGCAAATACGGCCCTGTGCATATATGAAAGGTAGGAAGACCAATTCTGTTTTTAAAAAAATGCCCAAGATGGCCAATTTAAATGCAGTAAAGGTATACACTAAGGAAGACCCTGAGCTAAAAGTGTATCTCATAGTCCCGATTAAATCCATTAAGTTCAAGGATTTCTAATTCATGGAAACAGTATGATTTCCTCTTTTTGAGGGCACAAAGGCGATCTCCACCTCTCTGAGGTGAAGGTACATGGTCAGTGACCTTTTAAAATAAAATGATATGGTATATGGAGTAATAAGTTTTTAAATACTTCCCTGAGAAATCACTTCACCATAGTACTTAAGGCCCTGAAACTTTTCCAGAAAGATTTCCTATGGTTTATCCTTATGTGATGTGACGCTGTCTGACTCCATGATCCTCAAAGCCTCATCTCCGATCATGTCACAGATCGCATCACCACGCCCATGTTCTAATTGTAAAGTGCCACCTCATGACTCCTCCCTAGATGCATCAAGACTGTTCACTGATCAGTAGTGTTGAGCATTCCGATACTGCAAATATCGGTTATCGGTCGATATTTGCTGTATTGGAATTCCGATACCGAGTTCCGATATTTTTGCGATATCGGAAATCGGAATCGGAAGTGTGCGGTGCGTATGGTTCCCAGGGACTGGAGGAGAGGAGACTCTTCTTCAGGCCCTGGGATCCATATTCATGTAAAAAATAAATAATAAAAATAAAAAATATTGATATACTCACCCTCGGATGGCCCCTGGCTCTTAGCGGTGCCTCCGTTCCTAAGAATGCAGGGAGTGAAGGACCTTCGATGACGTCGCGGCTTGTGATTGGTCGCGTGAGCGGTCACATGAGCGGTCACGCGACCAATCACAAGCTGCGATGTCATCGAAGGTCCTTCACTCTGCATTCTTAGGAACGGAGGCAGACGCTTGGACCGGTGAGAGCCGGGGCCGTTGGAGGTGTGAGTGTATCAATATTTTTTATTTTTATTCTTTATTTTATACATGAATATGGATCCCAGGGCCTGAAGGAGAGTTTCCTCTCCTTCAGACCCTGGGAACCATTCCGATATTTTGTGTCCCATTGATATGCATTGGTATCGGGTATCGGTATCGGCGATATCCGATATTTTTTGGATATCGGCCGATCCAATCCGATACCGATACCTTTGCATATCGGAAGGTATCGCTCAACACTACTGATCAGTAAATACAGCTCAATTATCACAGTTCATCCACTGATGCTAATATGTAGTTTCTCAGTGAAGCATGTCAGTCCTGAAACATTTAACTCCTATTTACAATCAATGATGTTGCTTTTAACAGTAGAATTGATTCAATGTGTTAAACATGAGGAGAGGTTACATACAAAATGCAAATAGAAATTACGATGCACAAACTAATTGTGTGCCGACAGTTACAGAGAGGAGAGGACCATACCCTTGCAGCCTTACAATCTACAGGATAATGGGGAAAGAGACAGTAGGTTTTGGGTGCTGCAGCAGCTCTGGTGTTTGTGTGGTGGTGGCAGGGTCATTGAATCCTGCAAGCTGTTGTGAAAACATGGGTTTTCAAGATCCACTTGAAATTTACAAATGTAGGGGATAATCAAATGTGTTTGGGCCACAGATTTCTGCAGGATGGGGGAAACTCGGGAGAAGTCTTGCAGGCGATTGGATGAAAAATGTACGATTATGGAGGCGAGAAGAAGTTCTATGGAGGACCAGATTATGAATGGCTTTGTAAATCAATGTTAGGAGCTTGAAGAGGATAGTGTTATGCACAGGAATAGCTACTCTGAAGTGACTGGCATAGGACCAGCAAAAGCACAGTCACAGACACACTTTGGGCAAACCACCACTGCTACGCAAGTCTTTAAGGGCCAGGATATTTTTCACCCATTTTTCACGAAGGGGAGAGGGCGATATAGAGCCCTTCCCAGACTGCTGTCACAGGTGAGCTGGTGTCTGGTGACAATGTGGAGTCAAGTACATGAGTAAATCAAAGCTAGAAAAAAAACAAAGGCAAACCTGGACAATAGCTAGTAAAAAAGAACCAATAACGATTATTAGCAACTACTGAGCAGCAACCAGGAAGCACTCATTGTACACCTACACAAGGGAACTGAATAAACAGCACTAACCTGGACTATAAGCATGCATTTTAAAGTCAGCCCTAATCAGGGCCGGCTCCAGGTTTTTGAGGGCCCCAGGCGAAAGAGTCTCAGTGGCCCCCCCCTTTAACACATACCCCGATTTATGATGCACAGATACGGCAGAGAAATGTATAGTACAATGCCAGATTTCACTTCTTACATGACTGACAGCTATTGTAAATTCTGCAGTGTATATATACAGGACAGGATGAGTGGTACTGTGCAGTGTATATATACAGGAGGAGTGGTACTGTGCAGTGTATATATACAGGAGGAGTGGTACTGTGCAGTGTATATATACAGGACTGGAGGAGTGGAACTGTGCAGTGTATATATACAGGAGGAGTGGTACTGTGCAGTGTATATACAGGACTGGAGGAGTGGTACTGTGCAGTGTATATATACAGGACAGGATGAGTGGTACTGTGCAGTGTATATATACAGGAGGAGTGGTACTGTGCAGTGTATATATACAGGACTGGAGGAGTGGAACTGTGCAGTGTATATATACAGGAGGAGTGGTACTGTGCAGTGTATATACAGGACTGGAGGAGTGGTACTGTGCAGTGTATATACAGGACTGGAGGAGTGGTACTGTGCAGTGTATATATACAGGACAGGATGAGTGGTACTGTGCAGTGTATATATACAGGAGGAGTGATACTGTGCAGTGTATATATACAGGACAGGAGGAGTGGTACTGTGCACTGTATATATACAGGACAGGAGGAGGGTACTGTGCACTGTATATATACAGGACAGGAGGAGGGTACTGTGCAGTGTATATATACAGGAGGAGTGGTACTGTGCAGTGTATATATACAGGACAGGAGGAGAGGTACTGTGCAGTGTATATAAACAGGAGGAGTGGTACTGTGCAGTGTATATATACAGGAGGAGTGGTACTGTGCAGTGTATATATACAGGACAGGAGGAGCGGTACTGTGCAGTGTATATACAGGACAGGAGGAGTGGTACTGTGCGGTGTATATACAGGACAGGAGGAGCGGTACTTTGCAGAGTATATACAGGACAGGAGGAGTGGTACTGTGCAGTGTATATATACAGGAGGAGTGGTACTGTACAGTGTATATATACAGGAGGAGTGGTACTGTACAGTGTATATACAGTACTTCAGCATCTCAGCTGCAACCTGCAGCTGCCCAACTCACCCAGAACCACAGAATACAGGGATACCATTGCACTCAGAGTCACTCAGGCACCGGTAGGAGCTCCTCCGGAATCTGCCTGATAAGTTCAGCACGCAGGAGCCGCTCGCTCTGTATTGCCATGTGTACATGAATATGTCTTATGTCTCATGGGGTTCAGTTATGTGCTACTCTATTATGGGGGTGCTACTCTATTATGGGGGCATTGGGGTACACAGGACGGCTCTGCAGGGCACACAGGCAGGGTGAGGGTACAGGATGGATGCAGAGCAGGGCACACAGGCAGGGTGGGGGTACACAGGACGGCTGCGGAGCGGGGCACACAGGCAGAGTGGGGTACAGAGGACGGCTGCAGAGCGGGGCACACAGGCAGGGTGGGGGTACACAGGACGGCTGCAGAGCGGGGCACAAAGGCTGAGTGGGGTACACAGGATGACTGCGGAGCCTGGCAGGCACACAGGCAGGGTGGGGGTACACAGGATGGCTGCAGAGCCTGTCAGGCACACAGGCAGGGTGGGGGTACACAGGAAGGCTGCGGAGCAGAGCACACAGGCAGAGTGGAGTACACAGGACGGCTGCAGAGCCTGGCAGGCACACAGGCAGGGTGGGGGTACACAGGACGGCTGCAGAGACTGGCAGGCACACAGGCAGGGTGGGGGCACACAGGACGGCTGTGGAGCCTGGCATGCACACAGGCAGGGTGGGGGTACACAGGAAGGCTGCAGAGCCTGGCAGGCACACAGGACGGCTGCGGAGCCTGGCAGGCACACAGGCAGGGTGGGGGTACACAGGATGGCTGCAGAGCCTGGCAGGCACACAGGCAGGGTGGGGGGTACACAGGACAGCTGCGGAGGGCTGCGGAGTGGGGCACACATGCACTTACTGTAGCCAGCCAGGGGCGGAGAGCAGGCTGCATGCACTCACTGTAGCCAGCCAGGGTCGGAGGCGGAGCGCAGAGCAGGAGAACGTGCTCTCTCCGCCCACAAACAGTCACGGCTGGCTACGTTCTCGTAACCCCTATGTGCCTGCCTGCCTGCCTGGCTGAGTGACGAGTGAGAAGATGCTTGTGCCATGCATCTATGACAGCGTGAGTGGGCCCCCCTGTGTTGCCAGGGCCCCAGCACTTGCCCGGGTGCTGACGCCGGCCCTGGCCCTAATCCAAGGGTAATAATCAGGGGATGCATTCCTCCCAGTCAAGTCAGGGAACTCCTCCCTATTCAGCTGAACTGCAGGGTGTACAAATTCCCACCATTGGCTAACACCAGACAAGGCAGCATCCTGCATTAACTGGCAACTGGATGACACAGCATCCCATGTCTCCTGGGTGCAAAACCTGTGGAAAGCACAGCATCACTTGTTCCCACATTGCTCACCACTTCCACACATGAGGCACCACAATGTGTAGTTGCATCACCCAAATGCACTACCTCTGCCCCAATGCAGACCGACTGGTGGAGCAGTCTTGAAACCAGTGGAGGACTATTATGTCCATGGCATATATTTCTAATAGATGTTGTGGAATTGGGAGAAAATGAAGGGATTTGTAGACGGGAGTAGCAAAGTCAAAAGTTGAATAGTAGGGCAGAAGAATGACGGACAGACTGGAGAGGTGTGATGATGCCATGGAGATGATGAGGTTCTAGACCTCACATGGCGTCAAGGCCATCTGAATAACATGGGAAGCTTCCTAGGAAGAGGTGGTGGTCATGCTCCCCAACTACAAAGCAAACAAGGGAGCAGGGTGCAAAAGTGCCGGCCTCTAGCCATTCTGTTGGGTTCTGTTGCGCACCGCATGCAGGACAGGTGTGCCATGTTGCTAAATGTTGTGGCTGCTCTGCCTGAAGCAGAAAGCATTTTGGTGCATATCCTACCACCACAGAGGATTGCTGGATGTTTTTGGGATGTTTCTCTGTCCATGTTACCTCCTCCTCCTACTTCAATTGCTCCAATGCATCCTCATCCAGTCAGCAAAATACCTGCACCACCACCTCCAGCACAGCCAGGGGTAAACCTCAGCAGGCTGTGCTGTAACTTATCTGTTTGTGGGAAAAATCCTACACTGCACTGGAGCTGTGGATGGGGATCAAAGAACAGACAGATGAGTGGTTAGTGCCGTTAAACCTCAAGCCTTGCCTAGTGGTGTGCGATAAGAGACAAAATTTCATAGCCACTCTGGGCTTAGCCGCTTTGACACACATCACATGCCTGGCAAATGTGCTGAGTTTGTGATGTAGAGCTTCCTTAAATTTTCACAGGTATGTCAGAGCTGCTGCTGAAACTGCGGGTTTTCGGCTTTCTCACCAGTCTGCTATGCAGTTTCAATTCTGCCTTCCCACTCAATTCTTTATATGTCACGTATCCACAAGGTGGAACTCCACCTTGCCCATGCTGGAGAGACTGTGCAAACAGCAGCAGGTGATACTAGAGTTTGAGCTGCAGATGAGTCGCTCTGTGGAACAACAACACTTCACGACAAACAAGTGGGCCTCTATGCAGGACGTGTGTGTTGTGTTGTGCTGCTTCAAGTACTCCACAAACACGGACAGTGCTGATGACACCATTATTAGCACTACTGTCCAATTTATGTACCTCCTAGAAAAAGAAAGCTTCAGGTGATGATGAATGAGGTGGTGGCACAGGAGGAAGAGGAGTTGGAACAGGGACCATTCACATCTTTATTGCTATAACATCATTATCAGGCTAGGTGTTCACACATGTCTTAAGGTACCGTCACATTAAGCGACGCTGCAGCGATAGCGACAACGATGGCGATCGCTGCAGCGTCGCTGTTTGATCGCTGGAGAGCTGTCACACAGACCGCTCTCCAGCGACCAACGATGCCGAGGTCCCCGGGTAACCAGGGTAAACATCGGGTTGCTAAGCGCAGGGCCGCGCTTAGTAACCCGATGTTTACCCTGGTTACCAGCGTAAAAGTAAAAAAACCAAACAGTACATACTCACCTGCGCGTCCCCCAGCGTCTGCTTCCTGACACTGACTGAGCTCCGGCCCTAACAGCAGAGCGGTGACGTCACCGCTCTGCTTTCACTTTCACTTTAGGGCCGGCGCTCAGTCAGAGCAGGAAGCGGACGGCAGGGGACGCGCAGGTGAGCATGTACTGTTTGTTTTTTTTACTTTTACGCTGGTAACCAGGGTAAACATCGGGTTACTAAGCGCGGCCCTGCGCTTAGTAACCCGATGTTTACCCTGGTTACCAGTGTAAAATATCGCTGGTATCGTTGCTTTTGGTGTCAAACACAACGATACACAGCGATCGGACGACCAAATAAAGTTCTGGACTTTATTCACCGACCAGCGATATCACAGCAGGATCCTGATCGCTGCTGCGTGTCAAACTAAACGATATCGCTAGCGAGGACGCTGCAACGTCACGGATCGCTAGCGATATCGTTTAGTGTGACGGTACCTTTAGAGGATGGGTTCCTGTACTAACAGCGGCCAGGTACACAAATGTCCCAGCAGGGACTGTTTTGGAGGATGAGGAGGAGGAGAAGGATGATGCGGGACAACTGTGTTCACAGCAGGGTTGCACTCAAAGCAATTTATGGGCTTCACTGGAGAGCAGCTGGGGGATACAGACAATACTGAGTACCCAGATGTTACAACTTCCAGCGAGGAGAGTTTTGTAGTTACTTCTGGGCAATTTGGTACACATGAGTTGCTCAGACTGTTACAAGTGCTGATTATGGTGTGGCCACCCTGCTTGATCCTCATTACAATGCCACCCTTACTTCCGTCATTAGAGGATTATCGGAAAATGTGAGAATACAAGTGCATGCTGACAGATACACTACTGAAGGCATCCTCACCTGACAGGGGGGCTTGGTGGATGCACAAGTCAGAGAAGGAAGACATCAGCACAGCTGGGAAACTGGCACCAACTTGGAAGGGAAGATTATCATGGTAAAAATGTGCAAAGCCTCCACATCCAGCACCACCATCTGATACCGTCCATATTAGCAGGAGGCAGAGTCTACATTCTAGTTGTATAGCAACTCACTCAGGATTAATAGGTTAGAAAGTAAAAAATCCCAACTATGCCTCAGGATTCCTGTACAGACTAAATATACTGACACTGCAGTCTCTAGTAGTGCCTGCGGGCACAGAGATAGTAGTACCCTGCGGGTACAAAAGAACTATTAGATGGCAACTTGGACCTAAACTCCCTAAACGGCCGTCAAGTTGTTACACGATCCTGTTACAGAACAGTATGGCAGAGCAGAGTGTCAATTAACTACAAGAGGAGAATTGTGCCGAACAAAGAAAAAATGTTACAGTGAGCAAAGTAAATAACAAAATAAACAAAATACCAAAGTATAAAGCAATTACTCTGATCAAATATACAGCCTACTTACTAAAACTAAACAGAAGAGAGGTGCAAAGTAAAGCAAAGAAAAAACAAGGTGAAAATCCTTAGCTTAAAGCTCACAGACTGGCTCCAAACATCAATACAATGTCAAAACATCTAATTAAATCTATCACCAGCAGGAAGCGCCAATTGGGGGACAGAATATAAAGCTGCACCCAAAAGATTATAGGTGGACAAAAGAAAACACGTGTGTTAAGCCAGACAGACTGCATGCAGAAAACAGAACCCAAACTTTCAGAGGAATGGAGTGTTTCCTGTGGCTCGGCAGAAAGAGAATCTGATCACAGAACACAAGCTCTTGGGATCAAATCTATGAGCAAGACAGTTTCAAGAACATGGTGGAAGAGTATGTGTCCACACGTCTTCACATATTGATTGATGGGTTTGGCCCATTTAACTTCTTGGTCTTCAAATTGAACGCATGGCCTGAGCTTGCCCTTTACACCATGTAGGTGCTGGCCTGTCTTGCAGAAAGTGTACTGCTGGAACATGGCAGGAGGTGTGAACGCAGACAGGAGCATGCGCCTGTCCACAACTGAAGTGGGCAAGCTCACATTTATTAAAACTAACCAGGTGTGGATTCCACAAGAATTGTTGGCATCTTTGGCTGAAAATAAAAATATACCAGCCACACCCAGCCATTGTTAGACTGCATCGCAGTTTGTTTGTTCTGTTTTTCATTCACAATGTTTTGGAGCCTAGTCAAATAAAAAAAAACACAGGGTGTTTTGCAGAGTACCCCCACAGGGGATTTTTTCAGAGTACTTCCACAGAGAAACGTGCAGAGTAAACACACAATTTTTCCTTGCATGGTATTCCCACAGACACAGTTGCAGAGTAGAAAAATTTGTTTTTACGCACAGTAATCCCACAAACACGGGTGGAGAGTACAACTAACTTTTAGGCCCATAACTCGTACAGACACATCAGTAGAGTATAACTTTTTTTAGGCACACTACTCGCACAGACACAGCTGCAGAGTACACATAAAGGCTTTTTGGCAGAGTACATACATAAGCTTTTTGGCACAGTACACAGAAAGGCATTTTGGCACAGTACGCCAAGAGGCTTTTTTTGCACAGTACTTAGAGTAGATTGGCAGAGTTGCAGAGGCTTACAGGCACAGTTTTTTTGGCACAGCTGAAACTCATACATACAGTACAGACCAAAGGTTTGGACACACCTTCCCACTTAAAGATTTTTCTGTATTTTCATGACTATGAAAATTGCACATTCACACTGAAGGCATCAAAACTATGAATTAACACAAGTGGAATTATATACTTAACAAAAAATTGTGAAACAACTGAAATTATGTCTTATATTCTAGGTGCTTCAAAGTAGCCACCTTTTGCTTTGATGACTGCTTTGCACACTCTTGGCATTCTCTTGATGAGCTTCAAGAGGTAGTCATCGGGAATGTTCTTCCAACAATCTTGAAGGAGTTCCCAGAGATGCTTAGCACTTGTTGGCCCTTTTGCCTTCACTTTGTGGTCCAGCTCACTCCAAACCATCTCGATTGGGTTCAGGTCTGGTGACTGTGGAGGCCAGGTCATCTGGCGTAGAACCCCATCACTCTCCTTGGTGAAATAGCCTTTACACAGCCTGGAGGTGTGTTTGGGGTCATTGTCCTGTTGAAAAATAAATGATGAATAGCATGCCGCTGCAAGATGCAGTGGTAGCCATGCTGGTTCAGTATGCCTTCAATTTTGAATAAATCCCCAACAGTGTCACAAGCAAAGCACCCCCACACCATCACACCTCTATGCTTCACGGTGGGAACCAGGCATGTAGAGTCCATCCGTTCACCTTTTCTGCTTCGTACAAAGTGGTGGTGGTTGGAAGCAAAGATCTTCATACAGAAAAATCTTTAAATGAAAATGTGTGTCCAAACTTTTGGTCTGTACTGTGTACATCAGTAGAGTATTATTTTTTTTAGACACACTGGTCACAAAAAGATGACTGTAGAGTAGAGTAAGTTATTAGAAACACTATTCCTATAGACATAACAGCAGAATAAAATATTTTTTTCAGCCCACAAATGGGAAAGAAACTGCTGCAGAGTACAATTTTTTTTCAGGCATTTCAAAAAACTATGGCAGAGTAAACTGATTTTTAGACACATTACCACTTCTCGCATAAAAAATGGTTGCAGATTACAATTAGAGATGAGTGGTGTTCGAGTCGAACTGTTCGCCAATTTCAAATTTGAGCTGTTTTGGGCAGTGTTCGAGTCGTTCGTCGAACTCAAACAATTTGCTTAAAATTCGGCTGTTCAAGTTTCTGTTTGATAACTGTTAGTTCACCAAAAGCCTAACTTGATTTGCACATTAAAACTGTTTATCATTGTTAATAGACTGTTTCAGTGTATAGTGGGCGGGGGATAGATCTGTGCTGAAATAATGCCGACTTCCGTTTTTTTTCTTTCCCGCATTTACAGAGGGGCGGTGCAGTCTCTCAGCCTATCAGCAGTGCACACACACACAGCAATGTGCATGTGATGCACAGAAGCAAGGGCATGTGTCATTGGCTGTGTATGTCACATGTCCTTGCCCTATAAGAACCAGCCATTTACCACGTCGCCACCATTTCCTCACTGCTGCAGCTTAGTGTTAGACGGCACCACTGCTGCTGTGGGCACTATACAGTCAAAGAGTCTTTTTTTGCGAGCAAATTTTCTGAGAGAAAGGATTAGGGAGTCGGGAGTCGGGACTAGTTGTAATATCAGCCCTTTTCAGGGTAGGTTACAGCAGTTCATATCACTTTTTGCCAGGCAGGTCTGTGCCAGTTCTGTGCAAGTGTTTTCATAGCATTTGGTGTAATCTAGCTCAGCCAATCCTTTGGGGCTGGTATCATTGTCTGGTAGTCATCTGAGTAGCCCACCTGTGAAGCTAGCTACACCGCCTGTGTATCTAAATTTTTACTGCATCTAACCCATGAAATCTTTTTGGGCTTAGTAGCAGTGTCTGAACGTCAGCGGAGTAGCCCGCCTGTGAAGCTAGCTACATCGCCTGTGTATCTAAATTTTTACTGCATCTAACCCATGAAATCGTTTTGGGCCTAGGAGCAGTGTCTGCAAATCAGTGGAGTAGCCCACCTGTGAAGCTAACTACACCGCCTGTGTATCTAAATTTTTACTGCATCTAACCCAGTAAATCATTTTGGGCCTAGGAGCAGTGTCTGCACGTCAGCGGAGTAGCCCACCTATGAAGCTAACTACACCGCCTGTGTATCTAAATTTTTACTGCATCTAACCCGGTAAATAGTTTTGGGCCTAGGAGTAGTGTTGAGCGATACCGTCCGATACTTGAAAGTATCGGTATCGGATAGTATCGGCCGATACCCGAAAATTATCAGATATCGCTGATACCGATACCCGATACCAATACAAGTCAATGGGGCACCAAGTATCGGAAGGTATCCTGATGGTTCCCAGGGTCTGAAGGAGAGAAAACTCTCCTTCAGGCCCTGGGATCCATATTACTGTGTAAAATAAAGAATTTAAATAAAAAATATTGATATGCTCACCTCTCCGGAGGCCCCTGGACATCACCGCTGGTAACTGGCAGCCTTCTTTGCTTAAAATGAGCGCGTTTAGGGCCTTCCATGACGTCATGGCTTCTGATTGGTCGCGTGCCGCTCATGTGACCACCACGCGACCAATCACAAGCCGAGACGTCATTCTCAGGTCCTAAATTCCTAGAATGAGGCCGACCCCGACCCCGACCCTGTCACGACGTCTGGATGTTGGTAGGGTGATTTTAGATTTTTACTCCAGCCTTTCTTGATTTTAGAAGGGCATGGCATGCCTATATCTGTGTCTCCTCCTTCTTTTACTCCTCCACCTCTTTTCTTTTTGCATGACCATATGTAGTTGTGACTTTTCCATGTGTTTGTTGTGTCTTCTGACCAGTTTGTCAGCTTTTGGACACCTTTTAAGGTGTTTTCTATGTGTTTTTTATGTGTTTGAATGTGTTTGTGTTTGCCTGCCATTGGATTCAATGGGGTTCGACGGTGTTCGTCGAACGTTTGACGAACATTCGTCGAACACGCCCCAATTCGACGAACAGAACTCAAACATTAGGGGGGGCTCAACAATAATTACATTCATTTTTTAGACAAACTACTCTCAAAAAGCCACTTCTTAGTAAACAAATTTGGTAGACACACTACTAGCAAGAAAACGCTGCAGAGTACACTAAATTTTTTAAGACACTATTTGAAAAAAATTGTAGCAGAGTACATTTATTTTTTACACACACTACTCGGTGCTAAGTGGTACAGTAACATTATTTGTTTGATCTAGAAATGGCTAAGAGATGGCTGATGCCAGTTATTTATTGGCAACACTACTAGAACACACACAGTGGTCCAGAAAAAATATTTCTTTGGATTCTAAATGGCAACGAGATGTTTGATGACAATTATTTTTTTCTCAAGCCACTAGAAAACACGCAACGGTCCAGAAAAATTATTTGTTTAGCCTACTAATGGAAAACGAAATGGTGATGCCAAATGTTTATTTCCCAGACAATTAAAAAATACACACCGGAAAATAAAAATTATTTCCTTGGCCTATAAATGGCAACAAGATGGCTGATGACAATTATTTTTCCCATACTACTAGAAAGCACACATTGGTCCAAGAAAATTATTTCTTTGGCGTATAAATGGCAAGGTGATGGTTGATGCCAATTGTTTATTTCCCAGACAACTTAAAAGCCCACACTGTGTTAGGGCTAGCAGAATGCACCAAATAATAAAGAGATTGATACAAGGTGTGCTCGCAGCCTGGGGTGCACCGTGCAGAGATGGTACCTGCTGCTATGTAATGGTGGATGGACACTTAGTTTACACGTGGTTAAGACTTTATTCCGTGTGAAATGGTAGCAAGCTCTGTTGCTTCACCCTGTTAGCAGTCACAAGGTGCAGCTAATAGACACTAGTGGGATCCCTAAGAATCACCCCCACTAATCTGGTGATTGAACTGGCTATGACCCTCGGTGGCTTTGAGCCCGTGCCCGAGGATGCCCCGAGTCAGATGCACAGTTCAAGCGGGAATTCCCACCCTATACTGACGGTTGTCAGGAGAGCGCACTGATGGCGCACGGTGCCATAGAGACGGGCACTGCAACATGAAATAGTGTGCCGATAGCACTGTTGGGTGCTAGATAGCTTCCACCATTCGCGAGCAGTCAACAACACGAGGAATAGGAATGATTAAGGAGCTCTCATCCATCGACAGTCATTCCTCTACACACACACACATTGTCAAGATTTATACTAGCGCATGTGAACCTTTTATAGCAGTAGCAGACTGGGACCTTCCAGATGGTCCAATAGGAACCGCAACAGGACCTGAACATGTGACCCAGACCTCCAATGGGAGGTCATCCCGTGAGCATGTTCAGTATGAGAAAAGCGGCATTTGATCCCAGAAAGGCCTGCTCGCTGCTGGTCAGTACTGGCTACAAGGGCAGAGCCTGGAAAGGCAGCAGTAACCAGCAGCACAGTATCAGCTTGAGCCAAACGTTGGGACCGATGTCTCCACTGAGTAGGTTTCACTGTGGCTGGAGAATAATGGGAGACCGCAGTGGACATGGTTTGATGATTCCCCCTGAACAGTGGCGGGAACTCGACACCTAACACACTGTTCCAGAAAAAATATTTTTGGGAACTATAAATGTGAACAAGATAGCAGTTGTTTATTTGCAACACTACTAGAAAACATACAGCGGTCCTGAAAAAAAAAATTTTTGGCTTAAAAATGACAATGAGATGGCTGATAATAATTATTAATTCCCAGACTATTAGTGTTAGGTGTCAAGTTCCCACCGCTGCACAGGGGGAATCTAGAACCATCTCCGCTGTGGTCTCCTATTCTCCTCCAGCCGCAGTGGAGCCTGCTCAGCAGAGACATCAGTCCCAGCGTCTGGCTCAAGCTAATACTGTGCGGCTGGTTACTGCTGTCCTTCCAGGCTCAGCCACTGTAACCAGTACTGATCAGCCGCGAGCAGGCATCCCTGGGACTAAGTCCTGCTTTTCTTCTTCTGAGCATGCCCAAAGGACGACCTCTCATTGGAAGTCGGGGGTCACATGCTCAGGTCCTGTAACAGCTCCTATTGGACCACTAGGAAGGTCCTGGAAAGCTTCCGCTATAAAAGGTTTACATAGCCGCACGGCCATGCGCTAGTATAGACTTATCATTGTGTGTGTGTATGTATGCCTGTCGATGGATGAAAGCTCTGAATCATTCTCATAACTAGTGTTGTTGACTGTTCACGAATGGTGGAAGCTACCTATCGCCTGACAGTGCTATCCCACACAGCTAGCACATGTTACAGCGTCTGATAGCAGTGACCGCCAATGCGGCGCCATGCACTAATAGAGCGCTTTCCTGGCCCAAGTCTGGATGTTAAGTGGCATCCTGCCAGAGCAGCACTGTGCGCACTCTTGTGCAGTAAATCATTAGTTCTGTTAATTTCTGATACCCCAGTAGCGGTGTCAAGCGCAAGAGGTCTAGAGGAACTCTTTCCATGAGTCTTGGGACAGAGTTCTGTGACTCTTTACTTGCGCTCTTAGTGTGGTACCGCAGCCCTGTGACGCAACAGGGTTCGCTTCCTTCATACTGGGTGAAGTATCCACATTATACAGCCATATAGTCCGTCATTACTAAGCAGCAGGTTCCATCTCTGCACGCTGGACCCCGGGCTGCGAATGCACCTTATACCATCCTTATAATTATTTAGTGCATTCCGCTAGCCCTAACAATTAGAAAGCACACACCTGTCTAGATTTCTTTGGCTTATAAACGGCAACGAGACTGCTGATCCCAATTATTTATTTTCTGGACTACTAAAAAGCACACACCGTTCCAGAAAAAATATTTATTTGGCCTATGAATGGCAATAAGATGGCTGATGCCAGTTATTTATTTGTAACACTGCTAGAAAACACACAGTGATCCTGACAAAATATTTATTTTGCCTATAAATGGCAAGGAGATGGTTGATATCAACTGTTTATATCACAGACTACTAGAAAACACACTGTTTCAGAAAAAAAAATATTTTTGGGGCCTATAAATGTGAACAAGATTGCAATTGTTTATTTGCAACACTACTAGAAAACACACAGTGGTCCTGAAATAATATTTATTTGGCCTCTGGATGGCAATGACATGACTGATGCCAGTTATTTATTTGTAGCACTGCTAGGAAACAGCAATCCTGAGAAAATATTTATTTGGCCTATAAATGGTACAAGATGACTGATGACAATTATTTTTTCCTAGACTACTAAAAAACATATACTGGTCCAGAAAAATTATTTCTTTGGCATATACATGGCAATGAGAAGGCTGATGCCAATTATTTATTTCCCAGACTACTAAAAAAACACACACCGGTCCAGAAAAATTATATAAATGGCAACAAGATGGCTGATGTCAATTATTTTTTCCAAATCAGCAAAATAGGTGTTGCTGTCATATACATAGTAGATATAGTAATGATTACCTAGCCTAGACAGGGGAGATTTTTTATGTAGACACTATTCCAGTGTCCCCCTAGCAGGCTTGTGCAAATACTCTAATAAGAGTGATAGATATTTGGAGATTTGTGGCCCTATCGGTTTCTCCTGATATACAGCCAGTCCCCTCTTTTTAGGTGACACTGTTTTGTATGCATTTTTAGGTAATTTTCTACATTAATATACTTTGTATATATCCAATGATTGTGATTTAAATACATTTTTTGGAACATATTGTAGCTTCATTGTCCACTATTGGTCATATAAAAAACATATACTGGTCCAGAAAAATTATTTCTTTGGCATATACATGGCAATGAGATGGCTGATGCCTATTGTTTATTTCCCAGACTGCAAAAAAAAAAACACACCGGTCCAGAAAAATTATTTAACCCCTTCACCCCCGAGACCGGGCCAATTTTTACAATTCTGACCACTGTCCCTTTATGAGGTTATAACTCTGGAACGCTTCAATGGATCCCAGTGATTCTGACAGTTTTCTCATGACATATTGTACTTCATGATAGTGGTAAAATTTCTTTGATATTACCTGCGTTTATTTGTGAAAAAAACGGAAATTTGGCGAAAATTTTGAAAATTTTGCAATTTTCCAACTTTGAATTTTTATGCAATTAAATTACAGTGATATGTCACACAAAATACTTAATAAGTAACATTTCCCACATGTCTACTTTACATCAGCACAATTTTGTAACCAAAATTTTTTTTTGTTAGGGAGTTATAAGGGTTAAAATTTGACCAGCAATTTCTCATTTTCACAACACCATTTTTTTTTAGGGACCACATCTCATTTGAAGTCATTTTGAGGGGTCTATATGATAGAAAATACCCAAGTGTGACACCATTCTAAAAACTGCACCCCTCAAGGTGCTCAAAACCACATTCAAGAAGTTTATTAACCCTTAAGGTGTTTCACAGGAATTTTTGGAATGTTTAAATAAAAATGAGCATTTAACTTTTTTTTCACACAAAATTTAATTCAGCTCCAATTTGTTTTATTTTACCAAGGGTAACAGGAGAAAATGGACCCCAAAAGATGTTGTACAATTTGTCCTGAGTACGCGATACCCCATATGTGGGGGTAAACCACTGTTTGGGCGCATGACAGAGCTCGGAAGCGAAGGAGCGCCATTTGACTTTTCAATGCAAAATTGACTGGAATTGAGATGGGACGCCATGTTGCGTTTGGAGAGCCCCTGATGTGCCTAAACATTGAAACCCCCCCACAAGTGACACCATTTTGGAAAGTAGACCCCCTAAGGAACTTATCTAGAGGTGTAGTGAGCACTTTGACCCACCAACTGCTTCACAGAAGTTTATAATGCAGAGCCGTAAAAATAAAACAAACATTTTTTTCCCACAAAAATTATTTTTTAGCCCCCAGTTTTGTATTTTCCCGAGGGTAACAGGGGAAATTGGACCCCAAAAGTTGTTGTCCAATTTGTCCTGAATACGCTGATACCCCATATGTAAGGGGGGGAACCACTGTTTGGGCGCATGGGAGGGCTCGGAAGGGATGGAGCGCCATTTTGAATGCAGACTTAGATGGAATGGTCTGCAGGCGTCACATTGCATATGCAGAGCCCTAATGTACCTAAACAGTAAAAAAAAAAACCACAAGTGACACCATTTTGGAAAGTAGACCCCCTAAGCAACTCATCTAGATGTGTTGTGAGAGTTTTGAACCCTCAAGTGTTTCACTACAGTTTATAACGCATAGCCGTGAAAATAAAAAAAAAAATTTCCCCCCAAAATTATTTTTTAGCCCCCAGTTTTGTATTTTCCCAAGGGTAACAGGAGAAATTGGACCCCAAGAGTTGTTGTCCAATTTGTCTTGAGTATGCTGATACCCCATATGTGGAGGGGAACCACCGTTTGGGCGCATGGGAGGGCTCGGAAGGGAAGGAGTGCCATTTTGAATGCAGACTTAGATGGAATGGTCTGCAGGCATCACATTGAGTTTGCAGAGGCCCTAATGTACCTAAACAGTAGAAACCCCCCACAAGTGACACCATTTTGGAAAGTAGACCCCCTAAGGAACTCATCTAGATGTGTTGTGAGAGCTTTGAACCCCCAATTGTTTCACTACAGTTTATAACGCAGAGCCATGCAAATAAAAAATATTTTTTTTTCCACAAAAATTTTTCTTTAGCCCCCAGTTTTGTATTTTCCCAAGGGTAACAGGTAGTGTTGAGCATTCCGATACCGCAAGTATTCTAGAATTCTAGAATTAGGCATTCAGGACCTGAAAATTACGTCACGGCTTGTTGTGATTGGTCGCGTCGCGGTCACATGGGCGGCACGCGACCAATCAGAAGCCGTGACGTCACGGAAGGCAGTAAACGCGCGCATTTTAAGCAAAGAAGGCTGCCGGTTCCCTCGATAAGGTGCAGGCTGCGTCGGAGAGGTGAGTATATCAATATTTTTTATTTTAATTCTTTATTTTACACATTAATATGGATCCCAGGGCCTGAAGGAGAGTTTCCTCTCCTTCAGACCCTGGGAACCATCAGGGATACCGTCCGATACTTGTGTCCCATTGACTTGTATTGATATCGGGTATCGGTATTGGATTAGATCCGATACTTTGCCGGCATCGGCCGATACTTTCCGATACCGATACTTTCAAGTATCGGACGGTATCGCTCAACACTAGTAACAGGAGAAATTGGACCCCAAAAGTTGTTCTCCAATGTGTTCCGAGTACGCTGATACCCCATATGTTGGGGTAAACCCCTGTTTGGGCGCACGGGAGAGCTCGGAAGGGAAGGAGCACTGTTTTACTTTTTCAACGCAGAATTGGCTGAAATTGAGCTTGGACGCCATGTCGCGTTTGGAGAGCCCCTGATGTGCCTAAACAGTGGAAACCCCCCAATTATAACTGAAACCCTAATCCAAACACACCCCTAACCCTAATCCCAACGGTAACCCTAACCACACCTCTAACCCAGACACACCCCTAACCCTAATCCCAAGCCTATTCTCAACCGTAGATGTAATCCAAACCCTAACCCTAACTTTAGCCCCAACCCTAACCCTAACTTTAGCCTCAACCCTAACTGTAGCCTTAACCCTAACCCTAGCCCTAACCCTAGCCCCAACCCTAGCCCCAACCTAACATTAGCCCCAAACCTAGCCCCAACCCTAACCCTAGCCCCAACCCTAGCCCTAGCCCTAACCCTAGCCCTAACCCTAATGGTAAAATGGAAATAAATACATTTTTTAAATTTTTTTATATTTCGCTAACTAAGGAGGTGATGAAGGGGGGTTTCATTTACTTTTATAGCGGGTTTTTTAGCGGATTTTTATGATTGGCAGCTGTCACACACTGAAAGAAGCTTTTTATTGCAAAAAATATTTTTTGCGTTACCACATTTTGAGAGCTATAATGTTTCCATATTTGAGTCCACAGAGTCATGTGAGGTCTTGTTTATTGCGGAACGAGTTGACGTTTTTATTAGTAACATGCTCGGGCACGGGAGATTTTTTGATCGCTTTTTATTCCGATTTTTGTGAGGCAGAATGACCAAAAACCAGCTATTCATGAATTTCTTTTGGGGGAGGCGTTTATACCGTTCCGCGTTTGGTAAAATTGATAAAGCAGTTTTATTCTTTGGGTCAGTACGATTACAGCGATACCTCATTTCTATCATTTTTTTATGTTTTGGCACTTTTATATGATAAAAACTATTTTATAGAAAAAATAATTATTTTGGCATCGCTTTATTCTGAGGACTATAACGTTTTTATTTTTTTGCTGATGATGCTTTCTGGCAGCTCGTTTTTTGCGGGACAAGATGACGTTTGCAGCGGTACCATGGTTATTTATATCTGTCTTTTTGATCGCCTGTTATTCTACTTTTTGTTTGTTGGTATGAGAATAAAGCGTTGTTTTTAGCCTCGTTTTTTTTTTACGGTGTTCACTGAAGGGGTTAACTAGTATAGTATAGTTTTATAGGTGGGGTCGTTACGGATGCGGCGATACTAAATATGTGTACTTTTATTGTTTGATTTTTTTTATTTAGATAAAGGAATGTATTTATGGGAATAATATACACTCACCGGCCACTTTATTAGGTACACCATGCTAGTAACGGGTTGGACCCCCTTTTGCCTTCAGAACTACCTCAATTCTTCGTGGCATAGATTCAACAAGGTGCTGGAAGCATTCCTCAGAGATTTTGGTCCATATTGACATGATGGCATCACACAGTTGCCGCAGATTTGTCGGCTGCACATCCCAAAGATGCTCCATACAAGGCAGGATGGATCCATGCTTTCATGTTGTTTACGCCAAATTCTGACCCTACCATCCGAATGTCGCAGCAGAAATCGAGACTCATCAGACCAAGCAACGTTTTTCCAATCTTCTACTGTCCAATTTCGATGAGCTTGTACAAATTGTAGCCTCAGTTTCCTGTTCTTAGCTGAAAGGAGTGGTACCCGGTGTGGTCTTCTGCTGCTGTAGCCCATCTGCCTCAAAGTTCGACGCACTGTGCGTTCAGAGATGCTCTTAGGCCTACCTTGGTTGTAACGGGTGGCGATTTGAGTCACTGTTGCCTTTCTATCAGCTCGAACCAGTCTGCCCATTCTCCTCTGACCTCTGGCATCAACAAGGCATTTCCGCCCACAGAACTGCCGCTCACTGGATTTTTTTTCTTTTTCGGACCATTCTCTGTAAACCCTAGAGATGGTTGTGCGTGAAAATCCCAGTAGATCAGCAGTTTCTGAAATACTCAGACCAGCCCTTCTGGCACCAACAACCATGCCACGTTCAAAGGCACTCAAATCACCTTTCTTCCCCATACTGATGCTCGGTTTGAACTGCAGGAGATTGTCTTGACCATGTCTACATGCCTAAATGCACTGAGTTGCCGCCATGTGATTGGCTGATTAGAAATTAAGTGTTAACAAGAAGTTGGACAGGTGTACCTAATAAAGTGGCCGGTGAGTGTATATATTTTTTTCTTTATTTAGGAATTTTTTTTTTTTTTTTTTTACACATGTGGGAATTTTTTTTTTTACTTTTTTACTTTGTCCCAGGGGGGGACATTACAGATCGGTGATCTGACAGTGTGCACAGCATTCTGTCAGATCACCGATCTCACTTACAGCCGTGCAGGCTTACAAGCACCTGCACGGCACCCGGAAGTAATCCCTGCAGGACCCGGATGCAGCCCTGTGGCCATTTTGGATCCGGGGCCTGCAGGGATAGGAGGTAGGAGACCCTCGCAGCAACGCGATCACATCGCGTTGCTCCGGGGGTCTCAGGGAAGCCCACAGGGAGCCCCCTCCCTGCGCGATGCTTCCCTGTACCGCCGGCACACCGCGATCATGTTTGATCGCGGTGTGCTGGGGGTTAATGTGCCGGGGGCGGTCCGTGACTGCTCCTGGCACATATTGCCGGTTGTCAGCTGCGATAGGCAGCTGACACCCGGCCACGATCAGCCGCGCTCCTCCCGTGAGCACGGCCGATCGTGCTGGACGTACTATTCCATCCTTGGGAATTAGGGCCCACCCCACATGGACGGAATAGTACGTCTAATGGCAGAAAGGGGTTATATGGCAACAAGATGGCTGATGACAATTATTTTTATCGAAGACAACTAGAAAACACGCACTGGTCTTAAAAATATATTTCTTTGGCCTATTAATGACAATGATACAGCTGATGCCAAGTATTTATTTCTCAGACTACTAGAAAATGCACAACGACTTAAAGGACACTACTCCCACAGACAGAGGGGTGCAGGTATTCACAGCAGCTTAAAGATCCTCTATGATCATATGACCAGTACATGACATTATCTTCTCAAACTTAGAAATTGAATAGAAAGATAAATCTGAAATAGGCAAATGATATATGTGAAGAATAAGAATACTGGTAATTAGAAATATAAATAACAGTAAAATGCAGCAGAAATAGAGTTGGATAAAGGTGGTTATTAAGAATAGTGATGGGTAGTGTTGAGCGATACCTTCCGATACTTGAAAGTATCGGTAGTATTGGATAGTATCGGCCGATACCCGAAAAATATCGGATATCGCCGATACCGATACCCAATACCAATACAAGTCAATGGGACACAAGTATCGGAAGCTATCCTGGATGGTTCCCAGGGTCTGAAGGAGAGGAAACTCTCCTTCAGGCCCTGGGAACCATATTCATGTAAAAAATAAAGAATTAAAATAAGAAATATGGATATACTCACCCATCCGGCGGCCCCTGAACCTTACCGATTGTAACCGGCAGCCTCCGTTCCTAAGAATGAGGAGTTTAGGACCTGCGATGACGTCGCGGCTTGTGATTGGTCGCATGAGCGGTCACATGAGTGGCACGCGACCAATCACAAGCCGCGACATCATTGAGGGTCCTAAACTCCTCATTCTTAGGAACGGAGGTTGCCGGTTACAATCAGTAAGGTCCAGGGGCCGCCGGACGGGTGAGTATATCCATATTTTTTATTTTAATTCTTTATTTTTTACATGAATATGGTTCCCAGGGCCTGAAGGAGAGTCTCCTCTCCTCCAGACCCTGGGAACCATACACTGTGAACTTCCGATTCCGATTTCTGATACGACAAAAATATCGGAATTCCGATACCGCAAGTATCGGCCGATACCCGATACTTGCGGTATCGGAATGCTCAACACTAGTGATGAGCGAATTTGTTCAGAAAAAGCTAATTCAGCACGAATATGGCACATTCATATTCGTGATTGGAAATACGAGCAAAATTTTATAAAATTGGGAAAAATCGGTAACATTCAGTAAAAAGTGCAGGAAAATATTTGCGTTGCCACAAAAATATTTTCAGCACTTTAGCAACGTTAATGTTGGTGTATCATATCAGGTACAAACCCAGAACTTTCCCGTACCTATTCGCTAATCCTTATTTATTAGCCTAGACAAGGAATGCATTAGCCATGTTAGGGCTATTTTAGAATAGTAATAGTTTGTCAGAATCCAAAACTCAGCATTAAAAATAAGAAGTATAGTGTTTTATAACTGCAACACCGAAGAAGATAAGAGTAGCAATCTGTGAAAAATATAGAGATTACCTTCATAGAGAAAGTGAGAGATATGTCCATATTGACAGTAAAATAAAAAAGTTATGGCCGTGGGGAAAAAGGGGAGCAAAAAATGGAAATGCAAAAACAGGAATACCCCAGGTCTTTAAGGGGTTAAAGTTCAGTTACACATGTCTTGGTTTCTTTCATAATGCAGTATAAAGCAGAAGCACAATGGTATTTACTGAAAAAAGGAATCTCAAATCAGTGTCAGAGAAAGTATCCTTGCTTGTCACAAGGGACTGTATTAAGTTTTTGCATTGCTTGTGCAATCATTTTTAAGAAGACTAGAAAATTCTCCAAAATTCAGATACAAGTATTTTATCTGTCACCAGGTTTTTGCTATGAAATATGAAAGCAGCATAATAATGAGGAAGAGGCCTTTTTTAACTTTTTTTTTATTTAAAAAAAACATGAAAAGTTTGTCAGTGTGCTCTGCTATTACCCATTACTGCCAAATTAAAATTTTTACAAGTACGAATTTTTCAGAAAAGGGCGTCCCTAATATTCAATTAAAATGACAATGACATGATTTCCTATTTTGAAAACATTCATTTTACAAATACAACACAAAAAATTGGACCTAATTATAAAAATTATAAAATCTTAGTTGCTAGAAGCTAAAGATTAGGCGTCCAAAAAAAGGACATTGGTAGATAATGGGTTAAATTAGCTTTTTGCTACTTCTGGCAACAATATGTTCCAATGGTGAGGACATTTTCCTATTACCTCAGCTGTATTTGCACCAGAGATGGAAAGAGGTTGGCAACAGTCCTAGGAGACAACAGAGTGCTATGCAGATTTTTTAAGGGTAATCGGAGTCCGCAATCTTAGCCAATTTGATTTTCAAAAGAACCAATCTACTCTAGTGGTTAGCTCTCCAAGATGCTTGGAACATCCTCCCTTCTGATTTCCTTCAAAACTGCTTGCAAGTACCAGAAATTTCTTGACAGTCCATAGAAATATTTTTCCCCCGTCAGTAAGAAAATTAATGAGTTTATGATTTTTTGGAAGCTGTAGAGCCTGTGTCTATCATTCTTTTATTCTTCACTGTGAATACAGATGTCTTCTTATGGGATTTATGGTCTGTAGATATGTATGATTTAATCATCTTAATGATTTACTATGGTCATTTAATTTGTCGGTAAAAAAACTTGTCTGATGCTGATTTTTTCAGAAGCTGCCCAGAAAGTAAAAATCAAGTTGGTAACCCTATGCACTAGTGTACATCAAATAATTGATGCTGCTTTAAAGGCAAATGATGCACACTTAATATTTATTTGCTTTGAATTTCTCTTCTGTTCATCCACTTTGCATTTTCTTAAAAGGGAATCTGTCATCAGGTTTTGCTATGTAATCTGAGGATAGCATGAGGTAGGGGGCTAAAACACAGACTAAAATAATGTGTCACATGTCAGGCTGTGTTCGATTGTTTACTTAGACTGAAGGTTTTATCACCTTGTGATTATCATTCCTTGGACTACAGAAGTACTTGGATCCCTGGTCTGACTCCACCCCTTCTGAGATAATCTGTTCACTGTCTATAGACATTGTATATACAGAGCCTGATGTGGGCGGAGGCAGCCTTCTCAGCTCTGCTGCATTGCTTAATCTAAAAATTCTGTGTCAGAACGGCTGCATCCAGTAAATTAAGTGATACATCATTGGAGTCAGCTTCTCATTGCCTACATCAAGCTCCTCTCAGATGAGGTAGCAAAGATCTCTTTACACATTGCTTATAAATTATAATTCATTAAAAAATACTATTAGCATTTATTTTTTAAAGCGTTCTTGAAGCATTTTCCCCAAACATACCTAAAGCTTTTGCACACGGCATATATGCCTATCACTCAGACCCGTGGAAGCGCACTCCAGCACGAAACGGCTCTCATCTGCTCTGCTGCACTTGCCACCCTCCCTTTATCCATCCACTCCATCAGCCACAGAGATGGTTTTGGGTAAGATTTGAAATAAAACTTTTTATGGAGATTGGTGAGTGCCGCTGTGTTTTCCAATGGATGCACCATAGTGCCGGATCCCCATTTGGGACTGGTTAGCTGAGCACCTGCATATACGGCACTTTGGGCTTATGATATCAGACCTAGTTCACATAGGAGTTTACAAAGATAATGCAGAGCCAATTCCCCTCTTTGTGTTTTATATATCCATCTATCTATATATATATATACACAGTATATATATATATATATATAGACATACACATATATATATATATATATATATATATATATATATGAGAGAAAAAATATTGCGTAAGGGCTTTCTTTATTTGCATGTATATTGAGTATGAGGATTCTGCAACATGGACTGATCTCATCACAGAGATAATACAATCAGCCTATTGATATTATTTTGATAATTCTACAGCTTTCCCTCTATGTAAAATAGCTCTATCCACTCCTTCATTCAAGCAGCATGAAAGTTGTATTTTACCAGAATTGAATTATAATGATGAATAACTCCTGTGGTGTTTATATTATCTGATTTCTAACTTAACCTGTCCAGATAAAATTGAATCTAAAAACCACCATGCGTGATTCATTTGTATTAACATGCCAGCTGCTGCCTCAACTAATTTATTTCAAATGAACATATATATGTTTTCCTAGAAACTGAAATCTAGACATGAAAAATGTCATTTATTTGTCGAGGAAGCTGTAGGCTATGTGTTGAATTCCTGTTGCTACCAAGGCAATGACGTCTGGCTTTACTGTCTTTGTTCGCTGTGGTACTTGTCTTCTTTTTATTCCTCAATGCCATTTATAATAGTACACTTTAAGGCTGTGTAATATCAGTATAATCACTTATATATTGTGAGTCCATCAGAAAGAAGACAATCATAGTGATCCTTGCTTTTGTGTCTCTAGGAAGAGTAGAATATATTGTGACAATGTGTGTTAATTGAGCCAATGGCGGCTAATCTGACAAGCAACTATAAGAATAATTACAAAATTGACAAATTGGTCAAATTAATTGAGAAAGGCGCAACCGTGGTTTCAACTCAGAATTTGGTTTCAGGTTACCCTCTATGATACGGCATTTACTGATGAGTACACATACATTGGAGAAGGATCGTTGAACACGATAGCCATGATGCTATTGTATATAATTGAGTCAGAATATTCACCATGCTGAATTTATGGGGTTGTCAGAGATATGTAAAATTCTGCATACAAGCAATAGTAGCACTAAAATACTTAAATGACTTGTTCTATACCTTAAATTGATGGCCTTTCCTTTGGCTAGATCATGAATATCAGATTGATGGGGACCCAACACCTGACATCCCCATGATTAGCTGTTCTCTGTGGCAGCTGGATGTGTTGCGGAGTGGAACAGCATAATTCTACCAACTATAATGGCGGCAGCAGGGTAGTGCAGATCAACTCCCATTCATTTGTATAATACTTATCTTTCATACCAATGTGCATTCTCCTCCGTGTGCACGTACTGCCCGCAGAAGAGACAGCGCTACAGTAAGCGCTGTCCCCCTGTGTGTGGTGCTTAAGGCGGCATTCATCTCTTCTCCCCTGCAGGAGAGAAGAGATGAAAGATCAAGATTTTGTTCTTTTTTGTTAAAAATTAAGTTTGCTGGTGACCTCCCGCCTCCCATCCCCAGTGCGCCGCCTGGCCCCTTGCAGAGAAATACTCACCCAGCTCCCGCGATGTCTCCACTCTCCTCTCAGCGCTGGCAGCTTGTCCTGTGTGAGCGATCACGTGGGACCGCTCATTACAGCGATGAATATGTGCATACTCATCACTGTAATGAGCGGTCCCATGTGACTGCTCACACAGGACAAGCTGCCAGCGCTGACAGGAGACATCACGGGAGCTGGTTGAGTATTTCTCTGCAAGGGGTCGGGCGGCGCACTGGGAATGGGAGGCGGGAGGTCACCAGCAAACTTTATTTTTAACAAAAAAGAACAAATCTTGATCTTTCATCTCTTCTCTCCTGCAGGGGAGAAGAGATGAATGCCGCCTTAAGCACCACACACAGGGGGGACAGCGCTTACTGTAGCGCTGTCTCTTCTGCGGGCGGTACGTGCACACGGAGGAGAATGCACACTGTTCTCCATGTGCACGTGTGCAGGACGTATTGCTGTATGTGCTGCTGGAGAAAAACGGACATGTCTCCGTGTTTTCAACACGGACACATGGTCCATGAAAACATGGAGACATGTGCATAGACCCATTCATTTGAATAGGTCTACGTGTGTCAGTGTCTCCAATACGTGAGAAAACTGTCAGTACACGTACCGGAGACACTGACGTGTGAAAGAGGCCTAAAGGAGTGTGGCTGGAGGGGTTGTATTACTTAGACAAGAACCTCCTATGTAAACATTGGGCACCTACCAACAATATTCCCTAAAGGCAATGACCTCTTTCAGCAAAATAATGCTTCCTGCCACACCGCAAAAATGTTCAGGCGTGTTTGAGGAATATGGCAAATAAGCTTAAGTGCAATGTGATAAATACTTCTTGGTGTCAGATACTACAGGACACCATCAAAGGTCTTTTGTAGAGGTCAAAGAGTCTTTTCAAATTAAATTCATTAGCTCTGCTGAATTTTTGCTGGAAATGATATATGGTAAATCGATTTGCCACAAATTAAATGTACTGCAGATGACACTTAAAGGTAGTGGTCCCCAACTATTCTTACCTTGAAAGCCACATTCAGTTCTGAGATAAGATTGCAAGCAACATCTATAGCACCCACCTTGTCCCACCATAGTGTTACACTGAGCCCAAGATACTGGTATAAACCAATTTATCCCCATTCAGAATTCTTACATGACACATTCCCACAAAACAATTGCATCCGCCTTCAGCATCAATCTCTATCTAATAGCATCATTTTACAGTGGGTACGGAAAGTATTCAGACCCCTTTAAATTTTTCACACTTCATTTCATTTCAGCCATTTGATAAATTCAAAAATGTTCATTTTTTTTCTCATTAATGTACACTCTGTACCCCATTTTGACTGAAAATAAAACTGAAACGTAGAAACTTTTGCTAATTTATTAAAAAAGAAAAACTGAAATATCACATGGTCATAAGTAGGGTTGAGCGACTTTTACTTTTTTAGGATCGAGTCGGGTTTCATGAAACCCCACTTTCTCAAAAGTCGGATCGTGTGAAATCTGTTGTGAATTTACCTTTTGGCTCCCTCTAGTGGCTACTAGTGATTTGACTCTGGGTATGTCATTCATCCCTTGTATGCTCACCTGGGTCGTTAGGTCAGGGGTGTTGCTATATAAGCTCCCTGGACCTTCAGTTCAATGCCTGGCAACGTTGTAATCAGAGCTAATCTGTTGTGCTCTTGTCTACTGATCCTGGTTCCTGCTAAATTAAGCTAAGTCTGCTTTCTTGCTTTTTGCTATTTGTTTTTGTTTGCATTTTTGTCCAGCTTGTACATAATCTGTATCCTAACCTTGCTGGAAGCTCTAGGGAGGCTGGAGTTCTCCCCCCGTGCCGTTAGACGGTTCGGGGGTTCTTGAATCTCCAGTGTGGATTTTTCTTAGGGTTTTTGTTGACCATATAAGTTGTCTTACTACATTCTGCTATTAGTAAGTGGGCCTCTCTTTGCTAAACCTAGTTCATCTCTGTGTTTGTCATTTCCTCTTACCTCACCGTTACTATTTGTGGGGGGCTTGTATCCGACTTTTGGGGTCTATTCTCTGGAGGCAAGAGAGGTCTTTGTTTTCCTCTTCTAGGGGTAGTTAGTCCTCCGGCTGGCGCGAGACATCTAGCGACCAACGTAGGCATGTTCCCCGGCTACTTCTAGTGTTGGCGTTAGGAGTAGTTATATGGTCAACCCAGTTACCACTGCCCTATGGGCTGGATTTTTGTACGTCGCAGACTTACTTGTTCCTCTGAGACCCTCGCCATTGGGGTCATAACAGTTTGCCAGGCCAGTATTAAATGTTAAATGCATTGCAGAAGCGGGATTATAAGAAAGAAAGTTCTGAGTTTTTTTTTTCTCTCTCTCATTTTTTTTTCTTTTCCCCTTTACCTCTGAGTGGCTTGTGTTTGCTGCAGACATGAATGTCCAGACCTTGATTACAAGTGTGGACCAGCTTGCTGCTCGTGTGCAGGGCATACAAGATTATGTTATCAGAAATCCTGTGTCAGAACCTAAGATACCGATTCCTGAACCGTTTTTCGGAGACCGATTTAAATTTAGAAATTTCAGGAATAATTGTAAATTGTTTTTGTCCCTGAGACACTGTTCATCTGGAGACTCCGCTCAGCAAGTAAAAATTGTTATTTCTTTTTTACGGGGCGACCCTCAGGATTGGGCTTTCTCGCTGGCGCCAGGAGATCCGGCATTGGCTGACATTGATGCGTTTTTTCTGGCGCTCGGTTTGCTTTATGAGGAACCCAATCTTGAGATTCAGGCAGAAAAAGCCTTGCTGGCGATGTCTCAGGGCCAGGACGAGGCTGAAGTGTATTGCCAAAAATTTTGGAAATGGTCCGTGCTGACCCAGTGGAACGAGTGTGCATTGGCTGCAAATTTTAGAAATGGCCTTTCTGAAGCCATTAAGAATGTGATGGTGGGTTTTCCCATTCCCACAGGTCTGAATGATTCTATGGCCCTGGCTATTCAAATCGACCGGCGGTTGCGGGAGCGCAAGACCGCAAATTTCCTCATGGTGTTGTCTGAACAGGCACCTGATTTAATGCAATGTGATAGAATCCTGACTAGAAATGAGCGGAAATTTCATAGACGCCAGAATGGCTTGTGTTACTACTGTGGTGATTCTACACATGTTATCTCAGCATGCTCTAAACGTCTTACTAAGGTTGTTAGTCCGGTCGCCATTGGTAATTTGCAACCTAAGTTTATTCTATCTGTAACTTTGATTTGCTCACTGTCATCGTATCCTGTCATGGCGTTTGTGGACTCAGGTGCTGCCCTGAGCCTTATGGATCTGTCATTTGCCAAGCGCTGCGGATTTGTTCTTGAGCCATTGGAAAATCCTATCCCTCTTAGGGGTATTGATTCTACGCCATTGGCAAAAAATAAACCGCAGTTTTGGACACAGGTTACCATGTGCATGACTCCCGAACATCGGGAGGTAATACATTTTCTTGTTCTGCATAAAATGCATGATTTGGTTGTTTTGGGTTTGCCATGGTTACAGACCCATAATCCAGTCTTGGACTGGAAGGCTATGTCAGTGTCAAGTTGGGGCTGCCATGGAATTCATGGAGATTCCCTGCCCTTGTCTATTGCTTCTTCTACGCCTTCGGAAGTTCCGGCGTATTTGTCTGATTATCAGGATGTTTTCAGCGAGTCTAAGTCCAGTGCACTGCCTCCTCGTAGGGAATGTGACTGTGCAATAGATTTGATTCCTGGCAGTAAGTTTCCTAAGGGGAGACTGTTTAATCTGTCGGTACCTGAACATACCGCGATGCGTTCATATATCAAGGAGTCTCTTGAGAAGGGGCATATCCGTCCTTCTTCTTCCCCTCTTGGTGCGGGATTCTTTTTTGTGGCCAAAAAGGACGGATCTTTGAGGCCTTGTATTGACTATCGGCTTTTAAATAAGATCACTGTCAAATTTCAGTATCCTTTGCCGCTGTTGTCAGATTTGTTTGCCCGGATTAAAGGTGCCAAGTGGTTCACCAAGATAGACCTTCGTGGTGCGTACAACCTTGTGCGCATTAGGCAGGGCGATGAATGGAAAACCGCATTTAATACGCCCGAAGGTCATTTTGAGTACTTGGTGATGCCATTTGGGCTCTCTAATGCCCCTTCAGTTTTTCAGTCCTTCATGCATGACATTTTCCGGAAGTATCTGGATAAATTTTTGATTGTTTATCTGGATGATATTCTGGTTTTTTCTGATGATTGGGACTCGCATGTGGAGCAGGTCAGGATGGTTTTTGAGATTCTGCGTGAAAATTCTTTGTTTGTAAAAGGCTCAAAGTGTCTCTTTGGTGTACAGAAGGTTCCCTTTTTGGGGTTCATTTTTTCCCCTTCTGCTGTGGAGATGGATCCAGTCAAGGTCCGAGCTATTCATGATTGGACTCAACCCTCGTCAGTTAAGAGTCTTCAGAAGTTCTTGGGTTTTGCTAACTTCTACCGTCGTTTTATCGCAAATTTCTCTAGCGTTGTTAAACCGCTGACGGATATGACCAAGAAAGGCTCTGATGTAGCTAACTGGGCTCCTGCTGCCGTGGAGGCTTTCCAGGAGTTGAAACGCCGGTTTACTTCGGCGCCTGTTTTGTGCCAGCCTGACGTCTCACTTCCCTTTCAGGTTGAGGTGGATGCTTCGGAGTTTGGGGCAGGGGCCGTTTTGTCGCAGAGAGGCCCTGGTTGCTCTACTATGAGGCCTTGTGCCTTTTTCTCTAGGAAGTTTTCGCCGGCAGAGCGAAATTATGATGTGGGCAATCGGGAGTTGTTGGCCATGAAGTGGGCATTTGAGGAGTGGCGTCATTGGCTCGAGGGTGCTAAGCATCGTGTGGTGGTCTTGACTGATCACAAATATCTGATGTATCTCGAGTCTGCTAAACGCCTGAATCCTAGACAGGCCTGCTGGTCATTGTTTTTCTCCCGCTTTGACTTTGTGGTCTCGTATTTACCAGGTTCTAAGAATGTGAAGGCCGATGCTCTGTCTAGGAGCTTTGTGCCTGATGCTCCTGGAGTCGCTGAACCTGTGGGTATTCTTAAGGAAGGAGTTATCGTGTCTGCTATTTCTCCTGATCTGCGACGTGTGTTACAGAGATTTCAGGCTCGTAGGCCTGACTCTTGTCCACCTGACAGATTGTTTGTGCCTGCTAGATGGACCAGCAGAGTCATTTCCGAGGTTCATTCCTCGGTGTTGGCAGGGCACCCGGGAATTTTTGGCACCAGAGATCTGGTGGCCAGGTCCTTTTGGTGGCCTTCCTTGTCAAGGGATGTGCGGTCATTTGTGCAGTCCTGTGGTACTTGTGCCCGAGCTAAGCCTTGCTGCTCTCATGCCAGCGGGTTGCTCTTGCCCTTGCCTGTCCCGAAGAGACCTTGGACACACATCTCTATGGATTTCATTTCGGATCTTCCGGTGTCTCAGGGCATGTCTGTCATCTGGGTGATATGTGATCGTTTCTCCAAGATGGTCCATCTGGTTCCTTTGCCTAAGCTGCCTTCCTCTTCTGATCTGGTTCCTGTGTTCTTCCAGAACGTGGTTCGTTTGCACGGCATTCCTGAGAATATTGTGTAGGACAGAGGATCCCAGTTTGTTTCCAGGTTCTGGCGATCCTTTTGTGGTAGGATGGGCATTGATTTGTCGTTTTCGTCCGCTTTCCATCCCCAGACTAACGGACAAACGGAGCGAACTAATCAGACTCTGGAGGCTTATTTGAGGTGTTTTGTCTCTTCTGATCAGGATGATTGGGTGACCTTCTTGCCGTTGGCTGAATTTGCCCTTAATAATCGGGCTAGTTCCGCCACCTTGGTTTCGCCATTTTTCTGCAACTCTGGTTTCCATCCTCGTTTTTCCTCGGGACATGTGGAGCCTTCTGACTGTCCTGGGGTGGATTCCGTGGTGGATAGGTTGCAGCGGATCTAGAGTCATGTGGTGGACAACTTGAAGTTGTCACAGGAGAAGGCTCAGCGTTTTGCCAACCGCCGCCGCGGTGTGGGTCCCCGACTTCGCGTTGGGGATTTGGTGTGGCTGTCTTCTCGATTTGTTCCTATGAAGGTCTCCTCTCCCAAATTTAAGCCTCGCTTCATTGGTCCTTACAAGATATTGGAAATCATTAATCCTGTATCCTTTCGCCTGGATCTTCCGGTGTCGTTTGCCATTCACAACGTATTTCATAGGTCCTTGTTGCGGCGGTACGTTGTGCCTGTGGTTCCTTCTGCTGAGCCTCCTGCTCCGGTGTTGGTTGAGGGCGAGTTGGAGTACGTGGTGGAGAAGATCTTAGATTCTCGTCTCTCCAGGCGGAGGCTTCAGTACCTGGTCAAGTGGAAGGGCTATGGTCAGGAGGATAATTCCTGGGTGGTCGCCTCTGATGTGCATGCGGCCGATTTAGTTCGTGCCTTTCACGCCGCTCATCCTGATCACCCTGGTGGTCTTGGTGAGGGTTCGGTGACCCCTCACTAAGGGGGGGGTACTGTTGTGAATTTACCTTTTGGCTCCCTCTAGTGGCTACTAGTGATTTGACTCTGGGTATGTCATTCATCCCTTGTATGCTCACCTGGGTCGTTAGGTCAGGGGTGTTGCTATATAAGCTCCCTGGACCTTCAGTTCAATGCCTGGCAACGTTGTAATCAGAGCTAATCTGTTGTGCTCTTGTCTACTGATCCTGGTTCCTGCTAAATTAAGCTAAGTCTGCTTTCTTGCTTTTTGCTATTTGTTTTTGTTTGCATTTTTGTCCAGCTTGTACATAATCTGTATCCTAACCTTGCTGGAAGCTCTAGGGAGGCTGGAGTTCTCCCCCCGGGCCGTTAGACGGTTCAGGGGTTCTTGAATCTCCAGTGTGGATTTTTCTTAGGGTTTTTGTTGACCATATAAGTTATCTTACTACATTCTGCTATTAGTAAGTGGGCCTCTCTTTGCTAAACCTAGTTCATCTCTGTGTTTGTCATTTCCTCTTACCTCACCGTTATTATTTGTGGGGGGCTTGTATCCGACTTTTGGGGTCTATTCTCTGGAGGCAAGAGAGGTCTTTGTTTTCCTCTTCTAGGGGTAGTTAGTCCTCCGGCTGGCGCGAGACATCTAGCGACCAACGTAGGCATGTTCCCCGGCTACTTCTAGTGTTGGCGTTAGGAGTAGTTATATGGTCAACCCAGTTACCACTGCCCTATGGGCTGGATTTTTGTATGTCGCAGACTTACTTGTTCCTCTGAGACCCTCGCCATTGGGGTCATAACAGAAATCGGCCGATTATTGTGAAAAGTCGGGGGGCCGACCGAAACACAATGCAAGTCAATGGGACTTGGGGATTTTTATTTTTTTTAATCTCTCTCTCTCTCTCCTCGGACAGTGGCAGTGTAAATTGCTACATTCCTCGGACTTTGTAAATCGCCACATCCAAAACGGTAAGATGGCGTTTATACCCCCACCCCCTGTGACGCCGCAAAAAGCAAGACGAGACCCATGTCATCACGCTGCCCACACTCGTTCATTGGCTGAAAAAATGGCGGTTAAAACGTCATCCGAAACGCGACTTTGGCACGAAGATTGCCGACCGCATGGCCGATCCCACACTGGGGTCGGCTCGGATTTCACGAAACCCGACTTTGCCGAAAGTCGGCGACTTATGAAATTGACCGATCCGTTTCGCTCAACCCTAGTCATAAGTATTCAGACCCTTTGCTCGGTATTGAGGAGAAGCACCTTTTGAGCTAGTAACAGACATGAGTCTTCTTGGGAATGATGCAACAAGTTTTTCACACCTGGATTTGGGGATCCTCTGCCATTCTTCCTTGCAGATCCTCTCCAATTCCATCAGGTTGGATGGTGAACATTGGTGGACAGCCATTTTCAGGTCTCTCCAGAGATGCTCAGTTGGGTTTAGGTCAGTGCTCTGGCTGGGCCAGTCAGGAATGGTCACAGAGAAGTTCTGAAGCCACTCCTTTGTTATTCCAAAAATGGAAATTTGGTCAGCTGTAACACATATTTTTGACATTTCACCTGTCTCTTATAAGAAACTATTTGTAGCACATATACAGATTAGAAAATGCATTATGTACTTGGTCACACTCTTTGGTCTATTTTATCCATAGAGCTAAATAAAATGTGATAATATGTTGTAAAGCGTGTATGTACTTTTGTGACTCAATGCCAGAGTTGATAGAAACCTAAAAATTATATACTGATCATTTCTCTTAATCCAAATCTGACATTCCAAAGTGCAGAAGGAATCATATTAACCTTGTGAATTTCATTTTTGTGACTCAATTCTGAAACAATTAGAAGCTTCATTGTGCACTTCCAAACCGACTGGAGATGTGTGAGTTAGTGTAAAATCAGTCATTCAGAATGATTTGCATATTAACAAAAATAATTTGCATTTTTATTAAACATCTCACAAATATAAATGAAAGATTGTCACTGTTATTCCACCCATCTGAATCCTGCTGTTCCTAATTCTTACAATCTATTATCATAGATATAAATTATTGTATTTTTAGAGCAGAAAATGAACAAGACCGAGGTCAGATGATAAATATTCCAGAAATGTAGAAAACCATGCTCAGTGTTTACAGATGATAATACATTTGAGAAAAATGGTTTATGCCAAATAGGTCACAGAGTATTTTCACTATTGACAATTTAGGCACAGAAAAGACATATTGTATGAGGTTCAGTGGTGAAAAGCATTGAAGGCAGGCTCGGACTGGCCCACAGGAGAACAGATGAATTCCCTGGTAGGCCTCCCACCCAATCTATATATTTAGTGGTTTTACCAATTCAGTCATTTCATTATGTACAGACAAAGAAAGCAGGTCTTCATTCGTTTATAAAAACAAATACCCAGTTTATTATTGTATAGATGCATATTAAAATTTGTATGTAAAAATAGAGATAATATAATATACTTAATATACTATAGTTTGCGCAAAAATACCTTGTAGAAGAAAATAACAAATTTATTATAAAATCCATAAACCATTAAATTTCAGCCAATCGGCTGGTCATATTAAAAGCCACATAAAATAAATACAAAAAAAGTCCCAAGAGTCAAGTTGATTAGCTCCAAAGCATATGGAGTTAGAACGATTGATGCATAGAGTCCCCCACACTGAATAGATTTGGAGCAGCTGTATATAATATGTGATGTCAGGGTTACCTCTAAGGTCATGATGCTGGAGTCCATAGTGTAGAATTCTTCTCTGAAAATATTAGCAGCCAGAGAAAGGAAAAAATGCTTTTCAGGAGCGTGATCCTGGCCGGTGACACACGCTCCCTGAGCCTGCTACCCGCCGGCGTACGAGCGTGTGGAAGCTCGTGATTGAAGTCCATGGTAGTGGAGTAGACCAGCAGGACCTCATGTGATGTAGATAGTCATGTGACCGGCAAGGGTAAGAGGCGTAGTGAGGACCAATTTCCTACGTGTTTCGGAGAACACGGTCTCCTTCATCAAATATACTATTTGCATGTAACTTAACAATGGGCCCCTAGAGTCAATGATATTGTTGCACTTGGCACCCGAGTCTGACACAGATTAAAGGGGTATTACAATCTCAACCATTTAGGAATGTCTTTCTCTATGCACTTGGAGCGCCCCCAGACGCAGGGCCGCGGGGTACTCAGTACCGGGCCTCTCTGTCTCGGTCCTGGGGTTGTCACGGTGGCTAGACCCGGTCCGTGACCCTGCTAAGGGGCGTCCAATTAAAGGTAGTGGTGCGTGGTGCAAGGCGCGATGAAATAACGAGGACACAGGATTGCAGTCTCTTTACCTCTTTACTGAAGGCTTCGGCATCCGCAATCCAGAGCACTGCTAACAGGGCTGGCTGAGACCGGCCGGTCCGAAGGCACATCCAGAGTTCCCTTTGCAGCTGGAAATCAGTGCCTACCTACTAGATCCTGGGTGTTGTAGTACTTCCCTGATGAGCACCACGGGATAGTCCTCACAACTGTCGTGTATGTTTCTGTTCTTTCTCTCTCTCCGTCCCCCAGATGATATGGACAGGACGCACCCGTATGACGGGGTAGGCCTGGAGCTATTTTATAGGGACCCTAGAGATGCCCCTCTTCCACAATTGCCTCCGTTGTCTGCTTAGGTGATTTAGGTGAGACAGCCAACCTAAAGTTAACTGTCCTGCCGTGGGTTTGAAGTAATGCATAGAGCTTATTACTTCCTCGGCGTTCCGGCCACCGGTTACGCGCCTCAGAAGGATGTTGCCACGATCTTAGGGCACGACTCCTTCTGGTTCTTTCTCCTTTGTGCTGTGATCTCGTTTCTCACTTCTCCACAGTATACTTCCCTTCGCGTCCTTTCTTAAGATGCCGCCTCAATGAAGTGCAGGCATGGCTCCGTAATGATCTGTCCTTTCGCTAGGCCACTGTCAGGATCCCACCCCTGACAGGGACCCCCCTGAATATTCCCAGTCACCTCCTCTCTCACAGGATGTTACCTGGGCAAAACCCAGTCAGCTTCTTCCTAACTTCCTATCCAACCCCCCGTTTTACCCGAGTGTGAGGAGTGGCCTAATACATAGAAGCCTTTGCTCCCCCTGGTGGCCGGAATGTGAAGTGTAATGTGTGACTGTGATACCTGGTCAGGTGAACTCCTTTAGTGCAATCAGACATAACATCACTCCCCTTAGTGGCAGAGCGACATTACTGCAACGACCAGGACTCTGGGGCGCTGCACACTGGCCAGCGGAGGTTGGAGTTCTGGAAACCCTTTTCCCATAACCTATATTGAAAGGAACTGAAATTATGGATAAAATGCTGCTCAGTGGGCATCGCTGTTTCATTATTTGATGGTTTACTAAAAGAACTTGTATCACTGTGCTATTCAGTTTCATCTTTTTTCTTATTTACCTCTCTAAGGATTATGGGTACAATGCAGAACAGGCTTCCTCAACCGTTTCCAGATTCCTAACCTCTTGTGGCCAGCATAGACACAGATCTGATAGATATTCCCATATCAGCCATTATTGACTAGTTGGGATTGGCAGAGATATGGTTATTCCTTTATGCTGCAAATAACCCATGCTCATTTACACATACCAGTGTTGATACACAACTATGTAACAATGACTCTATTGAGCAGACTATGATGCAAATAATATTTTATGAAGGTTTCTGCATGGACATTTTCTTCCAAGTGTTGCATATTTCTATTTAGCATAGTCAGTAAATTTAATGTGGAATACATGTGTATATGGCACTATTATGAGACCATTGGGTATAAAAATATGCTGCATATAATATCACTTAGTGCACATTCAATTGTCAGTTTTTCCCATATGAGTTCTATCCCATCCTATTCTATTCTATCTATCATTTTAAAATGCGCGCGTGTCCTGCCTCCCGTGACGTCACGGCTTGTGATTGGTCGCGTCGCCCATGTGACCGCGACGCGACCAATCACAAGCCGGAACGTAATTTTAAAATCCTGAAGGACCTGAAATTACGTCACGGCTTGCTGTGATTGGTCGCGTCGCGGCCACATGGGCGGCACGCGACCAATCACAAGCCGGGACTTCACGGAAGGAAGTAAACGCGCGAATTTTAAGCAAAGAACGCTGCCGGTTCCCTCGGTGAGGTCCAGGCTGCGTCGGAGAGGTGAGTATAGCAATATTTTTTATTTTAATTCTTTCTTTTACACATTAATATGGATCCCAGGGCCTGAAGGAGAGTTTCCTCTCCTTCAGACCCTGGGAACCATCAGTGATACCGTCCGATACTTGAGTCCCATTGACTTGTATTGGTATCGGGTATCGGTATCGGATTGGATCCGATACTTTGCCGGTATCGGCCGATACTTTCCGATACCGATACTTTCAAGTATCGGACGGTATCACTCAACACTAGCTGTAATGTCTATTGTCTGTACAAGTCCCCTCTATAATTTGTAAAGCGCTGCGGAATATGTTGGCGCTATATAAATAAAATTATTATTATTATTATTATCCACAGTTATTACATATAGCACTGGTAACTTTTATAGTCTGTGGAGCTGTTCACATATTTTTTCAGACCGAGTGGTCCACACAAAATAACAGAGATACATCTGTAATGCCGGGGGTCACACTTGCGAGGTCAATGCGAGAAACTCACACGAGTCTCTTGCATCAAGTCCCACATTGCCAGCGGCACTCAGGACTGTAGCATACGACTACATATAAATGCCTGCAGCCGCAAACTCCGGTCCCAAGTGCTGGCAGCAATGCTGGGTATTGATGCGAGAGACTCGTGCAAGTTTCTCGCATTGAACTCGCAAGTGTGTCCCTGGCCCTAGAGCGAGTCTGCAGGTCCATGAAAAAATCAAACAGTATTTAAATACTATCCGCTTTTCATGGACTGTTTGATGTGAGAGACCTTCACAATTTTTTTATCCTAGAAAAATTGATGAAAATTTATGAAGCTTTAACCAAATTCTATTGGTAAAATCTGACACTAATATTATTTGTATATTGGTATACTCAAACGCAGGAGTCAACAGTGCCACGTCCATGAAATTAAGTGTTATCAGTGATCTTTTTAGGGGCTGGGCTAATCCCTACTCTATTGAGCATGCGTTGGCTGTCAATTCTAAGTGATGCTCTGTAGATTCCTGTCACTCTGCACTGTTCTTCTCAGTGTGCAGTGACAGTGCACTCTCACCAGCTCTGATCAGAAGTTATGAGCCAGCATCAGAGCGCACTGTCATTGAACATTGTAACTAAAGAGTAGTGATGAGCGAGTGTACTTGTTGCTTGGGTTTTAAGTTTTACTCACCGCAGCTGAATGATTTACAGCTATTAGCCAGCTTGATTACATGTGGGGATTCCCTAGCAAACAGGCAACCCCACATGTACTTAGCCAGGCTAATAGCTGTAAATCATTCAGCTGAGGCGATGAAAACTTAATCTCCGAACACTATCAAATACTCGGAGATCACCAGAGCGTGCTTGGGGAAAACCCGAGCAACGAGTATATTCGCTCATCACTACTAAAGAGTGATTATAGACCAGTGCCACCCACACAAGTGATGTCAGACAAGAGATTCACAGGCCTCCTGTCTAGCTGCCAGGTACCATTGATTTGAATGCTGCACCGCAGTCCCACATATCGATCTGCTCATCTCTGGATTTATCTTTTTTGTAGTAGACCTAGATACATTTAAAAGAGTAGAGCAAATCTTGTTTAAGGTCATGTGCACATGTTGCATGTGTGATGCATTTTTTTCAGCGCAAATTTGTCAGGGAAAATACTCAGCGTTTGGTTCCCCAGCCCAAGCAAATTGAATGCCCACATTGCTTATTTTTTTCTTGCAGATTTTCAGCAGATTCAAACCTGTAGCATGTGAATTTTAGCTGCTTTTTTCACCCATTCTATTGAGCCGGCAAATATAAGCAACAAAAATGTATGGCTTCAAGTAAAAGCAAGTGTACTTTAAGCAATATTTTCCTTGTCAACACAATGTTCTGCTGCAAATTCTGAAGGTGTGCACATAACCTAAGGGGATATGCACTGGTTAAGAATTTTCTGGAGACATTTCTGCACCAAAAATGTGTCCATTGGCAGGAAAAATGATGCATTAAATACACACATTTTTTATACAGATTTTTATATATTTTTATCCCCATTCATTGGCTTATGTGAAACACTGAAAGAATTGACATGCTGCAGATCTAGATCAAGTACTGAGTGCATTCACTGAACATACATTCCAATAGGCCAATATTTCAGATTTTAAAATCATTTTTCAAACTGGTGTTATAAAGTATTCTAAGGTGATTAAAAGTGGTGATAAAATTATACTGCCTCAAAGAGCGGATAACTAAGGAAGGAGGATAAAAACTGAGCAGACAATTAATAAAAACAAAAATAAGAATAAGGATAGAAAAATAGATGGGTGGCAGTATAATTTTATCACATCTTTTAATCGTAGTAATACGGAGATAAGAAACATTTTAAATAAACATTGGTACACTTGGCGTTATTTAGTTTGGAAAAGCGAAGGCTAATGGGTGATATTATTTTAATGTATAAATATATGAGGGGACAGTACAAAGACCTTTCTAGTGATCTCTTTACTCGTAGACATGAGACAGGGACAAGGGGGCATCCTCTAAGTCTGGAGGAAAGAATGTTTAAGCATAATAACAGATGCGGATTCTTTACTGTAAGAGCAGTGAGACCATGGAACTCTCTGCCGTATGATGTTGTAATGAGTGATTCATTACTTAAATTTAAGAGGGGACTGGATACCTTTCTGGAAAAGTATAATGTTACAGGGTATATACACTAGATTCCTTGATAGGGCGTTGATCCAGGGAACTAGTCTGATTGCTGTATGTGGAGTCGGGAAGGAATTTTTTTCCCCAATGTGGAGCTTACTCTTTGCCACATGTTTTTTTTTTGCCTTGCTCTGGATCAACATGTTAGGGCATGTTAGGTTAGGCTATGGGTTGAACTAGATGGACTTAAAGTCTTTCTTCAACCTTAATAACTATGTTACTATGTTACTTGTTGAAAAAGGATACATTTTTTAAAGAAACTTTTAACAGATAAACCCAATATTACTTTTTGTAGGGGCCAAACAGTGAAGGGTATAATTGTCCCTAGTAATCTCAGAATGACTAAAGATGGGGAACGGGAATGTATAAAGATAAAAGAAAAAATTAGGATTAACAAAAAGGATGCTTTTAAACCGGGTATCTATCAATGTGGTTCCCGAAAATGCTGTAACTGCAAAATTATCACCCATTTGACTCATTACATTACGTTGTTTAGTAAACCATAGTGATCACGCAAAAATTAATGTGTGATAGTGATTTTGTGATATATGTTATAACCTGTGCCTGTGGGAATGGGAATGGTTGGTGATATCAACTTCCTGTATTTGAAACATCAGTATGTGGGAGGTGGAAAGCTTTTCAAGATGGGTGGTGACTAGTGTTGAGCGATACCGTCCGATACTTGAAAGTATCGGTATCGGAAAGTATCGGCCGATACCGGCAAAGTATCGGATCCAATCCGATACCGATACCCGATACCAATACAAGTCAATGGGACTCAAGTATCGGACGGTATCCCTGATGGTTCCCAGGGTCTGAAGGAGAGGAAACTCTCCTTCAGACCCTGGGATCCATATAAATGTGTAAAATAAAGAATTAAAATAAAAAATATTGCTATACTCACCTGTCCGACGCAGCCTGGACCTCAGCGAGGGAACCGGCAGCGTTGTTTGTTTAAAATTCGCGCTTTTACTTGGTTACGTGAAGTCCCGGCTTGTGATTGGTCAGGGCGGCCATGTTGCCGGGACGCGGACCAATCACAGCAAGCCGTGACGAAATTTCGTCACGGCTTGCTGTGATTGGTCCGCGTCCCGGCAACATGGCGCCGTGACCAATCATAAGCCGGGACGTCACTGGAGGCTGGACACGCGCGCTTTTTAAAATACGCGCATGTCCAGCCTCCCGTGACGTCACGGCTTGTGATTGGTTAATGGCGGCCATGTTGCCGGGACGCGGACCAATCACAGCAAGCCGTGACGTAATTTCGTCATGGCTTGCTGTGATTGGTCCGCGTCCCGGCAACATGGCGCCGTGACCAATCATAAGCCGGGACGTCACTGGAGGCTGGACACGCGCGCTTTTTAAAATACGCGCATGTCCAGCCTCCCGTGACGTCACGGCTTGTGATTGGTTAATGGCGGCCATGTTGCCGGGACGTGGACCAATCACAGCAAGCCGTGACGTAATTTCGTCACGGCTTGCTGTGATTGGTCCGCGTCCCGGCAACATGGCTGCCCTGGCCAATCACAAGCCGGGACTTCACGTAACCAAGTAAAAGCGCGAAATTTAAACAAACAACGCTGCCGGTTCCCTCGCTGAGGTCCAGGCTGCGTCGGAGAGGTGAGTATAGCAATATTTTTTATTTTAATTCTCTCTTTTACACATTATTACATTAATGTTGTTGCGATACCCGATACCCGATACCACAAAAGTATCGGATCTCGGTATCGGAAATTCCGATACAGCAAATATCGGCCGATACCCGATACTTGCAGTATCGGAATGCTCAACACTAGTGGTGACCATGGTGGCCATTTTGAAGTCGGCCATTTTGGATCCAACTTTATTTTTTCCAATGGGAAGAGGGTCATGTGACACATTAAACTTATTGAGAATTTCACACGAAAAACAATTCTGTGCTTGATTTTAATGTAACTTTATTCTTTCATTAGTTATTTACAAGTTTATCTTTGTTTACAGCCATTGACATGTCACAGAGGTTAACACGTGAGCTTTCAGCCCCCACCCAAATTGACATGCAGGGATATCTGCTATAAAATGTGTTCAGATAGATATGTTTATATGTATGACATTATAACTGGGGAAGACTCTAAGAAGTCGAAATGGTTGTGTTCTATTTTGAAATAGAAATCATCCTTGAATCAGAATATCGAGTTCCATCATCATCTTTCAGTAGTGCACATTGCTGGGAAAAATATTTACAAAGTAATTTTTGTTCATGGAAAAGGGAGGAAATTTGAACTTTTATATTCATTTTTTTAGGCTTTTCTTTTACTTTTCATTGTATTTGTTAGTCCCCTCTGATTACTTGTGCTCTATACAGCAATACCACAGAATTGTTGTATAAAGCAAAAATGACGTTTTTTAAGGTACGCCAGCCATGTTTTGGTTTTCACAGTACCGTCTTGACAGGCACAGCATCTTCCTCAAATGCATGGCTCTCAAGATGCCCAGCAATCTCATCACGCAATGGTTGCTTAGAACAGCACGTCCTTGAGATGTAAACACTACTGTAACAGCCACTGGCAGAGGTTCACTACATGCATGGCTATTAGAGGCAGATTATGGCTAAACATTATCATCATCTGTCAGCAAAGTCAGGGAGCAGGCATACCTTGGTTGCCTTACTTTTGTATTGTGTATCAATAATTGTAATGAATGCCATGATTAAATTTGGAACATTTTAAGATACTACTAAGCCAAGCCATATTGTCTCGATATATGTCTATTAACAAGTTAAAACATTTTTTTAAAACACATAACATTTAGTAGAGTGCATGTGCGCCAGTTTTTGGCACAGTCTGGCTTTGTAAATCTTTCCTTTTTATTGTCTAAAGTTTGGAAAAAAATTTAGTTTTTTCACTAATGTGTTTATCATATTTTTATTATTGAAGCAAATCTGCAGTGAAGTGGAGAAAAGCCAAGCGATGCCTCAACCATAGATTTCAATTTGTCAACTGAATATACTTCTTGACAAAATGTAAAAAGCCATTACAGTAGACATTAATGCCACTTAATTGTTGCCTCCATTAAATTGGATTGACATGGAATAACATAAAATAACCCTTAGGTCTTTAAAGCATCACATATATATTAAAATTTATGGTATAGTCAAAGGTTAATTTACCACTACTGCAAAGCTTTCAGTCTTAAATGGATATCACTGCATATTACCATTTAACATTGTTCCATTATATGATTTATTCTTGGATGTAAAAGTATCAGTCTTCAGTAGTGTTGAGCGATACCGTCCGATACTTGAAAGTATCGGTATCGGAAAGTATCGGCCGATACCTTCACAGTATCGGAATCCAATCCGATACCGATACCCGATACCAATACAAGTCAATGGGACTCATGTATCGGACGGTATCCCTGATGGTTCCCAGGGTCTGAAGGAGAGGAAACTCTCCTTCAGGCCCTGGGAACCATATAAATGTGTAAAAGAAAGAATTAAAATAAAAAATATCGCTATACTCACCTGTCCGACGCAGCCGGGACTTCAGCGAGGGAACCGGCAGCGTTGTTTGTTTAAAAATCGCGCTATTACTTGGTTACGTGAATTCCCGGCTTGTGATTGGTCAGGTCGGCCATGTTGCCGGGACGCGGACCAATCACAGCAAGCCGTGACGAAATTACGTCACGGCTTGCTGTGATTGGTCCGCGTCCCGGCAATATGGCCGCCCTGACCAATCACAAGCCGGGACGTCACGGGAGGCTGGACACGCGCCCATTTCAAAATGAGCGCGTCCAGCCTCCCGGCTTGTGATTGGTTGATCGCGGCGCAACCAATCACAAGCCGTGACGTCACGGGAGGCTGGACACGCGCCCATTTCAAAATGAGCGCGTCCAGCCTCCCGGCTTGTGATTGGTTGATCGCGGCGCAACCAATCACAAGCCGTGACGTCACGGGAGGCTGGACGCGCTCATTTTGAAATGGGCGCGTGTCCAGCCTCCCGGCTTGTGATTGGTTGACCGCGACGCAACCAATCACAAGCCGTGACGTCACGGGAGGCTGGACACGCGCCCTTTTTAAAATGAGCGCGTTTCCAGCCTCCCGTGACGTCACGGCTTGTGATTGGTTAATGGCGGCCATGTTGCCGGGACGCGGACCAATCACAGCAAGCCGTGACGTATTTTCGTCACGGCTTGCTGTGATTGGTCCGCGGCCCGGCAACATGGCCGCCCTGACCAATCACAAGCCGGGACTTCGCGTAACCATGTAAAAGCGGGAATTTTAAACAAACAACGCTGCCGGTTCCTGCGCTGAGGTCCCGGCTGCGTCGGACAGGTGAGTATAGCGATATTTTTTATTTTAATTCTCTATTTTACACATTTTAACATTAATGTTGTTCCGATACCCGATACCCGATACCACAAGAGTATCGGAATCCCGGTATCGGAATTCCGATACAGCAAGTATCGGCCGATACCCGATACTTGCAGCATCGGAATGCTCAACACTAGTCTTCAGACAAACTAGAATTAGGAAAGACACAGTTTTTTAACCATGTGTGCTCATTTCATTTTTTTCTCAGTTTTATTCACTTAGCTTAAAGGGTTTTCTGGGCTGAAGAGAAAGTTCTGCAGTCACAGAGGGAATGGAATGATAATGTAGTTGGCACATGACCACAGGAAGGCTTGTGATCATGTAAGTGCCCACTCGTGAAGAAAAGAGAAGGGAATCCTGCATCAAGTTGAAATCAAGTCTTTATTATGTTACCATTTCACTATTTATGTTTGAAATATTCACTAGTTATTAATAGGTAACTAGTAGCATTTCTGGAATACAAATGCTGCTACTTTTCATGAATCAAATAAACAGACATGACCATGCTTCAACTCCTCTCCAGCTTCACCCATTTCTGTAGAACTGATCCAAAGTGGCGTGAAAACATCGAAAGCCACAGGGGTTTTTTTTTGCCCAAATCTGCCTTACTTAATAAAAATGCAAGTTTTTACACCACGTTTGTGGTCTAAAAGCTTTGATGAATCAGCTCCTTGGACTTTCCAGCTTTTCCCACTAAAACCATATGCAAGCTGCATACCGTATATAATCCAGATTACCCATTCATAGCCTTGTACTTGAGTTCCGATAAGGGCAAAGGCAGACAGCCGTAGATTCTCCAAGATAATTGGGCTGAATATGTAAATGACACTCAGATCAAACTCTGAAAACTTTTCCATCTTCTCTATTCTTTGAGTTCTCGGAATTCTGACTGTACTCAGATGTAATCCCATAATCCCATTGCAGTCTGTTGTTTTCCACACACTTATTGACTTGCAAGGCTGGTCATGCATCGATTTTTTTTCCTTAGACAATCTCTGAAAAAATTCAACATATTCACAGCACCATGGAATAACTCTGGTCTGAGTACGATCCGGTGTTTTGACAGGTCACATAATACACTCATCGGAAACCTGCTCTAATTCTGATACCAAATGTATTTTATTCTGTAGAAAAGAAAACACTGTATATATAGAAATGTTAATATATAGTAATAAATCTATTAAAATGCTTCACTTATGCATTAGGGGTTGTCACAGATATAAATAAATAGGCATCCACTTTAATGTAGATTTACAGAAGATATGTGCAAAAATAATTGACATGTTAAGAACACTGTTGATGTTTAATTATGTCAGCCACTGGATAATTGAAATTACTATGTTTCTACCTTATTTAATGAAAGGATGTCATATTTTACAGACTTATGATCATTCCTCATTGTTCAATAAAACATTGAAACCTAGCAGCAATAAAAATGTCACTTTGGATTCTTATCTTGAGGCAAAAACAGGAAATGAGATTGATCATTGGGTAAATTATACACCTCAGATCAGACTGTCGTTCAGTCATACAATTAATTACTCTTTAGATTAATTAATGCTTTTACTTATTGATACTTATTACTGAGTGAATCATTATCAGTCTTGTTTACAGGGTATTTGACATCTGGCACTGTGAAATACCATCACATCACTTCATTGCTGCCACCCAATCCCAAGTGATTAATCAGACATGTCAAGAGTTTTCCCGTGTTTCCTCCACCAGTATACACAGATCCATATTCATTCTTTAGGCCCAAGAATAGAGTGACCAAGAAATTATTTATTTGGTCCAAATTAATGACTATTCTATGACACTTAATGGTAAAAAGACTTGTCCCACTTAGACAACATCCTTCCAGAATGTAGTTGCCCAGTTGCTGAAACATCAATTGAGATGCTGGTTGTTAACAAATGTAGTGTATAACCCATTCAAATCCAAGAACAAATCTAAGGTCATTTTTAGGGATAATGAAGAGGAGTCCTGGTCCACATATATAGTAATTGTCTATTTGGAAAATACCATTTTAGTTACTGTACTTAAAAAAAACTTAATTTGGGTCAATGACTCACAGTAATGCACAATGTTCCACATGTGGAAAACACTAACAAATGAGTTAATGCAAATGAGCTAAATGCACTAGTGTGCTCCATTTTGTGGGTGAGATGAAGAATCATAGCCCGTGTGCTTGTCCATGGTCGCATGTACAGTACGTGGTCATTTGCTCAATTCTCCTACATCTAAACTTGGCCTAAAATGTATTTTAAAAAATTCTACTGATAATTCATTGCTTGTAGGGATGAGAAAATCTTTCCATATTAAAATTTACCTGGTTCGTCTAATTTTCCTCAAAATTTGTTTTGCAACTAATTGATTTACCACTAGTGTTGAGCATTCCGATACCGCAAGTATCGGGTATCGGCCGATACTTGCGGGTATCAGAATTCCGATACCGAGATCCGATACTTTTGTGGTATCGGGTATCGGTATCGAAACAACATTAATGTGTAAAATACAACATTAATGTGTAAAATAAAGAATTAAAATAAAAAATATTGCTATACTCACCTCTCCGACGCAGCCTGGACCTCACCGAGGGAACCGGCAGCGTTGTTTGCTTAAAATGCGCGCGTTTCCTGCCTCCCGCGACGTCACGGCTTCTGATTGGTCGCGTGCCGCCCATGTGGCCGCGACGCGACCAATCACAGCAAGCCGTGACGTAATTTTGAGGTCCTGGAAGCTTAATTCTAGGCATTCAGGATTTTAAAATTACGTTCCGGCTTGTGATTGGTCGCGTCGCGGTCACATGGGCGACTCGACCAATCACAAGCCGTGACGTCACGGGAGGCAGGACACGCGCGCATTTTAAAATTACGTCACGGCTTGTGATTGGTTACGTGCCGCCCATGTGGCCGCGACACGACCAATCACAGCAAGCCGTGACGTAATTTCAGGTCCTGAATGCCTATTTCTGCATTCAGGACCTGAAATTACGTCACGGCTTGCTGTGATTGGTCGTGTCGCGGCCACATGGGCGGCACGCAACCAATCACAAGCCATGACGTAATTTTAAAATGCGCGCGTGTCCTGCCTCCCGTGACGTCACGGCTTGTGATTGGTCGCGTCGCCCATGTGACCGCGACGCGACCAATCACAAGCCGGAATGTAATTTTAAAATCCTGAATGCCTAGAATTAGGCTTCCAGGACCTCAAAATTACGTCACGGCTTGCTGTGATTGGTCGCGTTGCGGCCACATGGGCGGCACGCGACCAATCAGAAGCCGTGACGTCGCGGGAGGCAGGAAACGCGCGCATTTTAAGCAAACAACGCTGCCGGTTCCCTCGGTGAGGTCCAGGCTGCGTCGGAGAGGTGAGTATAGCAATATTTTTTATTTTAATTCTTTCTTTTACACATTAATATGGATCCCAGGGCCTGAAGGAGAGTTCAGAGCTCCTTCAGACCCTGGGAACCATCAGGAATACCGTCCGATACTTGAGTCCCATTGACTTGTATTGGTATCGGGTATCGGTATCGGATTAGATCCGATACTTTGCCGGTATCGGCCGATACTTTCCGATACCGATACTTTCAAGTATCGAACGGTATCGCTCAACACTATTTACCACACATTGCAAATACTGCAAAGCCTCCAAATGTCTCGTAGGACTCTATATAACCCCTGTTCACTTTATATAAGGCAAACACAACTGTTGTGAATTTGGATTCTGGGCTCCCCCGGTGGCCGCTTGTGGAATTGGACTTGTCATCCTCTTTCCTGTTTCACCTGGTTCCATCAGTAGTGGGTGTCGCTATTTAAGCTCATTTCTCTGGTGGTTTCTTGCCGGTCAACAATGTTATCTGATGCCTCTCAGTGCTTGTTCCTGCTTCTAGACAACTACTAGTTAAGTTGGACTTTTGTCCATGTTTTGTTTTGCCTATTTGTTCCAGTTCACAGCTGAAGTTTTGTTACTGTGTCTGGAAAGCTCTCGTTGATCAGGGATTGCTACTCTGGCGTTATGAGTTAATGCCAGAGTTTAAGGTAATCTCTGGATGGTGTTTTGTTAGTGTTTTTCTGCTGACCATGAAAGTATACTATCTGTCTTCTGCTATCTAGTAAGCGGACCTCAAATTTGCTAAGACTATTTTCCTGCTGCGTTTGTAGTTTCATCTGAACTCACCGTCATTATATGTGGGGGGCTACTGTCTTCTTTGGAATATTTCTCTAGAGGTGAGCCAGGTCTTATATTTCCCTCTGCTAGCTATTTAGGTCTTAGGCCAGAGCTGGGCATCTAGCGATAAATAGGAAATGCTACCTGGCTATTTCTAGTTGCGCGGCAGGCTTAGTTCATGGTCAGTATAGTTCCATCTTCCGAGAGCTTGTCCCTCTATAGGCTTGCTATGATCTCTGCCTGCAGAGATCATGACAGTTTGACCGGCCTATAAAGTGTTAAAGACCCAGGTTGAGAAAGGAGAGTTATAAGAAGTCTGCTGGAATTTTTTTTTTTTTTTTTTTTTTCCTCCAGTCTGCCTTGCTGCAGTCTTTTTTCTCTCTCTCCTCCTAATCTCTGTATGCTCTGTGTGCACCTGACAATAATGGATCTCCAGAGTGTAACTGCGGGTTTGAATAATCTCATCACGAAAGTACAAAATTTACAAGATTTTGTGGTACATGCTCCGGTATCTGAGCCGAGAATTCCTTTGCCGGAGTTCTTCACAGGGAATAGAGCTAGCTTCCAGAATTTCCGAAATAATTGTAAGCTTTATTTGTCCCTGAAGTCTCGTTCAGCTGGAGACCCTGCTCAGCAGGTTAGGATTGTGATTTCCTTGCTCAGGGGTGACCCTCAAGATTGGGCCTTCTCATTGCCAGCAGGGGATCCTGCGTTACGCGATGTGGATGCGTTTTTTCTGGCCTTGGGCTTGCTTTATGAGGAACCTCATTTGGAACTTCAGGCAGAAAAAACTTTGATGGCACTATCTCAGGGGCAAGACGAAGCTGAAGTTTTCTGCCAAAAATTCCGTAAATGGTCTGTGCTTACTCAGTGGAATGAGTGCGCTTTGGCGGCAACTTTCAGAGAAGGTCTCTCTGATGCCGTTAAGGATGTTATGGTGGGGTTCCCTTTGCCTGCAGGTCTGAATGAGTCCATGACAATGGCTATTCAGATTGATAGGCGTCTGCGGGAGCGCAAACCGGTGCACCATCTGGCGGTGTCTATGGAAAAGACGCCAGAAAGTATGCAGTGTGATAGAATTCTGTCCAGGAGCGAGCGACAGAATTTTAGACGGAAGAATGGATTGTGTTTCTATTGTGGGGATTCTACTCATGTTATATCAGCATGCTCTAGGCGTACAAAGAAGCTTGATAAGTCTGTTTCCATTGGCACCATTCAGTCTAAGTTTATTTTGTCTGTAACCCTGATTTGCTCTTTGTCATCCATTGCCACGGACGCCTATGTTGACTCTGGCGCCGCTCTGAGTCTTATGGATTGGTCCTTTGCCAATCGTTGTGGTTTTAATTTAGAGCCTTTGGAGACTCTTATTCCTCTGAAGGGGATTGACTCCACCCCATTGGCTAATAATAAACCACAATACTGGACACAAGTAACCATGCTTATCAATCCGGATCACCAGGAGATTATTCGTTTCCTGGTGCTGTATAATTTACATGACGATTTGGTACTGGGATTGCCATGGTTGCAGTCTCACAACCCAGTCTTGGACTGGAGAGCAATGTCTGTGTTGAGCTGGGGATGTAAGGGTATTCATGGGGACGTACCTTTGGTTTCTATTTCGTCGTCCATTCCCTCTGAAGTCCCTGAGTTCCTCTCTGATTATCAAGACGTCTTTGACGAACCCAAGCTTGGGTCGTTACCTCCGCACCGTGAGTGCGATTGTGCCATAGATTTGATACCGGGTTGTAAATATCCAAAGGGTCGTTTGTTTAATTTGTCTGTGCCGGAACATGCTGCTATGCGGGAATATATAAAGGAGTCTTTGGAAAAGGGACATATTCGTCCATCTTCTTCTCCCTTGGGAGCTGGGTTTTTCTTTGTCTCAAAAAAAGACGGCTCTTTGAGACCATGTATTGATTATCGGCTTCTGAATAAGATCACTGTTAAGTATCAATACCCATTGCCATTGCTTACGGATTTGTTTGCTCGTATAGAGGGTGCTAAGTGGTTCTCTAAAATTGATCTTCGTGGGGCGTATAATTTGGTGCGGATCAGGCAGGGGGATGAGTGGAAGACCGCATTTAATACGCCCGAGGGCCACTTTGAGTATTTGGTCATGCCTTTTGGTCTTTCTAATGCCCCTTCAGTTTTTCAGTCTTTTATGCATGATATTTTCCGCGATTTTCTGGATAAATTTATGATAATATATCTGGATGATATTCTGATTTTTTCTGATGACTGGGACTCTCATGTCCAGCAGGTCAGGAGAGTTTTTCAGGTTCTGCGGTCTAATTCTTTATGTGTGAAGGGGTCTAAGTGCGTTTTTGGGGTCCAGAAAATTTCCTTTTTGGGGTATATTTTTTCTCCCTCTTCCATTGAGATGGATCCCGTCAAGGTGCAAGCTATTTGTGACTGGACTCAGCCCTCCTCTCTTAAGGGTCTTCAGAGATTTTTGGGCTTTGCCAACTTTTACCGCCGATTTATTGCTGGTTTTTCGGATGTCGTTAAACCACTGACTGATTTGACCAGACAAGGCGCTGATGTTGCTAATTGGTCCCCTCATGCTGTAGAGGCCTTTCAGGAGCTTAAGCGCCGTTTTGCCTCTGCCCCTGTGTTGCGTCAGCCTGATGTGAATCTGCCTTTTCAGGTTGAGGTTGACGCTTCGGAGATCGGAGCTGGGGCAGTGTTGTCGCAGAAAGGTTCCGACTGCTCCGTCATTAGGCCTTGTGCCTTCTTTTCTCGCAAATTTTCGCCCGCAGAGCGGAATTATGATGTTGGGAATCGGGAGCTTTTGGCCATGAAGTGGGCGTTTGAGGAGTGGCGCCATTGGCTCGAGGGGGCTAGGCATCAGGTGGTGGTATTGACTGACCACAAAAATTTGATTTATCTTGAGACTGCCAGACGCCTGAATCCTAGACAGGCGCGCTGGTCTTTATTTTTTTCTCGCTTTAATTTTGTGGTGTCATACCTACCGGGTTCTAAGAATGTTAAGGCAGATGCCCTTTCTAGGAGTTTTGACCCGGACTCTCCTGGTAATTCTGAACCCACAGGTATCCTTAGGGAGGGAGTAATTTTGTCGGCTGTTTCTCCTGATCTGCGGCGGTCCTTGCAAGAGTTTCAGGCGGATAGACCGGATCGTTGTCCGCCTGATAGACTGTTTGTTCCGGATGATTGGACCAGCAGAGTCATCTCTGAGGTACATTCTTCTGCATTAGCAGGTCATCCCGGAATTTTTGGTACCAGGGATTTGGTGGCAAGATCCTTCTGGTGGCCTTCTCTGTCACGAGATGTGCGAGTCTTTGTGCAGTCATGTGACGTTTGTGCTCGGGCCAAGTCTTGTAGTTCTCGGGCTAGCGGACTGCTGTTGCCCTTGCCTATTCCTAAGAGGCCTTGGACACACATCTCGATGGATTTTATTTCAGATCTGCCTGTTTCCCAGAAGATGTCTGTCATCTGGGTGGTCTGTGACCGTTTCTCTAAAATGGTCCATTTGGTTCCTCTGCCCAAGTTGCCTTCTTCTTCTGAGTTGGTTCCTCTGTTTTTTCAGAATGTTGTCCGATTGCACGGTATTCCTGAGAATATTGTTTCTGACAGAGGTACCCAATTTGTGTCTAGATTTTGGCGGGCATTCTGTGCTAGGATGGGCATAGATTTGTCTTTTTCATCTGCTTTTCACCCTCAGACTAATGGCCAGACCGAGCGGACTAATCAGACCCTTGAGACATATCTGAGGTGTTTTGTCTCTGCTGACCAGGATGATTGGGTTGCTTTTTTGCCATTGGCAGAGTTCGCCCTCAATAATCGGGCCAGTTCTTCCACCTTGGTGTCCCCGTTTTTCTGTAATTCGGGGTTTCACCCTCGATTTTCCTCCGGTCAGGTGGAATCCTCGGATTGTCCTGGAGTGGATGCGGTGGTGGAGAGATTGCATCACATCTGGGGGCAGGTTATGGACAATTTGAAGTTGTCCCAGGAGAAGACTCAGCGTTTTGCCAACCGTCATCGTCGTGTTGGTTCTCGGCTTTGTGTTGGAGATTTAGTGTGGTTGTCTTCTCGTTTTGTCCCTATGAGGGTCTCTTCTCCTAAGTTTAAACCTCGGTTCATCGGCCCTTATAGAATATTGGAGATTCTTAATCCTGTTTCTTTCCGTTTGGACCTCCCTGCGTCCTTTTCCATTCATAACGTTTTTCATCGGTCGTTATTGCGCAGGTATGAGGTACCTGTTGTACCTTCAGTTGAGCCTCCTGCTCCGGTGTTGGTTGAGGGTGAGTTGGAGTACGTTGTTGAGAAAATTTTGGACTCTCGTGTTTCCAGACGGAAACTCCAGTATCTGGTCAACTGGAAGGGTTACGGCCAGGAGGATAATTCTTGGGTCAATGCATCTGATGTTCATGCTTCTGATCTTGTTCGTGCCTTCCATAGGGCTCATCCTGGTCGCCCTGGTGGATCTGGTGAGGGTTCGGTGCCCCCTCCTTGAGGGGGGGGTACTGTTGTGAATTTGGATTCTGGGCTCCCCCGGTGGCCGCTTGTGGAATTGGACTTGTCATCCTCTTTCCTGTTTCACCTGGTTCCATCAGTAGTGGGTGTCGCTATTTAAGCTCATTTCTCTGGTGGTTTCTTGCCGGTCAACAATGTTATCTGATGCCTCTCAGTGCTTGTTCCTGCTTCTAGACAACTACTAGTTAAGTTGGACTTTTGTCCATGTTTTGTTTTGCCTATTTGTTCCAGTTCACAGCTGAAGTTTTGTTACTGTGTCTGGAAAGCTCTCGTTGATCAGGGATTGCTACTCTGGCGTTATGAGTTAATGCCAGAGTTTAAGGTAATCTCTGGATGGTGTTTTGTTAGTGTTTTTCTGCTGACCATGAAAGTATACTATCTGTCTTCTGCTATCTAGTAAGCGGACCTCAAATTTGCTAAGACTATTTTCCTGCTGCGTTTGTAGTTTCATCTGAACTCACCGTCATTATATGTGGGGGGCTACTGTCTTCTTTGGAATATTTCTCTAGAGGTGAGCCAGGTCTTATATTTCCCTCTGCTAGCTATTTAGGTCTTAGGCCAGAGCTGGGCATCTAGCGATAAATAGGAAATGCTACCTGGCTATTTCTAGTTGCGCGGCAGGCTTAGTTCATGGTCAGTATAGTTCCATCTTCCGAGAGCTTGTCCCTCTATAGGCTTGCTATGATCTCTGCCTGCAGAGATCATGACACACAACCTTAGCAATATCAAAGTGGCCTTACTATATACAGTAAATGGAGGGTAACCAATAGTAAATAGCTCATTTAATAACACACTGACATGTCAGATGTGTTATCTATTTTCCTAAATTAACAAAAGGTCCAAACATTGCCCCCTCTTTTGTGGTCAGACACAGAGTTATTTATCTGCCTGTAAATCAAGGAAAGCTATTAAAATTTTATATTCAATGGCCTACTGAGAATTTATTTGCCAAAGACAGAGGTCTACCAATAACCTGGTTTGATAATGAATTTATACATTCTTATATCAGTCTAATTTTTTTAACCGAATACACTTTTCACCACAGGACCCCAGTAGGGCAAAGGTCAATCACAGCGTCCAACACACTTCACAGTAAAAAAGACATAGTACAACTTTCCCCAATTAATGATCTTTAGAGCAGAGTCAACATTATCCAGAATCCTCTCCTTCATCATACTTCCAGTGCCAGTGTATTCATCCAATGATGTTGCTACCAATCCTGATGAGATCAATAGTTCTATAAGTGATCACTGCCATCAATAATGTCACAAGTTTTCCTGAAAGACAAACTGGATATAGAGTAGTACTGCTGGACAATTAGCTTCCAGCTTTATTTTACATAGTGGTTTGCAAAGTCCTCTTCCTTTGCAACAGTTAATTTCTTGTGGAACTTCAATTCCTTCATTGACAACTCGATACCTTAAACACTCTGCCGAATTCTGTCGCAAACTGACCGTATCACTGTCATTGGAAACATTACCCTATTGTGATGATTAAAAGAGTTGTCCCACAAACAAAAGTTAAATTTAATCAATAGATCTTGGAATAATAATAACTTCCATAATTGGATGTAGCGCAGGAATTCCAGTGGTGCATAGCTAGAGAAAGTCAAAATGTTCACATGAAGAGAAAGAAATTCATCACTCACCACATGCTAGAATCTTAAAATTCCTATAATCCAGGTCCCATAGAAGTGCTGTGGGAGCGCAAAACGGCTGTCGTCCACCTCTCTCCAGCACACTCCCTGTTCACCGCATGGATGTCTTGTTTTTTTGCATTAAAGGACTTTTAAAATTCCAGGATGTGATTAGTGATGCGTTTCCTTCCCTTAATATGGAAATGTAAATACAATGTTCCTGTGCTGAGATAATCTTATAAATGTGCCCCTGCTGTGCATTGTGTAATGGCTGTCTGTGTCTGACTGTGCAGGGACATGGCATGATCATACCACATCTCCTGGGCAGGGGGACACACTAAAGAATATACAGACATTACAGTAGGGGATTGCAGCTCATTCTTTCTGTGAGGTAAAACATTTCACTGCCTGTTGTTACACAATGTTTTACTTCAAAGAAATAATCATTTGTTATCCCCTGCTGTGCTATCTGTATACTCTTTTGCTTCCTCCCCTGCCAAGGAGCTGAGGTATGATCAGACCATGTTCCTGCACGGTCAAGCACAGCCATTACACAGTACACAGCAGGGACACATTAATAAGATTATCTCAGCACAGGAACATTTTATTTAACACATCCAATTGTGGAAATTATTATTATTCCAAGATCAATTGATTAAAATTAACTTTTGTTCATGAAAAATCCCCTTTAATGATGTGCCATATGTTTTTATAATGCCCTTCATTTCTTCTCCACTTATATGCAAAATACAAAAGAGGGCAATTGTGCCTTGCCTTTGATGGTACTACTGCCCTGACAGCTGATACCAGTGGTTGTGGTGCTACAGCTACTGCTTAGCTGCTTCCACAATTTGATTGCCAGATGCCATGGTATCATTATGGTATTTTACATTACCCCAGTATCTGCTGAATTCCCTGCCTATGCTTTTATATAGGTTTGAACAGTCCCCCTGGTTGGCTATACTAAGTGGGTATTTTTGGCAATTCGCACAAAATGAATGACAAATTGTTTGAATTGGTCAGATCCAGCAAATTCTCAAAAATTCACCACAAATCCAATTTGCATCAAATTGATTTGCTCCTCCCTAATGACTGGAGTGCCAACACTGTCGCAGGGCCGAGGGGTATCCGGTACCGGGCCTCTCTGTCTCAGTTCTGGGATTGTCACGGTGGCTAGACCCGGTCCGTGACCCTGCTAAGGGGTGTCCAATGAAAATTGTGATGGTGCAGGTCGCAATGAATAATGAGGACACAGGGTTGCAGTCTCTTTACCTCTTTACTGAAGGCTTCAGGATCCTCAATCCAGAGTATGGTTAACAGGGCTGTCTGAGACTGGCCGGTCCGATGGCACCTCCAGATTTCCCTTTGCAGGTGGAAATCTGTGCCTTCCTTCTTGCGCTTGTGTGTTGTAGTCCTTCCCTGCTGAGCACCACGGGATAGTCCTCACAACTGTTGTGTCTGTTTCTGATGTTCCCTCACAACTGATTCTGATGTTCTTCTCCGTCCCCCAGATGATATGGCTAGGACGCACCCATATGACGGGTAGGCCTGGAGTTCTTCCGGGACTCTAGAGTCGCCCCTCTCCCACTGTTGCCCCCTATGTCTGCTTAGGTGATTTAGGTGAGACACCCCGCCTATAACTGACTGTCCTGCCGTTGGTTTGAAGTAAGGCTTGGAGCGAGTACTTCCTCGGCGTTTCCGGCCACCGGCTACACGCCTCAGTAGGATGTTGCCTCGATCTTACAGCACGACTCCTACTGGTGTTTTCTCCTTGTTGCGTTGATCTCGTTTCTCACTCTTCACAATAAACCTCGCTTCTTGTCCTTTCTTGGGGTACCGCCGCGATGAAGTGCAGGTGCGGTCCTGTAACATTCTTTCTGTTTTGCTAGGCCTCTGTCAGGATCCCACCCCTGACAGGGACCCCCCTGAATCTTCCCCTGCAACACCCTCTGCCACCAGGCAACATCCTGGTTCCAACCCAGTCAGCTTTCTGTCTAACTTTCTATCTAACCCCCAGTTTTACCAGATTGTGAGGAGTGGCCTAATGCATAGTGCCCTTTGCTCCCCCTGGAGGCCAGACTATGAAGTGTATTGGTGTCTGTGATACCTGGTCAGGTGAACTCCTTCAGTGCCATCAGACGTACCATCACTCCCCTTAGCGGCGGAGCGATGTTACTGCAACGACCAGGTCTCCGGGGCGCTGCAACTTTATAAAAGTCATAGACGCAATACAGTATTTCATTGTAATTGATTTTTTAAATAAATTGTGAATATGGAATACTGTATGTCTTGACAAAATAAAAGTATGGACAAGTGGTCAGGACTCAAAATAGCAAGATAATATTTATTTGTTGCTTTTATACGAAATTAATGACTACTCCAGAGCACTGATAATTAAGTAGGTATTGGCAGAACATCTAGTGTCTGATATGTGTAATGATTGGTGATACTTGAAATAAATGCATTCTCAGCAATGCGATGTGTGGTGATATGTGATAGTTGACTTTGAAAATTGTCTATGCCATCTGTTCATGTACAAATAATATTGTTTCCTTACAGTTTTCATTTTTCATAATGCCTCCAAAAATGAATAAAATTATATGTTCAAAATTTTGTGCAACTTGTATCACAGTTCTAGTATGAGGTAGATTTCATCTCTAAAGTTTTTTAAACATGAAATCAGCCTTGGAATCTAACAAGGTTGTAATTGGTGAATTGATCCATAAAAAATCTAATTGATTATAAAATTTTCCAAACTTTTTTATGCTTTCAATTTCAAACTTTTGGGGGGTATTTGATTAACTGAAAGCCAGTAAATTAGGAGCTAGCACGTGACTATTTTGCAGGGTTCCTTTGAGGGCTGAAAGAAAAAAATATTTACTCATCTTCTTTTACCTGTTCTCATTTTGCCTCCATTACCACAGTTCCCTGGGCCTCCACGCTAATCTTCTATTATACCATCACTTAATTTTTTGTTACGGATATTCTGACGTCCGCTACTGGTTTTGTCCATTCATGTGGGGAAGCATCATGATGTGTATTGCCCAGCTACTTGACTGAGTTTGGTCATTGGTCTAAGACTGTCCTTGGTGCTGATATGGAGCAACGGAAGAACAGATAATAAGAGATCAGGGAGGCTGTGGTTGTCCTAGTATAAGAGGAATAAAAATAAGAGAGAAAAGATGAGCACAATTTTTCTAATTATATACTAACCGCTTCCATGTTCTCACAACCTCAACAGCAAAGAGAGCATTTTAGATTTAAACCAAATCAAATCTGCCTGAATTGGATTTTAGGAGATTTACTCATCTCTAGTGGATATGTTTCTCAGCAATTAACTTTAAAATAAAATCACATCAAAGTTACCCCAAGGCTATGCTCGTACATTGTATAGCACCTAATAATGCAGAGAATTCATGTAGTGTAAGTACTAGTGATGAGCCAGTGTACTCATTGCTCAGGTTTTCCCGAGCATACTCGGGTGGTCTCCGAGTATTTGTTTGTGCTTGGAGATTTAGTTTTTGTTGATGCAACTGCATAATTTATGGCTGCTAGCCAGCCTGAGTACATGTAGAGGTTGCCTGGTAGCTAGGGAATCCCCACATGTATTCAAGCTGGCTAATAGCTGTAAATCATGCAGCTGAGGCAACAAAAACTAAATCTCCGAGCAGTTACATTTACTCAGAGACAACCCGAGCAACGAGTACACCGCTCATCACTAGTAAGTACCTCTTATGATGCCTACCACATCTTCAAAATCTACAGAAGAATGTAGATTATTTCAATTGTGAAAGGGGAATAAGCTGCTGCCAAACATCCCTTAACTTGGCCTATGTACTTTGATGACTAATTATCGGGCATGTTGAGATTAATGACCAAATTAAGACTGATAAAACTGATAGGAGAAATACAAGAACAATTTAGACTAACAAGAAAAACAAACAAGATGTTAGGAATAGGATTTACATAGTCGTTAGGAACGTTGACCAAGGAGCTTTGCATGACAAGATGGACTGGAACACAGCACCAGGATAATAGGGACACTTAATTACAGGATCAAGACGATGTATCCTTCTTTACCTTTCCTACCAGCTCAAGATACCCTTATATGAGTAGCTCAGAGGCATTACAAAAATGAGTTGGACTGTTGAACATTGTTTAGAATATATTTTGAACAGGGACAGAGTTACATGCAAGACCAGTCAGAAAAGTGGGTCCCCACCATCTTCTTCGCACCCACTGAAAGCTACTGAAAGGTCTCTCCATATATTTGCGGGGAAAAACTTTTCAATTCAGGGCAGCACATCAGAAGAAACTGTCTAGGACCAACCTTTCTGACTAGTCTCCTGAACTGCTTGGTCCTCAGTGGCCTGTAAACTATGTTCTTCTCTGAAATGCCACAGCGTTTCAGAGTCAAACATACCTGGATTAGATCATACAGCCAGTGTCTGATACATGCTACCCGTGAATCGGGAAACATATGTCATTTGTCAGGTTCCCTTTAAATCTAGGCAAAAAAGAAAGGAACTACCCAGTAACTATGAATCAGCCTAAACTTAAATAAGCTCACTGCTAAGACTATAGAACTGCAAGATTAAAATTCTGAATTGCTTCTATAGAAAAATATAACATTATGATTTGTGTGCTTGATGTTACACTTAGGTTCCTATATTGTAACAACTAGTGGTTTTAATATCATTTGCAAGCAATTTGCAGTTTTCCAAATAAAGATTTTTTTAAAGGTTCTTTTCCCATGTGGAAGCATTCTCTGAAAGGAAATAATAAACATTTATTGATATAATCAAGTCAATATCTAGTAAATCTATTAAGTTTGTTTTGCCATTCATAAGGGAAAAAAATCCCTACATTGGCTGTTGCTCTACCATTATTATGAAGCACTGTGAAATTCTGTTATTAGCCAATACAATTGCATTAGTTTTAATATCTTGCAAAATTCGAAAATGCATTACCTACTGACAAAGTACTCCTTTAATAAAGTTAAATTAGCCGTACTAGTCAAAGGCATTACAAATATAGATCATGTTGAGACACAGCCACAGGGGCTGATTATTAATATAATTATGCAAATAAATGAAATCCCAGATGGCAGCATTTGTTAATTCTGTATTGATCTTTCACTGTATTAATCATATCTAGACAATGTACTTTCCATATTGTGAACTTTAAGAATGTCATAGTCCTTATAGCTAAACATTCAGAGCAAAATTAAATCATAGCTCTAGTTGACATTTGCTTTCATATGTGCTCCTTTCGGTGTGACAATGCGGTTCAAACATGCCTTTTATATTAAGTGTTGCATTATATGGTAATTGCCATTAGGGGTGGTCAGGATTTTTTTTAAAAAGAGCAAAGTGTTACTTTTTCTGGCTAATTGGCTGCATCATATAGTTCTCTGCAAATAATTAGTAGTCGTATGATGCCAATTATAATCATTTATTTACATATAATAAAATCACAGAAGATCTAAAACCAGATGGACAGACTCTTTAGTTACCTATACTATGAATAAGATATACTATAGCATGCATCTCTCCCACTTAATTGACCAATTGGAATCACTTGACAAGCTCCAGAGCTTCCTTTTCATGCTATGAAAAACAATAGTAAATAGAGCTGAACAAATCTCCTGAAATTCAGTGTTAGGGTTGGAGGAACGCACCAAATATAATATAAGAGTAAGGTGCGTTTGCAACCCGGGGTCCACCGTGCAGAGATGGAACTTGCTGCTAAGCAATGGCGGACACGATGGCGGGTGAGCACTGGAAACATGAGGGTTAAATGTCACCCAGTGTGAACAGCAGCAAACTTTGTTAACCACAGAGCCGCTGTAACAAATGTAAAGGACACGGTTCCCTGTTAACTGTCACAGGGCACAGCAGATTTAGCGCAAGTGAGGTCCCTTGGCTCAGCCCCTAGAATGCTGGGGTTATAGCCAGACCGGACCCACAATGCACATGGCATCGCACAAGTGATGCCACTACTTTGGTGCTGTCTCTAGCTCCAATCATGCCCGAACACATACACAACCAGAGGGTAGGGGATCATTAGGAGCTTGCACCAGAGACAATCATACATGCATACAGCTCATATATCATGGTCTATGCTAGCGCACAGCCGTGCAGCTGTGAGATCCTTTTATAGCTTCCAAACTGCCAGCACCTTGCTAGTGAACCAATCCGGACTTGCTTGAGGACCTGAGCACCTGACTGCCGATCACCAATGAGAGGTCACCCCACGGGCATGCTCAGAAGGGCAAGTCCTGGACTTAGTCCCAGGAACATCTGCTCACTGCTGTCTAATGCTAGTTGCTATAGCTGAACCTGGAGAGGCAGCAGCAACCAAACACACAGCTTGAGTCTGAGCATGATGCTGAGATCAACGTCTCTGCTGAGCAGGATCCACTGCAGCTGAGACCGAATGGGAGACCGCAGATGAAGACATGGCTCAGGATTCCTTCTGTGCAGAGGGAGAATCCTGACCCCTACCATTCAGCTGTGGCAAATATGTTCAATTATGGGGGATACATTAGATTATCTCTAAATAAATTCAACACAAATTGAATCTGATGAGATGAGGTTAAAAACAATAAAGTATAATCGCTTCTCATTGGTCCTCTTCTCACTTGTCCTGCCCATGCAGTTCTTTTACTGTCTCCTATCCAGTCTTCACTTATGTCTGGAAAGTTCCACAATTGACTAGGTCCTATATTGTCCTTTGGGGGGGTGATGCATGTAATTTATATTTATTGCTTGAATCTCAACCAAAATGACCACATGGGGCTTAGTAGCCAATTAAGATTTCTGACCAAAAAGAAGACAGAAGTGGAGGAAGTAAAGAATGGTAAGTTAAGAACTTGCAATGATGGTATTGATGATGGTAGGACAAAGGAGAGGTAAGCATATAAGGATGGATTTTTGCCCCATTTACCAGCCCTGAAAACCCAGAAAACTGCCTGCTATCGGACATCCATTTTACTAGACTTTCCTAAGATGAATCACAAAAAATTTGGATTTAATAGAATTTAATTTAATATGAAGACAGGATTTAAACAATAGGGCATTATATGATGGCACTTTCTCCTTGAGAATCAAGTGATGTATATTTTGTTTCCATCAGATAAATACTTTTCTAATATTTAGTGTCAACAGTTCCTATGCAAATCTATTTGTTTCCATGGCAATAGACAACAAATAACCGCTGCTCGGTCTAATTGCATATTCATATTTTCTTTCATTTGTCCTCTGTTTTGCTCAGTTAGAATAGGTAAAGACAGGATAGGGAGCTGAATGTTCAAATTATGGAAATGTATATGCACACTGCAATGATGGTGAACTATAGGTCTGTGTAGGAGTGGTAGACACATTTTAAGATATTTTTAATCAACATTTTTCGCACAGATTCTTCCTTTCAATTTTAATGTATTTTTTACACACTTTTTCTCATTTTTTACAGTTTAATATAATTTTGAAAGATAATATAAATGCTTGATAGATGTATTTAATTAGTTACTATGTGTGATTTTTTTTATTTGTAATTAAAAAAGAAATGAATATATAAAGTACAAAATGTATAAAAATATACATGTGCCATAATGCCGCATTCAAACATCCATTTTTTTGTGTACAAATGCTATTTATGATTTTCATAGATAGCATTCATACCTATAACAGTCTATGGAGACATTCACACTTCCGTGATGTCTCGCAGATCGAGCAGTCCTTGGACAATAACAGAGACATGACCACAGTTTGATTTTCACAGATGGACAGAAAGAAGAAGGTGGAAAAACATTTATATTTTTTTCTCCACTTTACAAGAAAAACTGATGACATTCTGATCTAAAGTCTTATCAAAATCTGCTCAAATTATTTAATCCTGGAGAAGTCTGTGTCCGGGGTCCATGCCCGAACAGTATGGAACCTTAACTTTACTGTTCAGGTTCACCCATCACTAGTTACCAGGTACGGTAAATTGAATAGCATACATAAAACATCCCTGTCTTTTCTTGTAAAGTGTGAACTCCTAAAGGGCTTGTAATCACTAATTGACAAATCTCATTATTACTTATATTATGACCATTTAAGGCTGGTTTTACATTTGCAGACGAGGGCTTTGCGGAGGGCTGCGTAGTTCCTCCAGTAAGCCTCGCTCACTGCCGCACCTCTTCCTTCAGCTCCGCCTACGTCGGCATACGTCCTGCATACCCTATCTTTAACATTGGGTACGCAGGCCATGCAAATGTATGCGGATGCCTCTGCATGCGTCGTTTTCACTCTGCACCGACCGCAACAAAATGCAACATGCTTTCGATATAGGTTGGCGCAGCAAGAAAACGACGCATGCGGAGGCATCCGCATACATTCGCATGGCCTGCATACCCAATGTTAAAGATAGGCTACGCAGGATGCATGCCGACGTATGTGGAGCTGAAGGAAGAGGTGCGGCAGTGGGCAGGGCTTAATGGAGGAACTACGTAGTCCTCCGCAAAGCCCTCATCCGCAAATGTGAAACCAGCCTAAGAGATATAAATTCATTTTTATACAGCTTTATTAAAATGTATTTCAAATTCAGTAAAATCAAAATTACTTTTGACACAGAAGTTAAGACCTTTTAAAAATACCAAAGGAATGTCTGCTACAGCAACTGATAACATCTCCTCAATTATGTTCTAAATAGAAATATTTTCATCAGAGAATTCATATGTATAACCCACTGTGTTGACTAGCATAGAATGTTCTTCTACCTCTTCCAGGAGAATGGCTTACGCTTGAGTTTGTATTTGTTTAATTTTCTGTTTTATATTGTGGGAGTCATCTAAAGGAATGTTGTCACCACGAGCCACTTTCCAAGAAGGAGGCTTCAAAATTTGAATATTAATATATTCGATGTTTTCAAACTTTATATGTCTATTAACCCTTCTACAGTGGAGAAAATAAGTATCACACTCCAACCTCTCCTCCATGACCAAGATGAAAGAAAGGACACAATTGGACACCTGCACAAGGCTGGAATGGACTAAAGGAAAATAGCCACGCTGCTTGGTGAGAAGCAACAACTGTTGGCACATTTTTTTAGAAAATGGAAAACATAAGATGGCTGTCACTTTTCCTTGAGCCAGAGCTTCATGCAAGTACTCGCCACGTGAGGTAAGATTGACAGGCTACACAGGAGGACCTAGTCAATGACCTGAAGAGAGCTAGGACCATAATATCAAACATTACCATTAGTAGCACACAACACCATCATGGAATTAAATCATGCAGGGCACACAAGAGCCTCCTGCTCACACCAGCACATGTCAAGGCATGTTTTAAGTTTGCCAGTGACCTTCTGGATGATCAATAGGAGGCATGGAGAAGGTCATGGGGTTAGATGAGACTAAAAAATAACTTTTTATTTTCAACTCCATTTTTGGAAGAAGAAGAATGAGTGCAACCCCAAGAACACTATCCTAACCATGAAGCATAGTGGGGTAACATCATACTTTGAGGGTGCATTTCTGATTAGGTGATCAGGCCTCATCTGGAATACTGTACATTTCCATTTTAAAAAAAAAAGACATTGAAAAACTGGAGCAAGTTCAGAGAAGAGCTACCAGGGTGGTGAGTGGACTACAAAAGATGTCCTACAAGGAATGGTTAAAAGATCTGGGAATGTTTAGCTTTCAAAAAAGAAGGCTAAGAGGAGACTTAATAGCTGTCTGTAAATATCTGAAGGGATGTCACAGTGCACAAGGCTCATCCTTATTCTCATTTGCACATGGAAAAATTAGAAGCAATAGAATAAAACTGAAAGAGAGAAGATACAGATTTTATATTAGAAAAAACTTTTTGACAGTGAAGGTGTCCAATGAGTGGAACAGGCTGCCACTAGAGGTGGTGAGCTCTCCTTCAATGGAAGTCTTCACACAGACGCTAGACAGACATTGGTCTGAGATAGTTTAGAGAATCCCTCATTGCATTGAGCAGGGCGTTGGTCACGATGACTCTGGAAGACCCTTCCAACTCTAACATTTTTTCATTCTTTGATTCTATGATAAATTGCAACTTAATTATGTAAAAATAATACAGTGTGATTTTCTGGATTTTCTTTTTAAGTTTCTGTCTCTCACAGTTAAAGTATACCTACGTTACAAATTACAGACCTCTCAATTCTACGAAGGTGGGAAAACTTGTAAAATCATCAGGGTGTTAAATACTTTTTTTATCCACTGCACTACGGTTCTTTTTACATTTTTTACCACTATCAAAACTTGTTCACCACACACGATTTTTTTTTTCTTCTTTCCTTTGTATATACCTGATTAATTTTTCAAAAATGTTTAAGCATTTTAAAGGACTAGTTTTCTGAGAGCCTCATTTTAAGTTCTTTATTTTCAACTAGTGGCAAATAATCTGCCACCACTGAGTATGCCTTCTCAGTACAGTTTAATATTAGATGAGTTAGTTTTAATTCACTTGCTCTATATTCATTCAGTCTACAATAAAATCTGAATCATCATGAAACTGTGATATGACTCAGAAAACAAGGTGAGTGATTACTTTCACAATATGATTGTAGTCAGAATATAATCTAGAAGAATTCAAAGGGGTTGATACTTTTCAATTAAATTTCTTTCCTGGCTGCAATTTGCTATAAAAAAATCAAAATGCGCTGTTCTCAAGCAGGAAATACATTTTCCTTATATGACTCATCAGACACTGCAAAAATCCCTGCTAGAGTAGAGGAGAAAGCACCTGGGTTAGTAATTGAAGAGGGGAATGATTTCTGCAGGGAAAAGAAACTTCCTAATTCTGCATAGAACAGAGAAAAGAGAAGAATTAGCTGGGTAGAGAAGCAAAGTGAGAAATTGTAAATGCATCTAATTTGATGACTGAAATTTTTTAGAAGGATGAAAACTTTGATGAAAGTGCTTTTTAAACAATCGATCAGTTAGCTCGGCGGCTTTTGCAGGGTGTTCCATCACTGAGCTCACTGACTGCTGCGCCGTCAATGTCAACAGCAGCGGAGATTTGCTTGTGGATCAGACAAAGATGAGTAGAAAGCACATTGTTATTTTATAGTAAACCGCAACCAGATGAGAAATTTAATTGAAAGGAACAATCCATTCAACTTTGTTTTCTTTCAAAAGAGATAACTTTATTTGGAAATGTTTTAATGCCCATCACCTCTAGCTCATTTCATGTTGCATTGTAAGAAAAATGCTTTTTTCTCATCTCAACCCGCAATTAAGGCTCGTATATGCATTCAATTCCCATTCTCCTCTGCTGTGTCAAGCTTTATTTTCATTGTGTGAATCGAATAGCTGCTCAAGCAATAATATTAGTCAAATATGAAGTGCAGTATTTTCAGGGAAGGTGAAGAGCAATCCTTATTTTGCTAGTATTTCAGCTGCCTCTGGTGGTGATCAGCTATTCCAGGAGAAGAGAAATCTCTTGCTGAACTCACCATCATTATAGCATAATTATATTTCCTTTACTGTGGTTACATAGTGATTAGAGAAAAAGACACTCAGCAACAGCTATACTGAGTAAGGCTATGATTGCTCTAGGCCTTGACTTTAATTTTTCAATGCTGAGATTTGACCCTTTTAAAATTTTTGAACCCATTGACATATGTGTAAAGACACACATAATTTATGCATATGCACACATATATACAGTGTGGGCAATTTATATGGATACAACTGGGTGGGCCATTAATAAAGATACATACAAAATGGCTGACTACAAAATGGCCGCCATGGTCACCACCCATTATTTAGGTGTATCCATATACATGACCCACCCAGGTTTATCCCTATATGTAGCCCACCTTGTATATATATATATATATATATATATATATATATTGTACTGTATATATATATATATATATATATATATATATATATATATATATATGTGTGTGTGTGTGTGTGTATACACACTATTCACACAAATGCATTAGTGATAAACAAGTCAATTTCAAAACAGTACAGCATGATGGCATGAAGTTGTGACGTTATTCTATCTTGCTCAGAAATATTGATTCAGCGCTCGGTGGTGAAAAGGTGATGCATCTAGGAACAAATGAGTGACAATAATGACAATAATAAGGCCAGACAGGCTAACAGTGAGGTATTTTTTTTTTAACCTGCATAAAATAACTGTGCTGCAAATCAAATTTTCCACAATGTATTTATACATATATACAATATATGCCGTATATGTATATATACAGTACAGACCAAAAGTTTGGACACACCTTCTCATTTCAAGATTTTTCTGTACTTTTATGACTATGAAAATTGTACATTCACACTGAAGGCATCAAAACTATGAATTAACACATGTGGAATTATATACTTAACAAAAAGGTGTGAAATAACTGAAATTATGTCTTATATTCTAGGTTCCTCAAAGTAGCCACCTTTTGCTTTGATTACTTCTTTGCACACTCTTGGCATTCTCTTGATGAGCTTCAAGAGGTAGTCACCGGGAATGGTCTTCCAACAATCTTGAAGGAGTTCCCAGAGATGCTTAGCACTTGTTGGCCCTTTTGCCTTCACTCTGCGGTCCAGCTCACCCCAAACCATCTCAATTGGGTTCAGGTCTGGTGATTGTGGAGGCCAGGTCATCTGTGGTAGCACCCCATCACTCTCCTTCTTGGTCAAATAGCCCTTACACAGCCTGGAGGTGTGTGTTGGGGTCATTGTCCTGTTGAAAAATAAATGATGGTCCAACTAAACGCAAAACGGATGGAATAGCATGATGGATAGCAAGATGCTTTGGTAGCCATGCTAGTTCAGTATGCCTTCAATTTTGAATAAATCCCCAACAGTGTCACGAGCAAAGCACCCCCACACCATTACACCTTCTCCTCCATGTTTCACGGTGGGAACCAGCCATGTAGAGTCCATCTGTTCACCTTTTCTGCGCCGCACAAAGACACGGTGTTTGGAACCAAAGATCTCAAATTTGGACTTATCAGACCAAAGCACAGATTTCCACTGGTCGAATGTCCATTCCTTGTGTTCTTTAGCCCAAACAAGTATCTTCTGCTTGTTGCCTGTCCTTAGCAGTGGTTTCCTAGCAGCTATTTTACCATGAAGGCCTGCTGCACAAAGTCTCCTCTTAACAGTTGTTGTAGAGATGTGTCTGCTGCTAGAACTCTGTGTGGCATTGACCTGGTCTCTAATCTGAGCTGCTGGTAACCTGCGATTTCTGAGGTTGGTGACTCGGATAAACTTACCCTCAGAAGCAGAGGTGACTCTAGGTCTTCCTTTCCTGAAGCGGTCCTCATGTGAGCCAGTTTCTTTGTAGCGCTTGATAGTTTTTGCCACTGCACTTGGGGACACTTTCAAAGTTTTCCCAATTTTTCAGACTGACTGACCTTCATTTCTTAAAGTAATGCTGGCCACTCATTTTTCTTTACGTGGCTGCTTTTTTCTTGCCATAATACAAATTGTAACAGTCTTTTCAGTAGGACTATCAGCTGTGTATCCACCAGACTTCTGCACAACACAACTGATGGTTTATAAGTAGTGTTAAGCGATACCTTCCAATATTTGAAAGTATCAGTATCGGATTATATCGGCCGATATCCGAAAAATATCGGATATCGCTGATACCGATACCCGATACCAATACAAGTCAATTGGACACAAGTATCGGAAGGTATCCTGGATGGTTCCCAGGGTCTGAAGGAGAGGAAACTCTCCTTCAGGCCCTGGGATCCATATTAATGTGTAAAATAAAGAATAAAAATAAAAAATAGGGATATACTCACCCTCTGACGTGCCCTGGTAGTAACCGCTGTAACCGGTAGCCTCCGTTCCTAAGAATGAGCGAGTGAAAGACCTGCGATGACATCGCGGCTTGTGATTGGTCGCGTGACCGCTCATGTGACCGCTCACGCGACCAATCACAAGCCGCGACATCATCGCAGGTCCTAAACTCCTCATTCTTAGGAACGGATGCTCCCGGTTACATCGGTAAAGTCCAGGGGCCGCCAGAGGGGTGAGTGTATACATATTTTTTATTTTAATTCATTATTTTTTACATGAATATGGATCCCAGGGCCTGTAGGAGAGTGTCCTCTCCTCCAGACCCTGGGAACCATACACTGGGAACTTCCGATTCCGATTTCCGATATCACAAAAATATCGGAACTCGGTATCGGAATTCCGACACCGCAAGTATCGGCCGATACCCGATACTTGCGGTATCAGAATGCTCAACACTATTTATAAGGCAATAAATCCCACTTTTCAAACCTGACAGTGCACACTTGTGAAGTGAAAACCATTCCGGGTGACTTCCTCTTGAAGCTCATCAAGAGAATGCCAAGAGTGTGCAAAGCAGTTATCAAAGCAAAAGGTGCCTACTTTGAAGAACCTAGAATATAATACATAATTTCAGTTGTTTCACAATTTTTTGTTAAGTATATAATTCCACATGGGTTAATTCATAGTTTTGATGCCTTCAGTGTGAATGCACAATTTTCATAGTCATGAAAATCCAGAAAAATCTTTCAATGAAAAGGTGTGTCCAAACTTTTGGTCTGTACTGTATATTTACTATATACATTCATGGCCAACATTGTTGACATCCTTAAAATTGTTCAAGTAAATGAAGTATTTCTCACAGAACAGAAAATTATTGCAATTGCACTTGTTATGTTATGAACATGTTTATTTCCTTTATGTATAGTGGAACAACACAAAAAAACAGAAAAAATGGCAAAGTGGACATAATTTCACACAAAATCCCAAAATGAACTGGACAAAATTGGTGTCACCCTCAATTTAATATTTGGCTGCACAGCATTTGGAATAAATAACTGCAATCAATTGCTAACTATAACCATCAACAAGATTCTTATCACTCTCAAATGGAATTTTGGACTGCTTTTCTTTTGCAAACTAATCCAGGTCTCTTGTACAGTTGTGCTGAAAAGTTTACATACCCCGGCAGAATTTTTGCTTTCTTCGCCTTTTTTCAGAGAATATGAATGATAACACCAAAACATTTTCTCCACTCATGGTTAGTGGTTGGGTGAAGCCATTTATTGTCAAACTAATGTGTTATCTCTTTTAAAATCATAATGACAACCCAAAACATCCAAATGACCCTGATCAAAAGTTTACATATCCTGATGGTTTTGGCTTGATAACACACACAGAAGTTGACACAAATCAGTTTGAATGGATACTAAAGGTATCATCCTCACCTGTGACCTGTTTGCTTGTAATCAGTGCATGTGCATAAACGCTGAGTGAGGTTCTGGGATCCAGACAGACTCTTGCATCTTACATCCAGCCACTGACGTTTCTGGATTGTAAGTCTTGGGGAAAGCAAAAGAATTGTCAATGGATCTACGGGAAAAGGTAGTTGAACTGTATAAAACGGTATATTTGTAAAGGGATACAAAAAAGATATCAAAGGAATTGATAATGCCAGTCAGCAGCGTTCAAACTGTGATTAACAAATAGAAAATCAAGGCCTCTGTAAAAACAAAACCACATTCAGACCAACAAAAATGCCGTCCACAACTTCCAGGAAAATTGTTCAGGGTGCAAAGAAAAACCCACAAATAACGTCTGCTGAAATACAGGACTCTCTGAAAACAAGCGGTGTGGCTGTTTCAAGATGCACAATAAGGAAGCACTTGAAGAAAAATAGGCTGCATGGTCGAGTCACCAGAAGAAAGCCATTACTGCACAAATGCCACAAAGTATCTCACCTACAATACGCAAAACAGCACAGAGACAAGACTCAAAACTTCTGGAGTAAGGTAAGGTGGATCACTGATGTTTTGGGGTTATGTGAGCTACAATGCCACAGGAAACTTGGTCAAAGTTGAGGGAAAGATGAATGCAGCTCATTATCAGCAAATACTGGAGGCAAATTTGCACTCATCAGCCCAGAGGTTGCGCATTGGACTTTCCAACATGACAATGATCCAAAACACAAGGCCAAGTCAACCTGTCATTGGCTACAGCAGAACAAAATGAAGGTTCTGAATTGGCCATCTCAGTCTCCTGACCTCAATATCATTGAGCCTCTCTGGGGAGATCTCAAGCAGGCATTTCATGGTATACAGCCCAGGAAAATTTACAGGAACTGGAGGCTTTTTGCCAAGAAGAGTGTACCATCTGAGAAAATAAAGAACCTCATCTACAACTACCACAAAAGACTTCATGCTGTCATTGATGATAGAGGGGGCAATACACAGTATTATGAAATGGGGTATGTAAACTTTTGATCAGGGTCATTTGGATGTTTTGGGTTGTCATTATGATTTAATAGAGAAAACACAGTAGGTTACCAATAAATGGCTTCACTGAACCACTAAACCATGAGTGGAAAATTGTTTTGGTGTTATCATTCATGTTCTCTGAAAAAAGGCCAAGAAAGCAAAAATTCTGCTGGGGTATGTAAAATTTTGAGCACAACTGTATTTGTAGGGCCCCTTGTCCCAACAGCACTCTTTAGATCTCTCCACAGGTTTTCAATGGGATTTAGATCTGGATGGTTGCTGTCCACTTCAGAACTCTCTAGTGCTTTGTTTCCATTCATTTCTTGGTGCTTCCTGAAGCATGTTTGAGGACATTGTCCTTCTGGAAGACCTATGACCTAGGACTCAACCCCAGGTATCTGACTCTTTGCCCTACATTTTAATAATAGAACAACACAGCACTCGTAGTAGTGTTTAGAGTAGGTGCTCAAGTAGGGTATCCAGCTCAACAAATCCAAATCAGTAAAAACTTGGTACTCTAGATGAATAATTATCATATGCAAAAGGTTTATTGATATGCATCCATAAAGGCAAGTTGAACGTTTTCGGTCCACATCCAGACCTTCATCAGAACAAATATAAGAGATATGGTGCAGGGAGAAACATTAATCCTGTCTCTATAAATTCCAATACTGGTAGGGTAGCCTAGGTGCAGTAAGAAGTCCTGTCCACGTAGACGCACGTGTAATGCGACAGGAGTCACTGGGTAAATGGCGCCATTTACCCAGCGACTCCGGTCGCATTACACGTGCGCCTACATTTACAGGACTTCTTGCTGCATCCAGGCTACCCTACCAGTATTGGAATTTATAGAGACTGGATTAACGTTTCTACCTGCATCATATCTCTTATATTTGTTCTGATGAAGGTCCGGATGTGGACCGAAAACATTCACCTTGCCTTTATGGATGCACATCAATAAACCTTTTGCATATGATAATTATTCATCTAGAGTGCCAAGTTTTTTGGATTTGTCTTTGCCCTACATTGCAACCTAAAATCCTTCAGTAATCTTGAGATTTCATGATGCCTTGCACACAGTCAAAACATTCAGTGCCAGAGGCAACAAAACAACCCAAAACATATTTGAATCTCAACCATATTTGACTGTAGGTACTGTGTTCGTTTCTTCCTATGCTTTCTTTCATTTTTGGTAAATAGGAGAATGATTTGCCTTACCAAAAACCTGTATATTGATCTCATCTGTCCACAAGATGCTTTGCCAAAATGATTATGGCTTACACATGTACATTTTGGCAAACTGCAGTCTAGTTTTTTAGGTCTCTGTGTCAGCAGTGGGGTCTTCCTAGGTCTCCTGCAGTAGCATTTCAATTTATTGAAATATTAACAGATAGTTTGCTCTGACTCTTACGCACCAGGAGCCTGCAGGATATCTTGAATTTCTTTGAAACTTTATTGGGGCTTCTTATCCATCATCTGGACTATCCTGCGCTGCAAACCTTTCATCAATTTTTGACTGCTGTCCACATCCAGGGAGATTAGCAACAGTGTTATGGGTTGTAAACCTCTTGATTATATTGTGCACCATGGATAAATGATACATCAAGATCTGTAGAGATGGACTTGTAACCTTGAGATTATTAATATTGATCAACAATTTTGGCTCTCAAGCCCTCAGACAGTTCTCTTCTTTCTCTCTTTCTGTACTTCATGCTTAGTGTAGCTCACACAGACACACAATGCAAAGATTGAGTCAACTTCTCTCCTTTTTAACTAGCTTCAGGTGTGCTTTTTGAATTGCTCTCACCTGTTATTTGCCTCAGGTGAGTTTGAATGAGCATTACATGCTTAAAACAATGTTGTTGACCCACAATTTTAGAAAGGGGACAAAAATTTTGTCCTGTTCATTTTCGTGGTTTTCTATCATATTATATCAAATTTGCCTTTTTTTGTGTTATTTCAATACACACAAAGGAAATAAACATGTGCTATGGAAAGATGTAAAGGGTGCCAACACTTTCAGCCATGACTGTATGTAATACTGTGCATACGTTTTAGACCAGTGTAGAAAGGATGCTAACAGTAAGATACTTTAGAAAATAGAAAAATTGAAGAATCAGCAAAATTAAAGTGCCTGAACCAAAGGGGAATATAATGCAAATCAATATTTGCTGCAATAAACCTTTGACTTCAGAACAGCATCAAAGCATCAGTTCTTTGATGCACACTTACATGCAATTTCAGCATAGAAATTGTTCCATACATATTAGAGAACTAACCACAGATATTCTATGGATGTAGGCTTGCACAAATCCTTCTGTCTCTTCGTTTAATCCCCAACACATTTGATGATATATATATAGTGGGGAAAATAAGTATTTGACACAATACCAATTTTGAAATTTTGCAAGTTTTCTCACCTACAAAGAATGAAGGGGTCTGTCATTTTTATCATAGGTACACTACAACTATGAGAAACAGAATCTAAAAATAAAAAAAGAAAATAAAAATTGTATGATTTTTTAATAAGTGAGTTGCTTTTTATTGCATGAAATAGGTATTTGATCACCTACCAACCAGCAACAATTCTGGCTCTCACAACCCTGTTAGTTTTTCTTTAAACAGCTCTTCTACTCTGCACTCATTACCTGTATTAACTACACCTGTTTGAACTCCTTACCTTTATGAAATACACCTGTCCACACACTCAATCAATCACAGTCCAATGTCTCCTCAATGGTCAAGACCAAAGTGCTGTCTAAGGTCACCAGGGAAAAAAATTGTAGAAAAGAAAAGAATGTCCAGCTTCACCGAATCCGTAAAAAAGAGTTTTCTTTATTCACATACTATTAAGCATAGAGGATACAGACTTCAGCACAAGCCATATGGGTAAGAATCTCAACGCGTTTCTGGAGACTAAGCTCCCTAAATTAAATTAAGGGAGCTTAGTCTCCAGAAACGCATTGAGATTCTTACCCATATGGCTTGTGCTGAAGTCTGTATCCTCTATGCTTAATAGTAGGGTTGAGCGAAACGGATCGTTCATTTTCACAAGTCGCCGACTTTTGGCAAAGTCGGCATCTCATGAGACCGAGCCGATCCCTGTGTGGGGTCGGCCATGCGGTACGCGACTTTCGCGCCAAAGTCGCGTTTCAATGACGCTAAAAGCGCCATTTCTCAGCCAATGAAGGTGGACGCAGAGTGTGGGCAGCGTGATGACATAGATCTCAGTCCCCACCATCTTAGAGAAGGGCATTGCAGTGATTGGCTTGCTTTCTGCGGCGTCACAGGGGCTATAAAGGGGTGTTCCCGCCGACCGCCATCTTACTGCTGCTGATCTGAGCGTAGGGAGAGGTTGCTGCCGCTTCTTCAGAAGCAGGGATAGTGATAGGCAGGGTACATAAAGCCACAAACCGCTTGTGCTGTAGCGATTTCCACTGTCCAACACCACCTTTTGTTTGCAGGGACAGTGGAAGCTACATTTTTTTTCCTCAGCGCTGTAGCTCATTGGGCTGCCCTAGAAGGCTCACTGATAGCTGCGTTGCTGTGTGTGTACGACGCTGTGCAAACCAACTGCTTTTTTCAAAGCACAAATCCTGTTTTTCCTTCCTTTCTGCACAGCTATCTTGTGTGTTTGTCCACACTTTTGTGTGCAGCAGTCCTTTTTATAGCTGCCTGCCATACTTTTCTGAGATAACTGCAGGGAGATAAATATTGGCAAGTCTGCCTCCGTGCCATTGCTGTGTGTGGCATCTGTCTCTCATTGTGTGCCACCGAAAACCACTGTGTGATACTTGGCCATTTTTTTTTTTGCTAAATTCTCCCCTTTCAAAAAAAAAATTAGTGGGAGATAAATATTGGCAAGTCTGCCTCCGTGCCATTGCTGTGGGTGGCATCTGTCTCTCAATGTGTGGCACCGAAAACCACTGTGTAATACTTGGCCATTTTTTTTGGGGGGGGTACATTCTCCCTTTTCAAAAAAAAAAATTAATGGGAGATAAATATTGGCAAGTCTGCCTCCGTGCCATTGCTGTGTGTGGCATCTGTCTCTCATTGTGTGCCACCGAAAACCACTGTGTAATACTTGGCCATTTTTTTTTGGGGGGGGGGTACATTCTCCCTTTTCAAAAAAAAAAATTAGTGGGAGATAAATATCGGCAAGTCTGCCTCTGTGCCATTGCTGTGGGTGGCATCTGTCTCTCATTGTGTGGCACCGAAAACCATTGTGTAATACTTGGCCATTTTTTTTTTTTTGGTACATTCTCCCTTTTCAAAAAAAAAAAAATAGTGGGAGATAAATGTTGGCAACTCTGCCTCTGTGCCAGTCCTGTGTGTGGCATCTGTCTCTCATTGTGTGCCACCGAAAACCACTGTGTAATACTTGGCCATTTTTTTTGGGGGGGGTACATTCTCCCTTTTCAAAAAACAAATTAGTGGGAGATAAATATTGGCAAGTCTGCCTCCGTGCCATTGCTGTGGGTGGCATCTGTCTCTCATTGTGTGCCACCGTAAACCACTGTGTAATACTTGGCCATTTTTTTGGGGGGGTACATTCTCCCTTTTCAAAAAAAAATAATTAGTGGGAGATAAATATTGGCAACTCTGCCTCTGTGCCAGTCCTGTGTGTGGCATCTGTCTCTCATTGTGTGCCACCGAAAACCACTGTGTGATACTTGGCCATTTTTTTTTTTTGGGGGGGTACATTCTCCCTTTAAAAAAAAAAATAGTGGGAGATAAATATTGGCAAGTCTGCCTCTGTGCCAGTCCTGTGTGTGGCATCTGTCTCTCATTGTGTGCCACCGAAAACCACTGTGTAATACTTGGCCATTTTTTTGGGGGGGGTACAATCTCCCTTTTCAAAAAAAAAAAATTAGTGGGAGATAAATATTGGCAAATCTGCCTCCGTGCCATTGCTGTGGGTTGCATCTGTCTCTCATTGTGTGGCACCGTAAACCACTGTGTAATACTTGGCCATTTTTTTTGGGGGGGTACATTCTCCCTTTTCAAAAAAAAATAATCAGTGGGAGATAAATAGTGGCAACTCTGCCTCTGTGCCAGTCCTGTGTGTGGCATCTGTCTCTCATTGTGTGCCACCGAAAACCACTGTGTAATACTTGGCCATTTTTTTGGGGGGTACATTCTCCCTTTTCAAAAAAAAAATTAGTGGGAGATAAATATTGGCAAGTCTGCCTCCGTGCCATTGCTGTGTGTGGCATCTGTCTCTCATTGTGTGCCACCGAAAACCACTGTGTGATACTTGGCCATTTTTTTTGGGGGGGTACATTCTCCCTTTTCAAAAAAAATAATTAGTGGGAGATAAATATTGGCAAGTCTGCCTCTGTGCCAGTCCTGTGTGTGGCATCTGTCTCTCATTGTGTGCCACTGAAAACCACTGTGTAATACTTGGCCATTTTTTGGGGGGGGGTACATTCTCCCTTTTCAAAAAAAAAAATTAGTGGGAGATAAATATTGGCAAGTCTGCCTCCGTGCCATTGCTGTGGGTAGCATCTGTCTCTCATTGTGTGGCACCGAAAACCACTGTGTAATACTTGGCCATTTTTTTTTTTGGGTACATTCTCCCTTTTCAAAAAAAAATAATTAGTGGGAGATAAATATTGGCAAGTCTGCCTCTGTGCCAGTCCTGTGTGTGGCATCTGTCTCTCATTGTGTGCCACCGAAAACCACTGTGTAATACTTGGCCATTTTTTTTTGGGGGGGGTACATTCTCCCTTTTCAAAAAAAAAAATTAGTGGGAGATAAATATTGGCAAGTCTGCCTCCGTGCCATTGCTGTGGGTGGCATCTGTCTCTCATTGTGTGGCACCGAAAACCACTGTGTAATACTTGGCCATTTTTTTTGGGGGGGTACATTCTCCCTTTTCAAAAAAAAAAATTAGTGGGAGATAAATATTGGCAAGTCTGCCTCCGTGCCATTGCTGTGGGTGGCATCTGTCTCTCATTGTGTGGCACCGAAAACCATTGTGTAATACTTGGCCATTTTTTTTTTTTTGGTACATTCTCCCTTTTCAAAAAAAAAATAATTAGTGGGAGATAAATGTTGGCAACTCTGCCTCTGTGCCAGTCCTGTGTGTGGCATCTGTCTCTCATTGTGTGCCACCGAAAACCACTGTGTAATACTTGGCCATTTTTTGGGGGGGTACATTCTCCCTTTTCAAAAAAAAAATTAGTGGGAGATAAATATTGGCAAGTCTGCCTCCGTGCCATTGCTGTGTGTGGCATCTGTCTCTCATTGTGTGCCACCGTAAACCACTGTGTAATACTTGGCCATTTTTTTGGGGGGGGGGTACATTCTCCCTTTTCAAAAAAAAATAATTAGTGGGAGATAAATATTGGCAACTCTGCCTCTGTGCCAGTCCTGTGTGTGGCATCTGTCTCTCATTGTGTGCCACCGAAAACCACTGTGTGATACTTGGCCATTTTTTTTGGGGGGGGTACATTCTCCCTTTTCAAAAAAAAAAATTAGTGGGAGATAAATATTGGCAAGTCTGCCTCTGTGCCAGTCCTGTGTGTGGCATCTGTCCCTCATTGTGTGCCACCGAAAACCACTGTGTAATACTTGGCCATTTTTTTTGGGGGGGTACATTCTCCCTTTTCAAAAAAAAAATTAGTGGGAGATAAATATTGGCAAGTCTGCCTCCGTGCCATTGCTGTGGGTGGCATCTGTCTCTCATTGTGTGCCACCGAAAACCACTGTGTGATACTTGGCCATTTTTTTTGGGGGGTACATTCTCCCTTTTCAAAAAAAAATAATTAGTGGGAGATAAATATTGGCAAGTCTGCCACTGTGCCAGTCCTGTGTGTGGCATCTGTCTCTCATTGTGTGCCACCGAAAACCATTGTGTAATACTTGGCCATTTTTTTTGGGGGGGTACATTCTCCCTTTTCAAAAAAAAAAATTAGTGGGAGATAAATATTGGCAAGTCTGCCTTCGTGCCATTGCTGTGTGTGGCATCTGTCTCTCATTGTGTGCCACCAAAAACAACTGTGTAATACTTGGCCATTTTTTTTGGGGGGGTACATTCTCCCTTTTAAAAAAAAAAAATTAGTGGGAGATAAATATTGGCAAGTCTGCCTCCGTGCCATTGCTGTGTGTGGCATCTGTCTCTCATTGTGGGCCACTGAAAACCACTGTGTGATACTTGGCCATTTTTTTAGGGGGGTACATTCTCCCTTTTCAAAAAAAATAATTAGTGGGAGATAAATATTGGCAAGTCTGCCTCTGTGCCAGTCCTGTGTGTGGCATCTGTCTCTCATTGTGTGCCACTGAAAACCACTGTGTAATACTTGGCCATTTTTTTTGGGGGGGGTACATTCTCCCTTTTCAAAAAAAAAAATTAGTGGGAGATAAATATTGGCAAGTCTGCCTCCGTGCCATTGCTGTGGGTGGCATCTGTCTCTCATTGTGTGGCACCGAAAACCACTGTGTAATACTTGGCCATTTTTTTGGGGGGGTACATTCTCCCTTTTCAAAAAAAATAATTAGTGGGAGATAAATATTGGCAAGTCTGCCTCTGTGCCAGTCCTGTGTGTGGCATCTGTCTCTCATTGTGTGCCACCGAAAACCACTGTGTAATACTTGGCCATTTTTTTTGGGGGGGTACATTCTCCCTTTTCAAAAAAAAAAAATTAGTGGGAGATAAATATTGGCAAGTCTGCCTCCGTGCCATTGCTGTGGGTGGCATCTGTCTCTCATTGTGTGGCACCGAAAACCACTGTGTAATACTTGGCCATTTTTTTTGGGGGGGGTACATTCTCCCTTTTCAAAAAAAAAATTAGTGGGAGATAAATATTGGCAAGTCTGCCTCCGTGCCATTGCTGTGTGTGGCATCTGTCTCTCATTGTGGGCCACCGAAAACCACTGTGTGATACTTGGCCATTTTTTTTGGGGGGGTACATTCTCCCTTTTCAAAAAAAAATAATTAGTGGGAGAGAAATATTGGCAAGTCTGCCTCTGTGCCAGTCCTGTGTGTGGCATCTGTCTCTCATTGTGTGCCACCGAAAACCACTGTGTAATACTTGGCCATTTTTTTTGGGGGGGGTACATTCTCCCTTTTCAAAAAACAAATTAGTGGGAGATAAATATTGGCAAGTCTGCCTCCGTGCCATTGCTGTGGGTGGCATCTGTCTCTCATTGTGTGGCACCGAAAACCACTGTGTAATACTTGGCCATTTTTTTGGGGGGGGGTACATTCTCCCTTTTCAAAAAAAAAAAATTAGTGGGAGATAAATATTGGCAAGTCTGCCTCCGTGCCATTGCTGTGGGTGGCATCTGTCTCTCATTGTGTGCCACCGAAAACCACTGTGTAATACTTGGCCTTTTTTGGGGGAGGGTAAATTCTCCCTTTTAAAAAAAAAATAATAGTGTGAGATTAAGATTGGCATTTCTGCTTGAGTGCTGGTCCTGTGTGTGCCATCTGTCTCAAATTATTGGGGCACAGAAAACCTAGTGTGTAACATTGGGCCTGATTTTCCTTTCAGTGTGAGGCATCTATAAAGGTATATATAAATCCTACAGAAGTTTGAGTTCACCTTATAAGTTGTTTTACAGTAACAAATAGCATTACTTTGGTTACATTTTGCAAACAATGAGGAAGTCTAGTGGAAGAGGTCGTGGCCGTGGGCGGTCATTGTCAGCTGGTAATGATGGTAGTGGTGGTGGAGCATCAGGTGGTCGTGGTAAAAGCAGTACAGCACCTAAGTCTCGAGTTGTTGAGCCAGGTTCGTTGTCTGGCTACACAAGGCCTCGAACGCTCTCTTTTCTGGGAGTAGGAAAACCACTTTTGAAGCCGGAGCAGGAGGAACAAGTATTGGCTTTCATTGCTGACTCTGCCTCTAGCTCTTTTGCCTCCTCCTCGGAAAGTGCCAAATGTCAGAGCAGTGCATCGTCAGTGGATGCTCCCGGTCAGGAACAAGTCGCTTCCTTGTGTCCTTCACTAAAAACAACAGTGAAGGATGCGTCAGTCGACACAACAGGTTACTCCATGGAGCTCTTTACACATACCGTTCCTGGGTTAGACAGTGAAACAGTTAACAGGCCATGCCCATTAGAGGTTGAATCGGACATGGAGTGCACAGATGCACAGCCACAGCCAGATTACTATGCTGTTCCTTTGACTCAGACCTGAACATTGCCCTCGCAGTGTACTGAGGCAGAATCAAACCCAGCGGACACTATGGTGCCCCGTCACGAACGCTATACCACCGGCTTACACGGTGACACAGACAAAGCTGCACATGACATAGAAGAGGAGGTCATAGATGACCCAGTTGTGGACCCCGATTGGCAGCCATTGGGGGAACAGGGTGCAGGCGGCAGTAGTTCTAAAGCGGAGGAGGAGGAGCTGCAGCAGGCATCAACATCACAACAGGTTACATCTACCGGGCCCCTATCTGGCCAAAAACGCGTGGCAAAACCAAAACCAGTTGGAGGACAGCGTGGCCATCCGGTTAAAGAAGCTCAGTCTGCAATGCCTGAAAAGGTATCCGATAGTAGAAAGAGTGCAGTCTGGCATTTTTTTAAACAACATCCAAATGATCAGCGCAAAGTCATCTGTCAAAAATGTTCAACTACCTTAAGCAGAGGTCAGAATCTTAAAAGTCTAAATACAAGTTGCATGCATAGACATTTATCCACCATGCATTTGCAAGCCTGGACTAACTACCAAACGTCCCTAAAGGTTGCAGCACCCTCGGCCAATGAAGCTAGTCAGCAACGCTACATCCCTTCCCTCCCTGTAAGCCGACCATTTCCCACACCACCTGCAGTATCTGTGCAGCTTTTGTCGCCAGGCCAAAGCAGTCAGGGAATCACCAGATTAGTAGTAGGAAACACTGCATGTAGGGCACCGGCAAGAATACCATTTCCAACCCTCTCTCAGTCACCCATGTCCACCGGCACCACCGCTAGTTCCACGATCTCCAGCTCTCCAGTCCAGCTCACCCTACATGAGACTCTTGTTAGGAAAAGGAAGTACTCATCCTCGCATCCGCGTACACAGGGTTTGAACGCCCACATTGCTAGACTAATCTCATTAGAGATGATGCCCTACCGGTTAGTTGAAAGCGAAGCTTTCAAAGCGCTGATGGACTACGCTGTTACCATGCTACGAGCTACCCAGTCGGCACTTCTTTTCTAGAAAAGCCATCCCAGCCCTCCAACAGCATGTTAAAGACCGCATCGCCCATGCACTTAGGCAGTCTGTGACTACAAAGGTGCACCTGACAACAGATGCATGGAGCAGTAGGCATGGCCAGGGACGTTACGTGTCCGTCACGGCACACTGGGTGAATGTGGTGGATGCAGGGTCCACAGGGGACAGCAATATTGGGACAGTTCTGCCTAGCCCACGGTCAAGGAAAGAGTTGGCTGTAGGCGTTTGCCCCCCCTCCTCCTCTTCCTCCTCCTCATGCAGAAGCGAGAGCTCGTCCACAGACCACAGTCGCACATCCACTCCATCCGCAGCTGCCACTGTTGCACACCAGGTGTGCCATTATGGGACAGCTAGTGGCAAGCGTCAGCAGGCTGTATTGGCAATGAAGTGTTTGGGCGACAACAGACACACCGCAGAAGTTCTGTCCGAGTTCTTGCAGAATGAAACTCAGTCATGGCTGGGCACTGTACATCTTGAGGCAGGCAAGGTAGTGAGTGATAACGGAAGGAATTTCATGGCTGCCATAGCCCTTTCCCAACTGAAACACATTCCTTGCCTGTCTCACACCTTAAACCTGGTGGTGCAGTGCTTCCTGAAAAGTTACCCGGGGCTACCCGACCTGCTCCTCATAGTGCGCAGACTTTGCTCGCATATCCGCCGTTCGCCCGTACACTCCAGCCGTATGCAGAACTATCAGCGGTCTTTGAACCTTCCCCAGCATCGCCTAATCATCGACGTTGCAACAAGGTGGAACTCCACACTGCACATGCTTCAGAGACTGTGCGAACAGAGCCGTGCTGTTATGTTTTTGTGGGAGGATACACATACACGGGCAGGCAGTTGGATGGCAGACATGGAGTTGTCAGGTGTGCAGTGGTCGAAGCTACAAGACCTGTGTCAAGTCCTTCAGTGTTTTGAGGAATGCACACGGCTGGTTAGTGCAGACAACGCCATAATAAGCATGAGCATCCCCCTAATGCGTCTGCTGATGCAAAGTTTGGCACACATAAAGGAGCAGGAGTCTGCAGCCGAGGAAGAGGAAAGCCTTGATGACAGTCAGCCATTGTCTGGTCAGGGCCGTGTAGAGGACACTGTAGCTGGCGAAGAGGAGGAGGAGGACGAGGAGGATGATGGGGATGAGTACTTTTTGAATGAGGAAGCTTCTCCTGGGCCAACAGAAATTAGTGGCGTTGCAAGGCCGGGTTCTGTTTTTTTAAGGGAGACAAGTGACGTAGATTTGCCTGTAACTGCCCCTCCAACCAGCACAACCGCAGATTTGACAACTGGAACTTTGGCCCACATGGCGGATTATGCCTTACGTATCCTCAAAAGGGACACACGCATTATTAAAATGATGAGCGATGACGATTACTGGTTGGCCTGCATCCTTGACCCTCGCTATAAAGGCAAATTGCAAAATATTATGCCACATGAGAACCTCGAACAAATCTTAGCAACCAAACAAGCTACTCTTGTAGACCGTTTGATTCAGGCATTCCCAGTACACAGCGCCGGTGATGGTTCTCACACAAGCTGCAGGGGGCTACAGGGCAGAGGTGTTAGAGGTGCACAGATCAGAAGTGGCGTTGGACAGAGGGGTTTTCTGACCAGGTTGTGGAGTGATTTCGCAATGACCGCAGACAGGACAGGTACTGCAGCATCTATTCAAAGTGACAGGAGACAACATTTGTCCAGTATGGTTACTAACTATTTTTCAGCCCTTATCGATGTTCTCCCTCAACCGTCATTCCCATTTGATTACTGGGCATCCAAATTAGACACCAGGCCTGAATTGGCAGAATATGCATTGCAGGAGCTTGCTTGCCCAGCAGCTAGTGTGCTATCAGAAAGAGTATTCAGTGCTGCTGGTTCAATATTAACCGAAAAAAGGACTCGTCTGGCTACCCAAAATGTGGATGATCTCACCTTCATTAAAATGAACCACTCCTGGATTTCAAATTATTTTGCCCCACCTTTCCCGGCTGACACCTAGCTTTCCTATAAAAAGGTCTTGCTTGTGGACAGGTCTTACTGAGTGTTCCAATCTCTTAATTTGCAGCAGCTGTTTGACCAGCATATGACATGTTTACACCTCCCCCAATGGGAAAACTCCCCCCACGGGGCCATGGTCTCAACACTTGGCGCAAGCACCCGTTAGTTACAGTGCTGTTTGTCAGAAGAGGTGGGTGTGCTCGCTTTTGGTCGACGGCACTGCCACTGGGTCCCTCATAGTACAATGTAGTGTCTCTGGTGGTGGTGGTGCGCACCCAACGTCAGACACACCGTTGTAACATGAGGGGCCCTGGGGCGGTACCGCCGGCCACAAGAGAGTTCCCCCCCAGCTCAAACTGTGCTCTACCACGTGCAAAATTATCTCGCACAGCTCCACCAATGTTTAGTCTATGCGCTGACATCATTCAATGCCTGGCACTGACAAACAATACCAATTTGTTGACATCTATGATGCTAGTTAAAGTAGTCTGGGTCAGTGTCCTATATTGACACCAGTAAATACTACTTTACTGCCAAATTACTTTGTCATAAACTCTGCAGATGAGCCCACCCCTGTACCTAAGCATGCCACCCTTTTTTTATTTATAGTTGTTTTGCGAGACATTAACATCTATTTATTTTTTTGGAGTACTAACTGTGTCAGACACTCCTTGCAATACTGGTAAATAACTATGAGTGGCGCTATAAGTCACAAGGCAGTTTGCCTGCAGCGAGTACAACAATCACCACCGAAGATTGTAAATGATATAAATAATATTAAATAAATGTATACATAAGAATGTATACATCAGTACCTGCGCTGGTATAACTGCCTGTCAGTACAACTTCCCCACAGTGATTGAAGCAAAGGAAAAAAGGAATAAAGGAATAATATAAACTAAAGGCTGTGTTAGTATACTTAAAATCCGATTTACAATAGGTGGACCGGCATACACGCCTGGTCAAAGAAAATGTTGCGTTCTTACCCTTAATGTGAATCCATAAGGGAAGTGACAGTCATCCTGAATGAAGATATGCTGCTAAAAGAAATCCTCCAGATGCCGCTTTACTGCCTGGGCCGGTGACAGAACGTTCAACCCCTGTGTACAGCGCGGCAATCACGAGGAGACAACTCGAATCCCCCTCCGGTGCGGGTGGTGCAATCGGCGCCTGCGCAGGACCTGTGAGCCGTAGTATGCAGCGTGACCGCGCACGTGACCAGGGGTGTGAGTACGGATGGCGATATGGACCAAAAGAATAAACAACGCGTTTCGGAGACGTCTGTCTCCTTCCTCAGGTATGGTCCATACCTCCACATAACGGTCCTTATATAGACGCCAGCCGTACTGAAGGTTATTGAAACCCAAAAAGTTCTATCCCACAATTCAAACCCTTAGGGATAATAGTGTCCAAGGTAAAAATCCATTTGGTTTCTGATCTTGACATGGATTTAATGAAACTTCCTCCTCTCCAGTGTGGATATATTCTTTCAATTCCCGTAATCTTCATGCTTTGTACTTTTCCCGCATGTTGCTCAATAAAATGCTTTGAGAGTGGATGACCCAGGAATTTATTATTAATATTCCGAATATGTTCGTTAATTCGGACCCGCAAGGATCTTTTAGTACGTCCAACGTATGTTTTATTGCAGGGGCATGTGATGGTATAAATAACCCCTGTGGATGAGCAAGTTATAAATTCTTTGATCCTCAATTCGGTATTACCAATCTTCTGTTGTTTCTGTGTTTGAGTATTTTTACACATATTGCATTTTTTACAGGGGAAAAAACCTTTTAGAACATTCCGTGAGAGAGTAGTTTGGATGGGTACTGGTTTATTTTGCACTGTCGGAGCAATATATGTACCTAAATTACAGCTTTTCCTAAAAATAAAGCGAGGTACTTCCGTAATACTGTCTCCCAGTATCTTGTCTTTTTTCAATAAATGCCTGTGTTTTCTCACTATACCTCGCAGTAATTGCAATACTCCTCCACTGACCACAATGCTGCCTGCCTGTGTATCCATGTAACCAATTTAAAACTGCCATGAGCCTATTGTTTGTTATTTTAGGCCTTTGATAGCCTGTCTGCGGTCCCTACTTGCAATACTCCTCCACTGACCACAATGCTGCCTGGAGTGCCAGCCTGTGTATCCATGTAACCGATTTAAAACTGCCATGAGCCTATTGTTTGTTATTTTAGGCCTTTGATAGCCTGTCTGCGGTCCCTACTTGCAATACTCCTCCACTGACCACAATGCTGCCTGGAGTGCCTGCCTGTGTATCCATGTAACTGATTTAAAACTGCCATGAGCCTACTGTTTGTTATTTTAGGCCTTTGTTAGCCTGTCTGCAGTCCCTACTTGCAATACTCCTCCACTGACCACACCAATGCTGCCCGTGTACCCCTGGAACCTATTTAAAAGTTCATAGAGCCTAGTTATATATTGTATTTACTATTAATAAGGCCATGATGGACTACGCTGTACCACGCTACAAGCTAACCAGTCGACACTTCTTTTGCGAGAAAAGCCATCCCAACCCTCCACCAGCATGTAAAAAAACGCATTGTCCATGCACTCTGGCAATCTGTGAGTACAAAGGTGCACCTGACAACAGACGCATGGACCTGTAGGCATGGCCACGGAAGATTACGTGTCCATTAAGGTGCAATGGGTTAACGTGGTGGATGCATGGTCCACAGGGGACAGCCTACTAGTCTGTCTGCAGTCCCTAATTCAAATTGTCCTCCACTGTCTAAATCGGAGCTTCAACCTTCTGGCTTTCGGCCTATAGCATCAGATATTAAACTGCATTTGGCCTTCAACTTTGGTTACGGCCTACTAACGGTGTCTGCCGCTCCCTGGTGTTGTTCTCCACTGTATAAAGCTGAGCTTCAACCTTCTGGCTCTAATTTTTTTTTTTTTTTTAAGTGCTGGTTTGGGCATAATACCTCTGTTTGCTGCTCCCTGGTGTTGACCTCAACTGAATAAAGCTGAGCTTCAACCTTCTGGCTCTCATTAAGTGCTGTTTTTTAAAAACTTAGTGGTTAGGGCCTACTAACGGTGTCTGCCCCTCCCTGGTGTTTGCCCTCAACTGAATAAAGCTGAGCTTCCACCTTCTGGCTTTCAGCCTATAGTATCAGATATTAAACTGCATTTGGTCTTCAACTTTGGTTACGGCCTACTAACGGTGTCTGCCGCTCCCTGGTGTTGTTCTCATCTGTATAAAGCTGAGCTTCAACCTTCTGGCTCTCATTAAGTGCTGTTTTTTAAAAAACTTGGTGGTTACAGCCTACTAACGGTGTCTGCCCCTCCCTGGTGTTTGTCCTCAACTGAATAAAGCTGAGCTTCAACCTTCTGGCTCTCATTAAGTGCTGTTTTTTAAAAACTTGGTGGTTAGGGCCTACTAACGGTGTCTGCCCCTCCCTGGTGTTTGCCCTCAACTGAATTAAGCTGAGCTTCCACCTTCTGGCTTTCGGCCTATAGTATCAGATATTAAACTGCATTTGGCCTTCAACTTTGGTTACGGCCTACTAACGGTGTCTGCCCCTCCCTGGTGTTGACCTCCACTGTATAAAGCTGAGCTTCAACCTTCTGGCTCTAATTTTTTTTTTTTTTTTTAAGTGCTGGTTGGGGCATAATGCCTCTGTTTGCTGCTCCCTGGTGTTGACCTCAACTGAATAAAGCTGAGCTTCAACCTTCTGGCTCTCATTAAGTGCTGTTTTTTAACAACTTGGTGGTTAGGGCCTACTAACGGTGTCTGCCCCTCTCTGGTGTTTGTCCTCAACTGAATAAAGCTGAGCTTCAACCTTCTGGCTCTCATTAAGTGCTGTTTTTGAAAAACTTGGTGGTTAGGGCCTATTAACGGTGTCTGCCCCTCCCTGGTGTTTGCCCTCAACTGAATAAAGCTAAGCTTCCACCTTCTGGCTTTCGGCCTATAGTATCAGATATTAAACTGCATTTGGCCTTCAACTTTGGTACGGCCTACTAACGGTGTCTGCCCCTCCCTGGTGTTGACCTCCACTGTATAAAGCTGAGCTTCAACCTTCTGGCTCTCATTAAGTGCTGTTTTTTAAAAAACTTGGTGGTTACAGCCTACTAATGGTGTCTGCCCCTCCCTGGTGTTTGTCCTCAACTGAATAAAGCTGAGCTTCAACCTTCTGGCTCTCATTAAGTGCTGTTTTTAAAAACTTGGTGGTTAGGGCCTACTAACGGTGTCTGCCCCTCCCTGATGTTGTCCTCCACTGTATAAAGCTGAGCTTCAGTCTTTAGGCTTTTGGCCTAAAGTATCAGATATTAAATTGCATTTGGCCTATTAGTGTGTTTGGGCCCTTAAAACAGTGTCTGCTTCTCCTGGGTTTGCTACTCCACTGAACAAAGCAATGCCGCCTGTTTAGTCCTGTTACCAATTTTGAACTGCATTTAGCCTACTTTATTCTTTGGCCCTATATCTGTTTCCTCCTCATCCTGCCCATTGCCCAGCCACTGCTAGATGAGTCTGCTGGTACATTGACTTAGACCACTACATTCCCCTTGCACTCTACACAGCCAGAATCTGACCCTGCTGAAAGTAAGGTTCCCCTTCCCGCATGTTATACCACCTTACACAGGGACAAAGAGGAAGGTGCAGATGAAAGTGCAGGTTCCTTCATCAGGTGGGGGGGCATACTCGTTGGTGATGTCACTGGCACAGGGCCCCTCAGAGTACGCAAAAGTGTCGCTGCTGGTGGGAGGCGCCCCCACCATGCAAACACACCGCTGTACTTTGAGGGGCCCTGTGCCAGTGCCAATGCGAACGAGTGGGCCTCCCCCTGCTTGCTCAGGATCACAGCACTTGCAACGTTGAAATACTTACCTCTCCCTGCTCCACCGCCGTGACGTAGTCCACGATTCCTGGGCCCACTAAAACCTTGAACCAGCCCTACCCCCCACAACTTTTGCCAAATGACCCCCAAGTTCCAATGAACAACTATTATTATAAAGTTAATTAAGATTGACAAGCTTCAGAAACAAGAATGGATGTTTTTGGCATTAAAATTGGCACTGTAGGTGTTTTCCTGGCCTCCACTCACTGCCGACTATGCTTCCCCATTGACTTGCATTGGGTTTCGTTTCGTTTTCGATCCCCGACTTTTAGCGATAATCGGCCGACTGCACTCGACTCGACTCTGGACATAGTCGGGTTTCACAAAACCCGACTCGATCTTAAAAAAATGAAAGTCGCTCAACCCTACTTAATAGTATGTGAATAAAGAAAACTCTTTTTAACGGATTCGGTGAAGCTGGACATTCTTTTCTTTTTTGGACTCTATACGCCTGAACACAGCGGGTCCGTGCTCCCGAGGATTGGTTTATGCATCACCGGTGAGCTGGTTTATATTCCTTCTTTCTAAAAAATTGTAGACCTGCACAAGGCTGGGATGGGCTACAGGAAAATAGGCACACAGCTTGGTGATATGGCAACTATTGTTGCCACAATTATTGGAATATATAATAAGCACAAGATGACCGTCAAACTTCCTCAGTCTGGGGCTCCATGCAAGATCTCGCCTCGTGGGGTAAGGATAATTCTGAAAAAAGTCAGGAATGAGCCCCCAAAAAACCTGGTCAGTTACTTGAAGAGAACTGTAACCACTGTCTCAAATATTACTATTAGTAGCACACTACACCACCAAGGATTAAAATCCTGCAGCGCATACAAGGTCCCCCTGCTCACACCAACACATTTCCAGGCCCATTTTAAGTTTGCCAATGACCATCTGGAACATCCAGAGAAGGCATGGAAGAAGGTCATTTGGTCAGATGAGACGAAAATAGAACTTTTTGGTATCAACTCCACACTCCGTGTTTGAAGGAAGAAGAATGAGTACAATCTCAAGAACATCAACGCAACCATGAAGCATGACAGGAAAAACATAATTTTGGGGTGCTTTTCTGCAAAAGGGATAGAATGACTGCACCATATTGAAGGGACGCTGGATGGAGTTATGTAATGCAAGATTTTGGCCAACAACCTCCTTCCCTCAGTAAGAGCATTGAAGAAGGGTCGTGGCTGGGTCTTCCAGCATGAGAATGACTTGAAATACACAGCTAGGTCAACTAAGGAGTGTCTCAGTATGAAGAATTTCAAGGTTCTGGAGTGGCCTAGCCAGTCTCCAGACCTTAACCCAATAGAAAATCTTTGGAGGAAGCTGAAATTCAATGTTGCCCAGAAACAGCCTCAAAACATGAAATATCTGGAGAAGATCTGTGTAGAGGAGTGGGATATAATTCTTGCTGCAGTGTGTGCAAACTTGGTCAAGAACTACAGGAATCGACTGACCTCTGAAATTGCAAATACATTTTTCTGTACCAAATATTAAGCTGTTTTTTTATTGTATCAAACACTTATTTCATGCAATAAAATGCAAACTAATTATATAAAAATTATACAACGTGATTTTATGTTTTTCTTTAAAGATTCTGTCTCTCACAGTTGAAATGTACCTACGATAAATATTACAGACCTCTCCGTTCTTTGTAGGTGGGAAAACTTGCCATTCAGTTTTTATAATGTAGAAGATAAAGTACCTGCCACAATATATGACTCAGTTATGTTCATCTTGTTTCGCCTTCTGGATGCCATATGCTGTGCTTCCCATTGATACAAAATATGTAAATATAAAGGAATTAATATTGGTATGCCATTCTGCAGCTATAAAACTGAAATGACAGGTTGCGTAAATTTTGCATATATTCAGAAAATTCTTTCTCCATGACTGTTTTATTTCCTCTTCATTTTAAAGCAATATGTCATTATATTAGTCTGTCTTGTTTAGAGTGCCTGAAGATGAGCATAGAAATAGCATGTTGGCTATCCAATTTTTAATTTGATAATTCATGGATGTTATACGACCCATGTTATTCAACAGGGCTGTTTAGATGACCGATTTTTTAATGGTCTGACTGTCCATGAGAAATTATTTTTAGCATGTACTACTTTCAAACAAGTCTTGGATGAGACTTAACTATTCAAGCCTATGGGTTCTAGAAAAAAATCATATCCTACACAAAGCATCAGAGTGGCATCAAAATGTTAATGAAAGATTTCTAACATAAACTGTGACTGAAAATTGAGAATCTGATTGGTCTTTTTGTCAAATTGTAAGACTTGTTAAAGACTTGATAGTGACTTGTAGGATTGCTGCTTCCCATAGGTGGCGCTATAGAGTTCAAGTCCTCTTCCTCTCTGGAGGCAATTTGCATATTATAAACCTAGGAAGCTCTATGTGATCATGTGCATGTTTTAATATAACTGTATGAAAATGAATCCCAAAGGGACGGCACACAGATGTGACATGGACATAAAAAACGGACACACAGATGGCACATGAATGAAAATCTAATGGAAATTACCCCTTAATGGCATCACAATTTAGAGAAGGTTCTGATGTGCTGTTAAGATGAGATGACATGAGAGACAATTACCATTCACAACTGGTTCAGGACCCAACAAGAAGGGGGGCACTGCTAGACCTAATGTTCACCGACAGGCCAGAGTGCATATCAAATATAAGGGTTGGGGGTCACTTGGGGAATAGTGATCACAAAATAATAAGTTTTCATGTATCCTTTAATAAGATGTGTAGTAGAGGGGTTACAAGGACACTAAACTTCAGGAGGGCAAATTTCCAACAGATGAGAGATGATCTTGGTGCAATTAACTTGGACGATATCCTGAGACATAAAAATACACAAAGAAAATGGGAGACGTTTATTAGCATCCTGGATAGGACCTGTGCACAGTATATACCGTATGGGAATAAACATACTAGAAATAGGAGGAAACCAATATGGCTAAATAGAGCTGTAAGGGGCGCAATAAGGGACAAAAAGAAAGCATTTAGAGAATTAAAGGAAGTAGTTAGTGAGGAGGCATTAAATAAATACAGAAAATTAAATAAATTCTGTAAAAAGCTAATCAAGGCAGCAAAAATTGAGACAGAGAGACTCATTGCCACAGAGAGTAAAAATAATCCCAAAATATTTTTTAACTACATAAATAGTAAGAAACTAAAAAAATGATAGTGTTGGACCCCTTTAAAAATAGTCTGGGTGAAATGGTGGATGAGGATGAGGAAAAAGCCCAATATGCTAAATGACTTTTTTTCATCAGTATTTGCACAAGAAAATCCCATGGCAGCCAATATGACTAGTGATAAAAATTCCCAATTAAATGTTACCTGCTTAACCCAGCAGGAAGTACAGCGGCGTCTAAAAATCACTAAAGTTGACAAATCCTCAGGCCCGAATGGGACACTCCCCCGAGTACTGCAGGAATTAAGTACAGTCATTGATAGACCATTATTTTTAATCTTTAAAGACTCCATAATAACAGGGTCTGTACCACAGGACTAGCATATAGCAAATGTGGTGCCAATATTCAAAAGGGGACAAGAACTGAACCTGGAAATTATAGGCCAGTAAGCTTAACCTCTACTGTGGGTAAAATCCTGGAGGGCATGACCCAATATCAGCATGGGTTTACTAGGGACCGTTCCTGTCAGACTAATCTTTCTATGAAGAGGTAAGTTCCGGACTGGACCAAGGGAACCCAGTGGACGTAGTGTATATGGACTTTTCAAAAGCTTTTGATATGGTGCTACACAAAAGGTTGATACATAAAATGAGAATAATGGGGATAGGGAAAAAAATATGTGTACGTGGGTTAAGAGCTGGATCAGGAATAGGAAACAAAGGGTGGTCATTAATGGAGCACACTCGGACTGGGTCGCGGTTAGCAGTGGGGTACCACAGGGGTCAGTATTGTGCCCTCTTCTTTTTAACATATTTATTACTGACCTTGTAGGGGGCATACAGAGCAGAATTTCAATATTTGCAGATGACACTAAACTCTGCAGGGTAATCAATACAGAGGAGGACAACTTTATATTACAGGATGATTTATGTAAACTAGAAGCTTGGGCTGATAAATGGCAAATGAGCTTTAATGGGGATAAATGTAAGGTCATGCACTTGGGTAGAAGTAATAAGATGTATAACTATGTGCTTAAGTCTAAAACTCTGGGCAAAAACTGTCAATAAAATAGACCTGGGAGTATGGGTGGATGACAAACTCACATTTAGTGGCCAGTGTCAGATAGCTGCTACAAAGGTAAATAAAATAATGGGATACATTAAAAGAGACATAGATGCTCATGAGGAGAACATAATTTTACCTCTATACAAGTCACTAGTTCGACCACACTTAGAATACTGTGTACAGTTCTGGTCTCTGGTATATAAGAAAGACATAGCTGAACTAGAGTGGGTGCAGAGAAGAGCGACCAAGGTTATTAGAGGACTGGGGGGTCTGCAAATATCAAGATAGGTTATTACATTTGGGGCTATTTATTTTGAAAAAACGAAGGCTAAGGGGTGATCTTACTTTAATGCATAAATATATGAGGGGACAAAACAAAGCCTTTTCTAATGATCTTTTTAATCATAGACCTGAGACAGGGATAAGGGGGCATCCTCTATGTCTGGAGAGAAGAAGGTTTAGGCATTGCCAGCTGACCCGCGGTGGATACTGCGGCTGTCTCCTTATCCTCAGTCAGATCCACGGCTTGATCGGCTGGTTATAGCCCTCTAACTACAAGGATCCCTTGCTCAGGGTACATAATTGATGCAATCCTCTCAGATATTTAGGCTCCAAAAAAACCCATAATTTCCCTTCTTTTGCTTAAATAGAGCACAGTGATGAAGGTCCAGAGTTGACCAAAACGTTTGCGAATATTGTGATACTGTATTTATTATAATAAACACTTTTGCATCAGACCCACGAGAGTGTGCCAAGTATATACTCTATAGGCATAATAAGAGACGTTGATTTTTTACGGAAAGAGCAGTAAGACTATGGAACTCTCCGCCGTATGATGTTGTAATGAGTGATTCATTACTAAAATTTAAGAGGGGACTGGATGCCTTTATTGAAAAGTATAATGTTACAGGTTATATATACTAGATTCCTTGATAGGGCGTTGATCCAGGGAACTAATCTGATTGCCGTGTGTGTAGTCAGAAATAATTTTTTTTTCCCAATATGGAGTTTAGTCTTTGTCACATGGTTTTTTTTTGCCTTCCTCTGGATCAACATGTTAGAGCATGTTAAATTAGGCTATGGGTTAGACTAGATGGACATATCTCCTTATGCCCAAAGGGTGGTTTGCACAATAATGACCGGGCCAATTTTTAACCCCTTCACCCCCAAGGGTGGTTTGCACGTTAATGACCGGGCCAATTTTTACAATTCTGACCACTGTCCCTTTATGAGGCTATAACTCTGGAACGCTTTGACGGATCTTGGCGATTCTGACATTGTTTTCTCGTGACATATTGTACTTCATGTTAGTGGTAAAATTTATTCGATATAACTTGCATTTATTTGTGAAAAAAACGAATATTTGGCGAAAATTTTGAAAATTTCGCAATTTTCCAACTTTGAATTTTTATGCCCTTAAATCACAGACATATGTCACGCAAAATACTTAATAAGTAACATTTCCCACATGTCTACTTTACATCAGTACAATTTTGGAACCAAAATTTTTTTTTGTGACGGAGTTATAAGGGTTAAAAGTTGACCAGCAATTTCTCATTTTTACAACACCATTTTTTTTTAGGGACCACATCTCATTTGAAGTCATTTTGAGGGGTCTATATGATAGAAAATACTCAAGTGTGACACCATTCTAAAAACTGCACCCCTCAAGGTGCTCAAAACCACATTCAAGAAGTTTATTAACCCTTCAGGTGTTTCACAGGAATTTTTTGAATGTTTAAATAAAAATGAGCATTTAACTTTTTTTCACACACAATTTATTTCAGCTCCAATTTGTTTTATTTTACCAAGGGTAACAGGAGAAAATGGACCCCCAAAGTTGTTGTACAATTTGTCCTGAGTACGCTGATACCCCATATGTGAGGGTAAACCACTGTTTGGGCGTATGGCAGAGCTCGGAAGGAAAGGAGCGCCATTTGACTTTTCAATGCAAAATTGACTGGAATTGAGATGGGACGCCATGTTGCGTTTGGAGAGCCCCTGATGTGCCTAAACACTGAAACCCCCTACAAGTGACACCATTTTGGAAAGTAGACCCCCTAAGGAACTTATCTTGATGTGTGGTGAGCACTTTGACCCACCAAGTGCTTCACAGAAGTTTATAATGCAGAGCCGTAAAAATAAAAAATCATATTTTTTCACAAAAATGATCTTTTCGCCCCCAATTTTTTATTTTCCCAAGGGTAAGAGAAGAAATTGGACCCCAAAAAATGTTGTGCAATTTGTCCTGAGTACGCTGATACCCCATATGTGGGTGTAAACCATTGTTTGGGCGCATGGCAGAGCTTGGAAGGGAAGGAGCGCCATTTGACTTTTCAATGCAAAATTGACTGGAATTGAGATGGGACGCCATGTTGCGTTTGGAGAGCCCCTGATGTGCCTAAACACTGAAACCCCCTACAAGTGACACCATTTTGGAAAGTAGACCCCCTAAGGAACTTATCTTGATGTGTGGTGAGCACTTTGACCCACCAAGTGCTTCACAGAAGTTTATAATGCAGAGCCGTAAAAATAAAAAATCATATTTTTTCACAAAAATGATCTTTTCGCCCCCAATTTTTTATTTTCCCAAGGGTAAGAGAAGAAATTGGACCCCAAAAAATGTTGTGCAATTTGTCCTGAGTACGCTGATACCCCATATGTGGGTGTAAACCATTGTTTGGGCGCATGGCAGAGCTTGGAAGGGAAGGAGCGCCATTTGACTTTTCAATGCAAAATTGACTGGAATTGAGATGGGACGCCATGTTGCGTTTGGAGAGCCCCTGATGTGCCTAAACATTGAAACTCCCTACAAGTGACACCATTTTGGAAAGTAGACCCCCTAAGGAACTTATCTAGATGTGTGGTGAGCACTTTGACCCACCAAGTGCTTCACAGAAGTTTATAATGCAGAGCCGTAAAAATAAAAAATCATATTTTTTCACAAAAATGATCTTTTTGCCCCCAATTTTTTATTTTCCCAAGGGTAAGAGAAGAAATTGGACCCCAAAAAATGTTGTGCAATTTGTCCTGAGTACGCTGATACCCCATATGTGGGTGTAAACCATTGTTTGGGCGCATGGCAGAGCTTGGAAGGGAAGGAGCGCCATTTGACTTTTCAATGCAAAATTGACTGGAATTGAGATGGGACGCCATGTTGCGTTTGGAGAGCCCCTGATGTGCCTAAACACTGAAACCCCCTACAAGTGACACCATTTTGGAAAGTAGACCCCCTAAGGAACTTATCTTGATGTGTGGTGAGCACTTTGACCCACCAAGTGCTTCACAGAAGTTTATAATGCAGAGCCGTAAAAATAAAAAATCATATTTTTTCACAAAAATGATCTTTTCGCCCCCAATTTTTTATTTTCCCAAGGGTAAGAGAAGAAATTGGACCCCAAAAAATGTTGTGCAATTTGTCCTGAGTACGCTGATACCCCATATGTGGGTGTAAACCATTGTTTGGGCGCATGGCAGAGCTTGGAAGGGAAGGAGCGCCATTTGACTTTTCAATGCAAAATTGACTGGAATTGAGATGGGACGCCATGTTGCGTTTGGAGAGCCCCTGATGTGCCTAAACATTGAAACTCCCTACAAGTGACACCATTTTGGAAAGTAGACCCCCTAAGGAACTTATCTAGATGTGTTTTGAGAGCTTTGAACCCCCAAGTGTTTCACTACAGATTATAACGCAGAGCCGTGAAAATAATTTTTATTTTTTTTCTCAAAAATGATTTTTTAGCACCCAGCTTTGTATTTTTACAAGGGTAACAGAATAAATTGGACCCCAAAATTTGTTTTCCAATTTGTCCTGAGTACGCTGATACCCCATATGTGGGGGGGAACCACTGTTTGGGCGCATGACAGAGCTCGGAAGGGAAGGAGCGCCATTTGGAATGCAGACTTAAATGGATTGGTCAGCAGCCGTCACGTTGCATTTGCAGAGCCCCTGATGTACCCAAACAGTACAAACCCCCCACAAGTGACCCCATATTGGAAACTAGACCTCCCAAGGAACTTATCTAGATGTGTTGTGAGAACTTTGAACCCCCAAGTGTTTCACTACAGTTTATAACGCAGAGCCGTGAAAATAAAACATCTTTTTTTTCCCACAAAAATGATTTTTAGCCCCCCAAATTTTTATTTTCCTAAGGATAACAAGAGAACTTGGACCCCAGAAGTTGTTGTTCAATTTGTCCCGAGTACGCTGATAACACATATGTTGGGGTAAACCCCTTTTTGGGCGCACGGGAGAGCTCGGAAGGGAAGGAGCACTGTTTTACTTTTTCAACACAGAATTGGCTGGAATTGAGATTGGACGCCATGTCGCGCTTGTAGAGCCCCTGATGTGCCTGGACAGTGGAAACTCCCCAATTCTACCTGAAACCCTAACCCAAACACACCCCTAACCCTAATCCCAACGGTAACCCTAACCACACCCCTAGCCCTGACACACCCATAATTCTAATCCCAACCCTAATCCAAACGTAAATGTAATCCAAACCCTAACCCTAACTTTAGCCCCAACCCTAACTTTAGCCCCAACCCTAACTTTACCTCCAACCCTAGCCCTAACCCTAACCCTAACCCTACCCCTAACCCTAACCCTAAACGTGACTGAAATACGTGGCACTGAAATACGTGGCACTGAAATACGTGGCACTGAAATACGTGGCACTGAAATACGTGGCACTGAAATACGTGATACGTGGCACTTAAATACGTGGCACTGAAACACGTGGCACTGAAATACGTGATACGTGGCACTGAAATACGTGGCACTGAAATACGTGGCACTGAAATACGTGGCACTGAAATACGTGGCACTGAAATACGTGGCACTGAAATACGTGGCACTGAAATACGTGGCACTGAAATATGTGATACGTGGCACTGATACGTGGCACTGAAATACGTGGCACTGAAATACGTGGCACTGAAATACGTGGCACTGAAATACGTGGCACTGAAATACGTGGCACGTGGCACTGAAATACGTGGCACTGAAATACGTGGCACTGAAATACGTGATACGTGGCACTTAAATACGTGGCACTGAAACACGTGGCACTGAAATACGTGATACGTGGCACTGAAATACGTGGCACTGAAATACGTGGCACTGAAATACGTGGCACTGAAATACGTGGCACTGAAATACGTGGCACTGAAATACGTGGCACTGAAATACGTGGCACTGAAATATGTGATACGTGGCACTGATACGTGGCACTGAAATACGTGGCACTGAAATACGTGGCACTGAAATACGTGGCACTGAAATACGTGGCACTGAAATACGTGGCACGTGGCACTGAAATACGTGGCACTGAAATACGTGGCACTGAAATACGTGATACGTGGCACTTAAATACGTGGCACTGAAACACGTGGCACTGAAATACGTGATACGTGGCACTGAAATACGTGGCACTGAAATACGTGGCACTGAAATACGTGGCACTGAAATACGTGGCACTGAAATACGTGGCACTGAAATACGTGGCACTGAAATACGTGGCACTGAAATACGTGGTACTAAAATATGTGGCACTGAAATACGTGATACGTGGCACTGAAATACGTGATACGTGGCACTGAAATATGTGATACGTGGCACTGAAATACGTGGCACTGAAACACGTGGCACTGAAATACGTGGCACTGAAATACGTGGCACTGAAATACGTGGCACTATGACTGTCAGAAAATGTTCATTAAACGGTTAGGGGTGAGGTTAGGGGTAGAGTTAGGGTTAGGGTTTGGATCCCTTTATCACCTTGATGGTGGTGGGTGGCTTTTCAGTGTGTTTAAATGCATGCGTTTTTAACGCAAACAAACGCATGTGCTTAAAAACGCAAGAAAATACTGCAGGTTGTATTTCTGAAAATGAACGCATGCAGAAAAAAAACGCATGCGTTTGAAAACGCGACCAAACGCGTACAAAAAAACCGCATGCGTTTTCAATGTTAAATATAGGGAAAAAATGCATGCGTTTTTTGTGCAAAAAACACTGCAGACAAAAACGCAAGTGTGAAACCAGCGACGCTTTTTATAGCAAAAAAGTTTTTGCGTCTCCACATTTTGAGACCTATAATTTTTCCACATTTTGCTCCACAGAGTCATGTGAGGTCTTGTTTTTTGCGGGACGAGTTGACGTTTTTATTGGTAACATTTTCGGACACGTGACCGTTTTTGATCGCTTTTTATTCCGATTTTTGTGAGGCAGAATGACCAAAAACCAGCTATTCATGAATTTCTTTTGGGGGAGGCGTTTATACCGTTCCGCGTTTGGTAAAATTGATAAAGCAGTTTTATTCTTCGGGTCAGTACGATTACAGCGATACCTCATTTATATCATTTTTTTATGTTTTGGCGCTTTTATACGATAAAAACTAAAATATAGAAAAAATAATTATTTTCGTATCGCTTTATTCTCAGGACTATAACTTTTTTATTTTTTTGCTGATAATGTTGTATGGCGGCTTGTTTTTTGCGGGACAAGATGACGTTTTCAGCGGTACCATGGATATTTATATCAGTCTTTTTGATCGCGTGTTATTCCACTTTTTGTTCGGCGGTATGGTAATAAAGCGTTGTTTTTTGCCTCGTTTTTTTTTTTTTTTTCTTACGGTGTTTACTGAAGGGGTTAACTAGTGGGGCAGTTTTATAGGTTGGGTCGTTACGGACGCGGCGATACTAAATATGTGTACTTTTATTGTTTTGTTTTTTTTATTTAGATAAAGAAATGTATTTATGGGAATAATATATTTTTTTTTATTATTATTTATTTAGGATTTTTTTTTTTTTTTTTTTTACACATGTGGAAAAATTTTTTTTTAACTTTTTTACTTTGTCCCAGGGGGGGACATCACAGATCATTGATCTGGCAGTGTGCACAGCACTCTGCCAGATCGACGATCTGCTGTGCAGGGCTGCAGGCTTACCAAGTGTCTGCTCTGAGCAGACACTCGGTAAGCCACCTCCTTCCCTGCAGGACCCGGATGCCGCGGCCATCTTGGATCCGGGACCTGCAGCCAGGAAGGAGGTAGGAGACCCTCGCAGCAACGCGATCACATCGCGTTGCTCCGGGGGTCTCAGGGAAGCCCGCAGGGAGCCCCCTCCCTGCGCGATGCTTCCCTATACCGCCGGTACACTGCGATCATGTTTGATCGCGGTGTGCCGGGGGTTAATGTGCCGGGGGCGGTCCGTGACCGCTCCTGGCACATAGTGCCGGATGTCAGCTGCGATATGCAGCTGACACCCGGCCGCGATCGGCCGCGCTCCCCCCGTGAGCGCCGCTGATCGGTGATGACGTACTATCCCGTCGGCGGTCATACGGGCCCACCCCACCTCGACGGGATAGTACGTCAAATGTCGGGAAGGGGTTAAAATTCTGACCACTGTCTCTTTATGAGGCAATAACTCTGGAACGCTTCAATGGATCCTGATGATTCTGACAATGTTTTCTCGTGACATATTGTACTTTATGACAGCAGTAAAATGTCTTCGATAACACTTGTGTTTATTTGTGAAAATAATAGAAATTTGGCGAAAATTTTGAAAATTTTGCAATTTTCCAACTTTGAATTTTTATGCCCTTAAATCACAGAGATATGTCATACAAAATACTTAATAAGTAACATTTCCCACATGTCTACTTTACATCAGCACAATTTTGGAACCAAAATTTTTCTTTTGTTAGGGAGTTATAAAGTTGGCCAGCAATTTCTCATTTTTACAACATCATTTTTTTAGGGACCACATCTCATTTGAAGTCATTTTGTGGGGTCTATATGATAGAACATAACCAAGTGTGACACCATTCTAAAAACTGCACCCCTCAAGGTGCTCAAAACCACATTCAATAAGTTTATTAACCCTTCAGGTGTTTCACAGGAATTTTTGGAGTGTTTAAATAAAAATGAACATTAAACTTTTTTTCACACAAAATTTACTTCAGCTCCAATATGTTTTATTTTATCAAGGGTAACAGGAGAAAACGGACCCCAAAAATTGTTGTACAATTTGTCCTGAGTATGATGATACCCCATATGTGGGGGTAAACCACTGTTTGGGTGCATGGCAGAGCTCGGAAGGGAAGGAGTGCCGTTTGACTTTTCAATGCAAAATTGACAGGAATTGAGATGGGACGCCATGTTGCATTTGGAGATTCACTGACAGGGTCGCACCTATAATGAGGCATCTTGAGCTTGTTGTCTCAGTTGGCGCCACCTGCAGGGCAGCAGTGGGAGCGTTTAGTGCAGGAGACCAGATGCACAAAAGTTCTGAGCATTGCTCCTGTGCAGAGCTGGGTGCCGCCTTCAGCACTGGCTCCTCCTCTGTCTTCTCTCCCCCTCACCCTCCAGCTGATCAGGACATCGGCAGTGAGTGACAAAGCAGGAGGAGGTTGGAGCCAGAAATCTCCTCAGTGTGTGACAATTACAGAGGCCAGTAGGTGGCAGTATCACAAATTGATATTGCCCCTCCTGGCTCCAGATGTAATTATGCTCCCTCCACTGCAGGAAGGACCCCCAGCCCCTACCATTCCTTAGAATAGATGCTGACACACTGCCTGCTGGTGCCTCTATATGGTATCCCCTCCATAACTCCTTCCTCTGCAGCTGCCGTCCTGAGATCACAGCAGGCAGTCGGACTGAGAGGAGGAGGAAGGGGAGATCTTGTCTGCAAAGACTCATAGAGGAGGCAGCAGCTCCCTGTGTCCTCCTGTGCTAGGGCCGATATGGAGCACTAGCCTCTGCCCTTGGTGTCCTGGGATGGGGTAAACAGTGATGCCTCTACTGCAGCACTCGTGAGTATATGGAAAGTCATTTATAGTGTATGTAATAGTGTGTATAGTGTCTGCTTTCCTGTGTGTAATTGGATGCATAGGTTTCTTGTGTATGTAATAGTGTATCTGTAGTGTGTAGTGTACAGTATGTGTTTCTCTGTTAATTAATGAGTGAATGTGTGATGAGTAAATGAGTGTATATGGATATACTGCCTGTGATTCTTGAGTATGATCAGGCCTGAACCCACCTTTGTCTCTGCTTAGCAGGATCCCACATAACAAATCCCCCCCAATAACAATCCCTTGCATATATCCAGCGCAGTGTAACCTGTGCGCTTCCCTGAGTATCCGTAGTCCTGTCCAGTACTGTGCTGGGGTGCAGGCAGTGTTGTGCTGGTGTATGTGATGTTGTCAGTGCAGATGAGCGCTGTGCACTCTGGTACCCAGCACCCATCACCTGAAGGTTCTGCAGTTATCACCCCTCACATTTTCACACCTCAGCTATAATGTCCGCTGTGTAACATCTCCTGAAGGATTGTGCATGATTCCAGAGCTCTGCACTCGCATATTTATTGTTCTGTTCATGCTAGCAATGGACCTAATAGTCTGGGCAGTGGTGACCATGGTTATTTCACTATATATAGATGTAGTGATGAGTCTGGGTTTAGGTTCCTCTCTGACTGAGAATAATGTCGGTTCTGTGTGGGCGGCCAAAGTCTTTTTTTTTTGTTTGACTAAACTATTACAGATAGGACACACAGGCAGGGGCGCCGCTATCATGGGGCAAGTTGAGCCCTTTGCTTCAGGCGGCAGGCGTCACTAAAAGACAGGGGGCGGCAGAGCGGCAGTCAGAACACCTGGTGCCGACTCTCCATAATCCCTGACATTTGCTGTCACTAGTGTGTTGCGCAATATCATCCGGTCATCCCTGCACCCGCAGAGCAGCACACCATATATTGCTGCTCTGTGCAAACAGGACCTGTGATGAGGTCACAGGAGGGGAGGGGGTCACATGATCGGGACCTCCATGGATTGCAGGACTCTGCTGTGCTGGTTGCCATGGTAAGTGTGTGTATGAGGTGTATGGAGTGGAGACGTGTGTGTATGAGGTGTATGGAGCGGAGCCATGTGTGTATGAGGTGTATGGAGCGGAGCCATGTGTGTATGAGGTGTATGGAGCGGAGCTGAATGTGTATGAGGTGTATGGAGCAGAGCCGTGTGTGTATGAGTTGTAAGGAGTGGAGCCGTGTGTGTATGAGGTGTATGGAACGGAGCAGTGTGTGTATGAGGTGTATGGAGCGGAGCTGAATGTGTATGAGGTGTGTTGTGAACTCTATTTCTGGGCTCCCTCTTGTGGTCACAAGTGGTACTGTGTGAGTGCTATCTTTCTGCAGGTTTGTGACTGGCATCAGCTGTCTCGTTATATGTGGGCTGGTTTCCTATTTAAGCTCACTTGGACTCTCAGTCTATGCCTGCTGTCAATGTATTCAGTGCTACTCTGATTCCTTCTGACTACCTTGCTACCAGTCTCTTCAAGAGAAGCTAAGTTTCCGTTTGTTCATTTTTTGATCATCAGTGTTCAATATATTTCTTGTCCAGCTTGCTAATATGTGATTTCCCTGCTTGCTGTTAGCTCTAGGGGGCTGAGTTTCTCCCCCCACACCGTTAGTTGGTGTGGGGGTTCTTGAATTCTCAGCGTGGATATTTTGTAGGGTTTTCTGCTGACCGCACAGCTCACTATCTGTCTTCTGCTATCTAGTATTAGCGGGCCTCATTTGCTGAATCTGTTTTCATTCCTACGTGTGTCTTTTCCCCTTACCTCACCGTTATTATTTGTTGGGGGCTTCCTATATCTTTGTGGTTATTTCTCTTGAGGCAAGTGAGGTCTTGCATTCTCCTTAGGGGTAGTCAGTTTCTCAGGCTGCGTCGAGACGTCCAGGATTTTAGGCACGTTCACCGGCTACCTTTAGTGTGTTTGGATAGGATCAGGATTGCGGTCAGTCCAGTTACCACCTCCCTAGAGCTTGTTCTTTGTTCAGTAACTTAGCTAGTATTTCCTGTGATCCCCAGCCACTGGGATCATAACAGAGGTGTATGGAGCGGAGCCGTGTGTATGAGGTGTATGGAGCGGAGCCATGTGTGTATGAGATGTATGAAGCGGAGCCATGTGTGTATGAGGTATATGGAGTGGAGCTGAATGTGTACGAGGTGTATGGAGCCAGTGTGTGTATGAGGTGTATGGAGCGGAGCCAGGTGTGTATGAGGTGTATGGAGCAGAGCTGGGTGTGTGTGAGGTGTATGGAGCTGAGCCGCGTGAGTACGGAGTGGAGCCATGTGTGCAAGGTGTACGGAGCACAGCCACATGTGTAGGAGTAACTATGTGTGGCCATTATACAGTATGGAGCATCATGTGGGCCCATTGTACAGTATGGAGCATCATGTGAGGCCATTATACAGTATGGAGCATCATATGTGACCATTATACAGTATGGAGCATTATGTGTGCCCATTATACAGTATGGAGCATCATGTGTGGCCATTATACAGTATGGAGCATCATATGTGGCCATTATACAGTATGGAGCTCTATGTGTGACCATTATACCGTATGGAGCATTGTGTGGCTATTATACAGTATGGAGCATCATGTGTGGCCATTATACAGTATGGAGCACTGTGTGGCCATTATACAGTATGGAGCATCATGTGGACCATTATACAGTATGGAGCATTATGTGTGCCCATTATACAGTATGGAGCACTGAGTGGCCATTATACAGTATGGAGAATCATGTGGACCATTATACAGTATGGAGCATTATGTGTGCCCATTATACAGTATGGAGCACTGTGTGGCCATTATACAGTATGGAGCATCATGTGTGGCCATTATACAGTATGGAGCACTTTGTGGCCATTATACAGTATGGAGCATCATGTGTGGCCATTATACAGTATGGAGCATCATGTGGGGCTCATTATACTGTATGGAACAATATATGGGGCTCATTACACTGTATGAAGCAATATATGGGGCATGTTATTCTGTATGGGGTGCTGTGCGGTGCCCACAATACTGTATGCAGCAATATATGGGGCTCATTATACTGTATGGAGCAATATATGGGGCTCATTATCCAATAAGGAGCACTGTTGTGCCCAGAATACTGTATGGAGGACTATACTGTCTGATTTATTGTAGAATGTACAATAGTTATCACTCATGTAATGTATGGGGGGGACTGTATATGAGATGGGAGCCCTATAGGGGGGCTGTACTGTATATGTGTTGGGGGGGCGCCGTTTTGAAGTTCGCCTCAGGCAGCAGTGTGGCTAGGTTCACCCCTGGCCACTGATGTGCCTAAACATTGAAACCCCCCAAAAGTGACACAATTTTGGAAAGTAGACCCCCTAAGGAACTTATCTAGATGTGTTATGAGAGCTTTGAAACCCCAAGTGTTTCACTACAGTTTATAAAGCAGAGCTGTGAAAATAAAAATTATTTTTTTCCCACAAAAATTATTTTTCAGCACCCAGTTTTGTATTTTCCCAAGGGTAACAGGAGAAATTGGACACCAAAAGTGGTTGTCAAAGTTGTCCTGAGTACGCTGATACCCCATATATGGGGGGAACCACTGTTTGGGCGTATAGCAGAGCTCGGAAAAGAAGGAGCGCCATTTGGAGTGCAAACTTAGATGGATTGGTCTGCAAGCGTCACGTTGCATTTGCAGAGCCCCTGATGTAACTAAACAGTAGAAACCCCCACAAGAGACCCCATATTGGAAACTAGACCCCCCAAGGAACTTATCTAGATGTGTTGTGAGAACTTTGAACCCCCAAGTGTTTCACAACAGTTTATAACGCAGAGCCGTGAAAATAAAAAAATCATTTTTTCCTACAAAAATGTTATTTTCCCAAGGGTTTCAAGACAAATTGGACCCCAAAAGTTGTTGTCCAATTTTGTCCTGAGTACGCTGATACCCCGTATGTTGGGGTAATCCCCTGTTTTGGAGCACAGGAGAGCTCAGAAGGGAAGGAGCACTGTATTACTTTTTCAACGCAGAATTGGCTGGAATTGAGATCAGACGCCATGTCACGTTTGGAAACCCCCAATTCTAACTGAAACCTTAACCCTAGCCCCAACCCTAACCCTAGCCCCAACCCTAACCCTATAACCCTAACCCTAGACCCAACCCTAGCCCTAACCATAGCCCTAGCCCTAGCCCTAACCCTAACCCTAGCCCTAACCCTAGCCCTAACCCTAGCCCTAACCCTAAAGGGAAAATGGAAATAAATACATTTTTTTAATTTTATTATTTTTTTCTCACTAAGGGGGTGATGAAGAGGGCTTTGATTTATTATTTACAGCTTGTTTTAGAGGATTTTTATGATTGGCAGCTGTCACACACTAAAAGATGCTTTTTATTGCAAAAAATAGTTTTTGCGTCTCCACATTTTGAGAGCTATAATTTTTCCATATTTTGGTCCACAGAGTCATGTGAGGTCTCGTTTTTTGTGAGACGAGTTGACATTTTTATTGGTAACATTTTTGGGCATGTGACATTTTTTGATCGCTTTTTATTCCGATTTTTGTAAGGCAGAATGACCAAAAACCAGCAATTCATGAATTTCTTTTGGGGGGAGGCGTTTAATACCGTTCCACATTTGGTAAAATTGATAAAGAAGTTTTATTCATTGGGTCAGTACGATTACAGCGATACCTCATTTATATCTTTTTTTATGTATTGGCGCTTTTATACTATAAAAGCTATTTTATAGAAAAAATAATTATTTTTGCATCGCTTTATTCTGAGGACTATAACTTTGTATTTTTTCGCTGATGATGCTGTATGGTGGCTCGTTTTTTGCGGGACAAGATGACGTTTTGAGCGGTACCATGGTTATTTATATCTGTCTTTTTGATCGCGTGTCATTCCACTTTTTGTTCGGTGGTATGATAATAAAGCGTTGTTTTTTGCCTCAATTTTTTTTAACCGCATTCACGGAAGGGGTTAACTAGTGAGACAGTTTTATAGGTGGGGTCGTTACGGACGCGGCGATACTAAATATGTGTACATTTATTTTTTTTATTATTTAGATAAATAAATGTTTTAGAGGATTTTTATGATTGGCAGCTGTCACACACTAAAAGATGCTTTTTATTGCAAAAAATAGTTTTTGCGTCTCCACATTTTGAGAGCTATAATTTTTCCATATTTTGGTCCACAGAGTCATGTGAGGTCTCGTTTTTTGCGAGACGAGTTGACGTTTTTTTTGGTAACATTTTTGGGCATGTGACATTTTTTGATCGCTTTTTATTCCGATTTTTGTAAGGCAGAATGACCAAAAACCAGCTATTCATGAATTTCTTTTGCGGGGAGGCGTTTAATACCATTCCACTTTTGGTAAAATTGATAAAGAAGTTTTATTCATTGGGTCAGTACGATTACAGCGATACCTCATTTATATCTTTTTTTATGTATTGGCGCTTTTATACTATAAAAGCTATTTTATAGAAAAAATAATTATTTTTGCATCGCTTTATTCTGAGGACTATAACTTTGTATTTTTTCGCTGATGATGCTGTATGGCGGCTTGTTTTTTGTGGGACAAGATGACGTTTTGAGCGGTACCATGGTTATTTATATCTGTCTTTTTGATCGCGTGTCATTCCACTTTTTGTTCGGTGGTATGATAATAAAGCGTTGTTTTTTGCCTCGTTTTTTTTTTAACCGCATTCACTGAAGGGGCAGTTCACTAGTGGGACAGTTTTATAGGTGGGGTCGTTACGGACGCGGCAATACTAAATATGTGTACTTTTATTTTTTTTATTATTTAGATAAAGAAATGTATTCATAGGAACAATATATATATATATATATATATATATATATATATATACACTTTTTCTTTATTTAGGATTTTTTTTTCTTTTTTTTTACACATGTGAATATTTTTTTTACTTTATAACATTGTCCCGGGGGGACATCATGATATAGGGTCAGATTGCTGATCCGACACTTTGCAGAGCACTGTGTCAGATCAGCGATCTGACATGCAGGGCTGCAGACTTACCAGCGCTTGCTCTGAGCAGGCGCTTGGTAAGCCACCTCCCTGCAGGACCTCGATGTAGCCCCACAGCCATTTTGGATCTGGGGCCTGCAGGGAGGAGATGCTTGGTACAAAGTGAGCACATCGCCTTGTACCGAGGGTCTCAGGGAAGCCCACAGGGAGCCCCCCCTGCATGATGCTTCCCTGTACCGCCGGAACACTGCGATCATGGTTGATCGCAGTGTTTCGGGGGTTAATGTGCCTGGAGCGGTCCGTGACCACTCCTGGTACATAGTGCCACATGTCAGCTGCGATAGTCAGCTGACACCCGGCTGCGATCGGCCGCTCATCCCCTGTGAGCACGGCCGATCCACTGTGACATACTATCCCGTCACTGAGAATTAAGTTCCAGGTCACCTCAATGGGATAGTAAGTCATATGGGATTAAGGGGTTAAAGTCTTCCTTCAACCTTAATAACTATGTTACTATGTTATGTTAAGATGACGCAACAATAAGGTTAAGGGTACGTTCATACTGGGTTGAAATTTAGAACATTTTCCATCCAAGCTACAAACAAAGGGTAACCAGAACATTTTAGCAATATCAATAGAGCTTTTTATCACTGTGGATTTTGCTGTAGCCTTCTTGCAGTGGGATATCTGCAGTGGCAATTAGTAATTAGTGGTGATGAGCAGTTATACAAAATGCAAATTTGTCAGGTGGTTAGAATTTGGCCAGGAAATTCGATTTGCATCAAATTCATTCTCCATACTTTAGAGCATAATAAACATAGTAAAAAAACATAGTTAAAATAAAAAGAATAATACTCATCTCTCCACTCAACTGTCCCGCCATCCCAGCATCCCTTCAAATTCTCTGCACTGGTTACTCAGGCATTTTATTTACTACACTTCAAAGTATGCAACATTTGTCAACCAACCAATCATTGTGCATAAAGTTAGGATTTCTCAATCCTAATATTAGTCCATTACCTCAAAGAAATGCGCACAGCAATGGAACGCCCCACATTGGTTATTCAATGCATAAAAAATCTGATGAATGATATATTTAACATACAAATCCAAATGCATCAATCTCAAGAAAGTTCCCCAATGTTTATGAATGATCTGTTGTAGCTTGGAATGCATGGGTAAACTGGGCTTTTGCTCTGTTTAATCGTAGCATACTAAGAAATTGCAAGGTGTGATATTTTGGGGGTCTTCCCCCTCTTTCATGCCTATGCAGAATGCCCTATGTCATGTGTATACAGGCAAAAACATGTTGCACAAATCACCTGATACAGTTAAAAATTGATACAAATAATTTCATATCTATATAAAATCACTATTAATCTAGTGATCCTACAGATTGATGAATAAAACTAGAGCCACTAAAATATCAACACCGCTCAAAGTATTCAATATAGGTAAGAAAGAAAATGTTGCAAAAATAAATTAAAACTGCAGGTCACCCATTGCAGCACCATGGCAGTGAATCAGCCTTGAGATATGTACTTTGTGACATCAGAAGGCTACTCTGCAAGCAATGGAAGTCCTGGTACAGAGGGATTTATGAAGGGAGGGGATGCCTTGTGCCATGGAGAAGTAAAGAAGAGGAAAAAGGGAGCCGCACAATCGGAAGGGTACAGTATTTGGACAGTTGAGCAGTGGGGTGATTTTTTTTCACACCCTTCCTTACCCTCTCCAAATCAGCCGAATGTTGGCCGGACAGTATTATATGCTGGATTCCACAAATTGAATCATAAAAGGTTTGTTCTCCGGATTATCTGTTTTTTTTTTGTAAACTTTATGACAAATTACAATGGCTTCAGACTGATTTCCTCATTTTTAGTCATTATTAGTTATAAAACACCTGCATTCTCAAAGGACACACTCCCTTAGATTCTCCTCACCACCTCTTGCTCATAGAACAATAATTAACTGATGGCCAAAACTACATGCAGATACCAGACGTTACGGCTGACAGGAGTGGAAAAAGAGAAGCTTGCAGTGGGAGAGCTTCCCTCATAAATGTGAGCTTTATCAAACCCATAGAAATCAATGAAGCCAAGCATATGTACTACTGCTCGATTTACACAGATGACTTTAGAATCCTGGTTCTTTGGATGGATAGGAATCCCAGCACAATTTTTTTTTGTTAGGAAGTTATAAGAGTTAAAATTTGACCAGCGATTTTCCATTTTTACAGCAAAATTTACAAAACCATTTTTTTAGAGACAACCTCACATTTGAAGTCAGTTTGAGGGGTCTAAATGGCTGAAAATACCCAAAAGTGACACCATCCTAAAAAATGCACCCCTCAAGGTGCTCAAAACCACATTGAAGAAGTTTATTAACCCTTCGGGTGTTTCACAGCAGCAGAAGCAACATGGAAGGAAAAAATTAGCATTTAACTTTTTAGTCACAAAAATGAACTTTTAGCAACATTTTTTTTTACCCAAGGGTAAAAGGAGAAAGTAGACCCCAAAAGTTGTTGTCCAAATTGTCCTGAGTATGCTGAAACCCCACATGTGGGGGGAAACCACTGTTTGGGCGCAAGGCAGGGCTCGGAAGGGAAGGAGCGCTATTTGACTTTTTGAATGAAAAATTATCTCCATCGTTAGCGGACACCATGTCGTGTTTGGAGAGCCCCTGTATGCCTAAACATTGAAGCTCCCCCCACAAGTTACCCCATTTTGGAAACTAGAGTCCCCAGGGAACTTATCAAGATGCATAGTGAGCACTTTGAACCCCCAGGTGCTTCACAAATTGATCCATAAAAATGAAAAAGTACTTTTTGTTCACAAAAATTTTCTTTCAGCCTCAATTTTTTTCATTTTCACATGGGCAACAGGATAAAATGGATCCTAAAATTTGTTGGGCAGTTTCTCCTGAGTACACTGATACCTTACATGTGGTCATAAACCACTGTTTTTGGGCGCACGGCAGGGCTTGGCAGGGAAGGAGCGCCATTTGACTTTTTGAATGAAAAATTAGTTCCAATCGTTAGAGGACACCATATCGTGTTTGGAGAGCCCCTGTGTGCCTAAACATTGGCGCTCCCCCACAAGTGACCCCATTTTGGAAACTAGACCTCCAAGGAACTTATCTAGATGTGTGACGAGCACTTTGAACCCCAAAGTGCTTCACAGAAGTTTATAACTCAGAGCCGTGAAAATAAAAAAATAATTTTTTTACCTCAAAAAATGATTTTTTTAGCATGCAATTTTTTTATTTTCACAAGTGTAACAGGAGAAACTGGACCCCAAAAGTTGTTGTCCAGTTTCTCCTGAGTATGCTGATACCCCATATGTGAGGGGGAACCACTGTTTGGGCGCACGTCAGGGCTCGAAAGGGAAGTAGTGACGTTTTGAAATGCAGACTTTGAAGGAATGGTCTGAGGGCGTCATGTTACGTTTGGAGAGCCCCCGATGTACCTAAACATTAGAAACGACCCACAAGTGATCCCATTTTGGAAAATAGGGGTGAAGTACAAGTCATCCTGTACCTGTGGATACGGTGACCTTTCATTGACGGCAGTCACCCGACCCCCAGGAACGCAATCTTTCTGTGACACAGCATATGCGTCACAGGTCGGATTGGCACCGACTTTCAAGATGCATACGCTGTGTCACAGGTTGGGAAGGGGTTAAAGGTATCTCTCCATAGGGTCAGAGCCAAATCTTCTAACAATATTTTCTCTGAAATGTTGGAACATTCCAAAGAAAAAATTACACCTGATTGCAATCATGGAGCCAGGCTCTGATTTGTGCTATTAGAACAAAATTAAGGATATATAGACCCATTATAATCAGAATCAAAATATGCGCAAATGATGGAGGTACCCAATTATGTATCGTGCCCAGACTATTAACACCATTATAACAGGTAAAAAAAATCTTTTTATATAAACAACTATTAAATTGTATCAAAAGTTTAATTCTTTATTGTGTCGCACAAACAGACAGACACAATCCTATAAAATATATAAATATAATCTGATTCATTCTGCCTGTGGCTTGAGCATCATGAATCATACGATAGGTTTCCTTTAAGCAAGACTTTCTCCAAGCTACATTGGAGAATTGAATGATTTTTACTGATGATAACCTTGCAAAGTAGGCAATAGTGGCTTAGGTCTGCAATTGTGGTGTTGTAAATTATCTGTAGGTTGCACTGTAGAAAGACCTTTAGATAGATATATGTGGTATCAGTGCACGACAGTATGTCACCAACTCCAACATCAAAAATGTAAAACAGGAACACATGAGCCGTGTGCACAGTGAACAAGCCTGTAGAGACATGTTCACGCCACCAAGAGACTTGAAAACACAAAAAAGCACAGTAAAACCAAAAACACCCTGTTGCAAAAAAAATCACAGTGAACAGCAAGTGCTAGGACTTGCTAGCACTTGCTGTTCACTGTGATTTTTTTGCAACAGAGTGTTTTTGGTTTTACTGTGCTTTTTTGTGTTTCCAACATCAAAAAGTAAAATGCAGAAACAAATGTTTTATATTTATTAAACTTTAGTGCTCGCAGTAACCATTTCTAAAATGTAAGATTCATGGTCAAGATCTGATCTATTCTATCCTATCAATTATAAGTTAAAATGTATACTACATGCACATCAATTGACACAAGCTAGCTCAAACACGTGTTCACCTCTCAGCTCTCACCCATCCTTGTACGTCTTTTTACTGTTAAATGTCTTTACAGTTAATCTTTCATTTTAGCTATTAACACATTTTCAAGGCATTTTTACACCCTTTCATGGGGAATAAATGTGCTGAAAGATGTAAAATACTTATACAGCATGCTATGATGACATATTTGTCAAAAACTTGAAACATTCAGATCTCTGTTTAAAAGGAGCATATGTAAAAGGACAGATCATATTTATTTTATTTTCTGCTACTTTTATTCTATAGATAAAGTCACTCATTGTGGATTTGTCACAGATTTGTGGTGCATATTCTACACCGTAAGTCAGCAAAAATGTATAATACATTACAAGTAAATGGGTTTATCAAAATCCTTGTCTTATATTGCGGAAAAAAATATGCACAAAAATTACAGCATGGTGTGTTATGTCAAAATCTGCAGAGTGCTCATTATTAGGCCACGTTCGCACATTCAGTATTTGGTTAGTATTCTACATCAGTGTTTGTAAACCAAAATCAGAAGTCGAACAATCAGAGGAAAAGTATAATAGAAACGTGTCACCACCACTTCTGCATTTTTTTTACCCACTCCTGGTTTTGGCTTACAAATACTGATATAATAAACTGACCAAATACTGAACATGTATGCAGAATTTTTTTGCAGTTTTCCCCCGAAATGCTAAAAGACCTACAGAAAACATTAAAGAAATTGTAGCAATTTCTGGAACATATTGCATGTGACAATAATCTTCCATTTTCTTCATATGTCTAGCCTGTGGGGTACAATGTCAAAACAGAAGCTTTTTTAAACAAAGAATAACATCCAAGTCCAGCTTTATTTTGCCAAAACGTACTGTACAACATGTCTGCCAAAAGCAAGTGCAGAGACATGCAATGGTCTGACAAGAGCAAGCTTTAACTTTTTGACCATAATTCCAAAAGGTGTTTGGCACAAAGCCAACACTGCACACTACAAAAAGAACACCTTACTCACAGTGAAGCATGGTAGAAGCAGCATTATGCTTTGTGGCACAACAGTGACATCACATAGAAGTGGATGACCCCCTGTGATGACTCAGAATTTATTCTTAATTATACCAGATATATATTTAGTAGGTCCAGAGACATGAACTTATGTTCATATGAGTCTGAACATTGACTCTTGTAGTTTGAATTGATGTTTGTGAATTGTAGAATGGCTACTCTTTACCTATTGTGTCAGTCCTTGCAGCTTATTTTTCTTCTATCCATGGAAAACAAAGTTACAGGACAATTGAACAATCAATGTTTGTTAATATGTTGGGACAATCAGGTCACATGGCTGCATACCTCACTGTACTATGTCAGCTTTCCTAAGCTTGTCGCTACTTCTTCTCTGTGGGTGCCCACCAAAAGCGGCGTGCCAATAGTTTAGGTAGTTGGCCATGGAAGCTTGAAGCTGCAGATGTTCTAGTTCCCTGTGAGGCAGCAGAAGGGTGAAGCTATCATTTACACCATTTTAATATAAAATTTGCTGGAATTCTTAGCATTTTGAACAACAAGGTGCTTCATAGAAGTTTATAACTTTTAGCGGTGAAAATAAAAAATCTAATGAAAAGGAACACCCCCACACTAGTAACCCCAGTTTGGAAACTAGACCAATCAAGGAATTTATATAGATGTGTGAGCACCTTGAACCCACAGGTGTTTCATTGAAATTTACATTTTTGATCTCTGAAAAATTAGAAAACATATTTTCCCCACAATTTTTTTTTTGTTGTTTTAGCCCCAACTTTTTTTTTTCATTTTCACAATAATAGTGGGAGAAAATGGACCTCAAAATGTGTTTTGCAATTTCTCCTGATTTACACCAATACCCACATGTGGTCAAAAACTATTTTTTAGGCAAAGTGCAAAGCTCAGAAGGGTAAGAGCACCATATTGGAGTTCAGATTTTGCTGGACTGGTTTGATGGTGCCATGTCACATTGACAGAGCCCCTGAGATGCCAGAACAGCAGAACCCCCCATATGTGACTCCATTTTATAAACTAAATCTCTCAATTAACTCCTCTACGGGTGCAGTGATCATATTGATACCACAGGTGTGTCACACCATTGGGCAGTGAAGAAAAAATTCATTTTATTTACCACCAAAATTTAATTTTAACCCCAGATTTTATATTGTCACACTGGAAAATAGGTAAAAATGGCATAAAAATTTGTCCCACAATTTCTAATGAATAAACAGATACCCCATATGTGGCTGTACAGTACTGCTTAACCACGTGGTGAGACTCTGGAGGGACGGGGTGCTATTTGCCTCCTTGAGTGCAGATTTTTACCGAATAGTTTGCGTACTTCTTATACAGAGCCCCTAAGTGCCCCATTTTTACAATTATACCCCTTTATCTACAGATGTAGTGATGATTTTGATTCCATGGTTGTTTTCCAGAAGCAAGCAGCAGTGGATTGTGCTGAGTGAAAATTGTGAACTGCCATTGTAGTGCCAAGTATGTTGTAGTAACCAGTACGTTGTAGTAATAGTAAAAAGATGGACATCCCTAGATCATAGGCCAGACAATGTCCACAGTGCCTCCATCTGCCTCATTGTAAGAATTCTTCCATCAGAGGTTCTGTCTGAATTACATATTTCAGAGATTTACACGGAAACCCAGGTGACAGCGCTCAGCAAAGAGTGCAGGATAAATGGATAAATGTGAGCCAAGACTTACTGCAATCTTTGGGAGGAAAAATGAAAAAAATTAATAGTAGGTCAAGAATTAGTTCTTTTTATTTTTTAAGGTGTTCCTCATGTTCTACAAGTAATTAGGCGACTTTATTCTTCGGGTATGTGTGATTATAAAGATACTAGATATACATTAATTTTTATCTTTGGCAGCCATATTTCCACCCGACAGAGTCATGTGAGGGCTTGTTTTTTGCTGGACGAGTTGATGTTTTTAATGATCACATGATATCTTTTGATAGTTTTCTATACTGATTTTTGTGAGGCAGAACGAGCAAAAAACAGCAATTCGGGATTTTTTTTGTTTGCTTTTTTATGCCATTCTGCGTTTGATAAAATTGATATTGCAGCTTTATTCTTTGGGTCCGAACGATTGCAATGATGCCAGATTTATTTATTTTTTTATGTTTTGGTGCTTTTATACAGTAAAAATGTTATTTTTGCATAGCTTTATTCTGAGATATTTCAGTGTATCTTTTTTAATAAATTTGCAAAAATTGCTACATTTCTGTTTTTTCAGTCAAGATGCGGTGCAGAGTGTACATTAATGAGAAAAAAAATTAACTTTTTAAATTTACCAAATGTCTGCAAAGAAACAAAGAGTAAAAGATTTAAAGGGGTCTGAATACTTTCCATACCCACTGTATACTGCAAAGTCGTGAAGGGGATAAGGGGGTTCTAAAGTTTTTATATCTTCTGTAAATAAAAAAGTTAAAGGCATTGTTCAATATGTATTTGTGACATTTTTTCATGTTTACTTTTATATTTTTGTCTTGCAGTTTTGCCATACTGTGTTTTAAGAAGCTGACTTATATTTCTATTTCTGCCCACAAGGTTATTGAGTTTACCTGCTCTTTATTTAATGTGAAGTGTCTAAGCACTTCTGCTTTTTTCTCTTAAGTTTTAAAATGTGTACAAAAAAAACAGCAGCATTGGCTGCAGCAAACGTCAACCTCAATGTCTATAATTGGGTTCTGGATCCATTTATCAGAATATAGTTGTCAGTTATTAGCATAACATTTTTGACCTCTTAGTGAACAACAAATGATATTCCTGCTGGCCATTTACTTCAAATACTTTACGTGCGGAAAAAGCTGCCAAAATAATTAGCCAACTGAGTTTTCCAATAATTTTTTTTCCGATGAACATTTAGAGATGAATGAATCCATGCAAATGGATTCATGTTAAATTTTTAAGAATTTGCTTAACCCCTTCATGACCTTGGGTTTTTCTGTTTTTCCGTGTTCGTTTTTCGCTCCCCTCCTTCCAAGAGCCATAACTTTTTTGTTATTCTGTAAATTTGGCCATATGAGGGCTTATTTTTTGCGGGATGAGATGTACTTTTGAATGACATCATTGGTTTTACCATGTCGTGTACTAGAAAACAAGAAAAAAATTCCAAGTGCGGTGAAATTGCAAAAAAAGTGCAATCCCACACTTGTTTTTTGCTTGGCTTTTTGCTAGGTTCACTAAATGCTAAAACAAACCTGCCATTATGATTCTTCAGGTCAGTACGAGTTCATAGACACCTAACATGACTAGGTTATTTTTTTATCTAAGTGGTGAAAAAAATTCCAAACTTTGCTAAAAAAAAAAAAAAAGCGCCATTTTCCGATACTCGTAGCGTCTCCACTTTTCATGACCTGGGGTCAGTTGAGGGCTTATTTTTTGCGTGCTGAGCTGGCATTTTTAATTATAGAATTTTGATGCAGATACGTTCTTTTGATCGCCCGTTATTGCATTTTAATGCAATGTCGCGGCGACAAAAAAAAACGTAATTCTGGCGTTTCAATTTTTTTTCGCTCTAGCCCGTTTAGCGATCAGGTTAATGCTTTTTTTTATTGATAGATTGGACGATTCTGAATGCGGCAATACCAAATATGTGTAGGTTTGGGGCAAAAGGGGGGTGATTTAAACTTTTATATATTTTTTATTTTTTTAACATTTATTTTACTTTTTTTTAACTTTTGCCATGTTTCAATAGCCTCCATAGAAGGCTAGAAGCAGGCACCACTCAATCGGCTCTGCTACATAGCAGCGATCTGATGTTCACTGCTATGTAGCAGAATTGCAGGTGTGCTGTGAGCGCCAACCACAGGGTGGCGCTGACAGCTGCCGGGGATCAGTAACCATAGAGGTCTCAAGGACCTCTATGGTTACTATTCTGAAGCATTGCTGACCTCCGATCATGTGACGGGGTCGGTGATGCGATCATTTCCGGCCGCCCGGCCGGAAGTGGTAGTTAAATGCCGCTGTCTGCGTTTGACAGCGGCATTTAATTAGTTAATAGGCGAGGGCAGATCGCAATTCTGCCCGCGCCTATTACGGGCACATGTCAGCTGTTCAAAACAGCTGACATGTCCCGGCTTTGATGCGGGCTCACCGCCGGAGCCCGCATCAAAGCGGGGCTTCTGACCTCGGACGTACTATCCCATCCGAGGTCAGAAAGGGGTTAATATGGCAAATTTGAGTGTAACCCCTGTAGGTGTACAGAGACTAGGAGCTGTGGGGAGGATTTTGTTCTCATTTCATTATTAAATGCACCAACGCTTCCACCAAGCGCACCAAAATCTATGGCAACCAGGCCACAATGTTTGACTGTGTTATATGCATTGCTGAAGCCATTTTTGGGTTAAGTGTGACTAGTTAGGAGTGTGTATGCTGTCATTTAAAGAGGAAGTGTCATCCTTAACATTAAGGCCTTCTGCAAAGCACATCTTAGACCTGTATGGTAGATTGTGCAACATTATTTGTTTTGCTGTTCCTTTTAATATCACCTGTATTTTTCACCATTTTCCCCCTATAAATAAAAATGTTAAGTGTTTTAATCTCATCTCTTGTGAGTGTGTATGGAGTGTAGACAAGGGTTTCCCAAGCCGACTCCTGGCAGAAGATGAAGATCCTCCTGCATTCCCCTACAGCTCCCAGTAAGATTCATGCAAAGACACTGTGCCATATTGATGGGAAAATTACAGGAAACTCTGCATACAGAGGCGTCTTATAGGTGTCTTACATCAACAATTTGTGTTTCTCTTCGCTCGAATCAAATAAAATGGCCACTGTGATTTTACACATTGAAGAAAATTCCATCAACCAGAGAAGGTTTAAAGACTTAATACTTGAATGGTAGGGCTTCCTTATATTGCTTTACAGCTATCACATCAAATAATATAGCAAAGCCAATCTGCAGAGAATATAGCCTGGATAAAACAACTAGAATATGCAGCAGCCAATTTAGGGTTAATCAGAATATTTAGAGATTGTCAGAGCTCATTGTTTTGCCACAGAGACAGGAAGAGAAAGCCATAAAATGATGAACAAAATTGCACAGAAGTTGTGTGTTATATCAACAGTGAAAAAGACAAGCGTGTGAGGAACAGGCTGTTGGTCACAACCATTTACCATCTGTTTTCCCATATCTATATATGTTGAGGTCAATTTGTCATTACAAAGGCTGTTTTTGCATTAAAAAGCTTGATGGGATTTGATACAATCAAGTAGACCTCAAAGTGTTTGTCTCTTAAGGAATTGGATGCTTTGGAATACTTTCGAATTGTGGCAAATCAATTTTTTGTTAAAACACAACAAAGCTGCAAAATTCTAATTTCTAAAGATTTGCTCACTACATTTGTCAATTATAAATATCTGGGGGTTTAACATCTTGCACCCCATCTGATCTAGGTCTAGTGACCTTTGTTGGATACTGCAGATAGGTTCCAAGAGAGCTGAAAAGAAAGAGATAGAGGTATTTTGTTTTAATGAAGATCATGATATTTAATAAATGTATTATTGTTTGATATATTGTTATATTCCATAAAATAGTCCATAACAATTCATAATGGGTGTACTACATTTTGAAAACTGGTCCTTATAACATCTGAATGATATTAGGACAACCATTGTCCTAGAAAGTCGTGATTTTTTTAGTTATTTACTAAATACTTTGAGTTTGATTCATGCTCATAAATTTGCACATGTTAAAAGAGTCGGATATATCACAGAAGTGCTGCCTGTGAGATTATTTGCACCCTTGTTTTCTAAACAGCTCAGGGCCTTTTCACTTGGTCTCAGAAATTACTTCTTGAAGTCCATGACTTCTTTGCCGCTACAAGCTGCTGAATCTTGTTGCTAAATCTAATCTAAAATAAAACAAAACAAATACCATCGATATATAGCTGATGTGATCACATTTCATGGCCACCATCACCTCAATAAAGAATCCCAGACTAGTGACCTCTAAAAGGAGCCTCATTAGTCAGTCAGCTGGTACCCAACATCCCAAAGTCACTAGATAGGGCCTTATCTATTACATAAACTTCAGCTATGTTTGTAATATATTTAATAGAACTTTCCTTACAGCAGCAAATAAAATGAAAGAGTTACATAGTTAAACAGCAATATTTCTGGGAAAATATTTTGTGGAGAAATTAATTGAAATTTGAGCTCCATGACAATTCATTCCAGCATTATCATTATAAACTATGGTTATGAGAAAAAATACAGTCTAACTCCAGTAAAACATGGTGGAAGATCCATCATGATGTGGAGTGGAGGCTGTTGCCTTTCTGGGACTTGATGCTTTGAATATTGAAGTATTTCTTTTTGGTGTTGCATAATGCAGTATAATGACCCAAAGCACATATGCATATGTATGCAAGAATTAATAAACGGCAAAGAAAAAAGTGAATTGCTACCAATTGGCCAGCAATCAGTCAGATTAATTTTTGTTGAAAACATTTGCAACTGCCAATAAAATAATGTACATAATAATACACAATTGGTAAATGTTCATTTATTTCTGAAGATATTGGTGTTTTTATAACAAATCATCAATATGTTGACCACAACTGATATATTTAGTGTGTTATACATATAGATTATACAAAATTTTATTAGTCCTAGTGGCATATATAAATGTAGTCGCTAAGCACCTGCAAAATTGTTCTAATTAAATGTTTGGAATAATCAGCATGTTCCTGTAATGACAACATAATAACACGTGTCACAACCTTGTCATTTGATGAATGTCAGAATTAAATAGGTCCTTTGTAACCTTTTCTTGAATTTTGTATTAGCAAGCTTTTAACCCCTATAAACTGTCAGCACTTTAATATCAACAATATTACACATCTACAGTCTATCTATCTATCTATCTATCTATCTATCTATCTATCTATCTATCTATCTATCTATCTATCCATTCCTCTATCTCCATCTATTTATTATCTATCTATCTACAGTATCTTTCTATCTAACTCATATCTATCTATCCATCTATCTATCTATCTATCTAGAGCAAAAAATTGGAACAGCACACATATAAAACTACTATGGGTGCAGGGCCTCTCAGCAAGGAGTTCCCTCCATGTAAAAGTATATAAATTGAAAAAAAGAGGCAGCACTCCAGTATTTTGAAGAATACAAAAGGGACTTTAATAGCCCTGGTGGCGTGGTGATGTTTCGGGTACAATGAGCCAATTGAGCATCTTGCTTCATTCTGAACCCTATCACCTGTACAACAGGCTGATATACCAGCCTGGGAAGGACTATTAGTTGTGGCAGGTGAAACTATCTTGTGTAGCCTTTGGGTATAAACAGTATACGCATATGATCTGCCTTATTTTGTGATTGAGTAACGAGCACACTCTCTCATCACTAATCATAATGAGATGGAAGAAAGAAAAAATGTATCTACTAGTGATGATCGAGTGTGCTCGTTACTCGAGTTTTACGAGCATGCTCAGGTGTTCTCCGAGTATTTTGAGCATGCACGTAGATTATGTTTGAGTCCCCACAGCTCTATGATTTGTGGCTGCTAGACAGCCTGTATACATGTGGGGATTGCCTAACAAACAGACAGTCCCTGCATGTGTTCAGGTTGTCTAGCAGCCGCAAAGCATGCAGCTGCGGAGACAAAAACATAATCTACGAGCATGCCCAATATAATCGGAGAACACCCGAGCATGCTCGGAAAACTCGAGTAACGAGCACACTCACTCATCACTAGTATCTACCGATATACGTAATGAAGAATTAAGTAAAGTGCATGAGTGTATAAATAATCAAAGAATGATACATAAATAAAAAATTGTCGAAATTGAATAGAGATGTACGTATTCATATTATGTGACACTGACAGGTAGCTAATAGTGATGAGCGAACATGCTCGCCACTACTCGGTACTCACCCGAGTATCACTATGTTCGGTGTACTCGGCGAGCACCGGGTCTCTGCCCTGCAAATCTGGCGCTCCTTAGAGTGCCAATGGCAATGCAGGGAATGTCAGCCATGCATTGTAATGGCACAGCCATCTTTGTTGTGGTATTACAGTGATTGGCTGGCTGCACAGCGTCATCAGGTCTATAAGAGACCTGGCGCCGCCTTGCTCATCATATTCTGCTCCGGACTTAGCGAGTGTAGGGAGACCTGCTGCTGAGATAGGGTCAGAATCATCTTTGTAATAGTTAGTATGGGTCTGCTAGTGTTCCGTCCAAAAATTCCTGAGAAACCAACAGTCCTTTTTAGGGCTAATTCGGGGGTCCAGAGATTGCAGCGCTAGGTAGGCAGGGGAATTTATGTGCACATATCTACATCAGTGCAAGGCCTGCAGGCACTGTATGTGAATACATAGCTCTCACTGCATTCCTCCAAAAGCTCCATTACTGTCTGCTGCTGCTTATTTATTATATACCTAGCTGCAGTTTTCTGTGGCATTTTTTTTCACCTTATACCAGCTCCTTTTTTTCTAAAGCAATCAATAACTTAGTTCAACATTTATTTGCTTGGTCACGCTGCAGACTACAACCAGGTTATTGTAATCGAAGAGCGTGCAAATCTAACAATTTTCTTTTTGCCCCAGGCATCAGATGGGAGTGCTCAAAAAAATATTTTTGTGTGTGTCACAGCCAACTTGTTGACACAATTTAGTTGTGCCCAAAAAAATCAAGGCCACATTTAGATCAGTCTGTTATCGCAGGCAGATTGCTGGTGTATCTCTGGTGGAAAAATTGTAGCTCTGCAGGCATAAGTTTCATAGTTCTGTCTGCTAGCCATGTTCGACTTTTTTGTTTTTTTAAAAAAATTCTCAAAAAAACCCACAAAAATGTATACAGTCTGTTATGTCAGGCTGAGGCCTGTGGTATCTGTGGTGGAACAACTATAGTTTCGCAGGCATACATAGCATGGTTCTGCGTGCTAGCCTTGTTCTACTCTTTTTTTTCCCCAAAAAATTCACCAAAATCTGGTTTGGCTGAGTGAGAGGCATTTGACCGGGATCCAAGAAGTATCATTTCTCCTTTTTGGCTTTTATTTTAAGTCATGCGACAAGGCTCGTTTAAGGGTCAACATTGACTGCTAGGATTGCTACTTCCAATAGGTGGCACTAGAGTTCTAGGCCTCTTCCTCTGTGAAGAGACAATTTGCATATTTGCCAGAGGAGCATTGCGGCTTTAAGTCCCCTCATCTCGACATGCTTAACATGTCACTCTCCGCAAGGAGAAACAATACTTATTGGATCCCGGTCAGATGCCTCTCACTAAGCCAAACCAGATCTCCACCTTGCACTGACGAGGGGCAGTACCCCGAAACACAGTATCTGCAAATTGAGATTCTGGTTTGGATTTAATCCTAAGTCATGTGACAAGGCTCATTCAAGGGTTGACATTGACTGCTAGGATTGCTACTTCCAATAGGTGGCACTAGAGTTCTAGTCCTCTTCCTCTGAGAAGAGACAGTTTGCATATTTCCCAGAGGAGCATTGCGGCTTTAAGTCTCCTCATCTCGACATGCAAGGAGAAACAATACTTCTTGGAATGACAACCCAAAGCATCCAAATGACTCTGATCCAAAGTTTACATACCCTGGTGATTTTGTCCTGATAAAATGCACAGAAGTTGACACAAATAAGTTTGATTGGCTGCTAAAGGTAACATCCTCACCTGTGTCCTGTTTGCTTGTAATCAGTGTGTGCATAAAACTGAATGAGCTTCTGGGATCCAGAGAGACTCTTGCATCTTTCATCCAGCCGCTGAGGTTTTTGGATTGTGAGTCATGGGGAAAGCAAAAGAATTGTCAAGGGATCTATGGGAAAAGGTAGTTGAACTGTATTAAACAGGAAACGGATAAAAAAAGATATCCAAGGAATTGATAATGCCAGTCTGCAGCATTCAAACTTTGATAACAAATGGAAAATTATTGCCTCTGCGACGAAAAACCCACAAGTACCATCAGCTGAAATACAGGACTCTCTGAAAACTATCAGTGTGGCTGTGTCAAGATGCACAACAAAGAGGCACTTGAAGGAAAATGGGCTGCATGGTCGAGTCACCAGAATAAAGCCATTACTGCGCAAATGCCACAAAGTATCTCACCTACAATACCCAAAACAGCACAGAGACAAGCCTTCAGGAACAAGGTAATTTGGAGTGATGAGACCAAAATAAAAATTTTTGGCCACAACCATAATCATGACATTTGGAGAGTGGTCAATAAAGCCTATGATGAAAGGACCACTATTCCTACTGTAAAGCACGTAGGTGAATCGCTGATGTTTTGGGGAGATCTTTGGAGATGAGATCTCAGCACCGATATCTCATCTCCTGAGATCTCATTCTGCACATGTGCCACCTCCTGCGGCCATTTTTATGGAGACCAATTCATTACAGCGATGGAAGTGCAGGGCCTCCGGCCTCTCACTAAATTTCGATGGAGCTCCTGCATCACCGAGCATCTACAAAAGTGCCTGCACCAGCCTGGGAAGGATGTGTGGGGGCTCCGGGATTTCCACAAATGCCATCGGAGCCCCCGCACCACCGATCATCTGCAAAACTGCCGCACATCAGCTTGGGATGGATGTGTGGGGGCTTTCATAAAATGGTGGAGCCCCCACACCACCGAACCTGCTGCATCAGCCTGTGATGAGCCAGACCACCGAATACCTCCTGTGAAACCATTCCACCAGCGCTCCCTATCACACCCTACCCCCCAGGTAAGATGAATGATTTGGACTGTAAGACGGACCCTCATTTAACGCATTTATTTTTTCCCTATATTTCTTTTGAAAATTTGGGGTGCGTCTTTTGGTCCAGTGCGTCTTATAGTCTATAAAAATATGGTATCTATTATTCACAGACTACTACTCTTACATTCTTCATTGATGCAGTTATGCAACACATTACTTTCCAGAATATTTGTGTTAAGGCTTTTTCTTCCTATCTCTTTTGCTGAGTTGTGGGCTTCGGAGTCTATTGTCACTATTGTAAAATTTCTGTGTACACTGTACTCCATCTGTCAATAATTGGTGGAGGTGGGGTTATGAAGATCTCATGAATATGGATGATTGCTTGGCAGAAGGCTAACTAATCCTCTAGTGATTATCTCACTAGAGGATAATGTGTCCAGTGAGTGACACATTGTTGAAATCAGGGTCTATGTCTTTACAAAGTCTTTGCAGATTAGGTAGCAAAAATTTGGTGACAGATTGCCTTTAATGCATACCTCAAAAATACAACTGTTTTATTAGATTTCATTGAAATTCAAAAAAAAGAAGTATTCCAATTTTCAGCACTCAGGTAAAGAAGTATTCTAAACTTCGAAATTTTTAGCATATCCAATACAAAACTCCTGACCACACTTGCACCTGAATTTTCAGAATTCCCATGATGAAAAATAGAGAGAGTATTTCATGCAGGGCCACCGTTCTAATCCTGCAAAGTGAAATGAGGATCCTTATCAAGGTCTTTTGGATATGCCATAAAAATCCAAAATAGCAATACTCATTTAAGTGAAATATATTTAGTTTGTGAAATCTTTGACATTGATGAGAAATACAACATTTATTTATGCATTTAAAAAAAAAAAAAAAAAAAGCTGTGCAGATGGAACACATGATTAATGAACATTTAATGTTTGGATTTTTTGTATTAATTACATTATGCAATAAAAATAAAATTATAAAAGTATGCAAATGTTATTTTTATGACACAAAAATATAAAAAAGGAAGAAAAACAGGAAAAAACAGGCAGTCAATAAAGACTGGAATTATTCCTACACTAAATGCATAACATTTTTGCTGTGTATTCTTTGCTGCATAAATAAAATTTGGCTTGTACTTTGTTTCTCTTTGAACAAGTAATTTCTACCATCTGTTCTGATACAGCTGTCAACACTTACGTCCAATTTTTAATCAACTGATTTCTACAACAGTTTGTGTACAGTAAAAGCTGCATTTACCTTTTATTTTCAATATATTTAGGTTCAATTTCTTCTCTAGGAGGTAAAACTGCAGGAAAAAAAACCTGCAAAAATAATAGTCAATAATCTTTTATATTGAAGGGATAAGTTTATCAAGTTAATCATGAAATTCTATTAAATTTGCAAATATTTAGTCTGATTTGTCATCATTTCTAAGAATAAAGTCTGAATGGCAACGCACAATATTTTTGGCAATTTTTTTTATTTCCCATATCGTCACACATTTGGTCACAAGAAAACATAGCTTAGTGAGATGCATATCATGTCGGGTTGAATACTTACAATATGGCCATGGTTAAAGCATGTTAGAATATGAAGCAAAATTACTCATGTCCAGTGCCAGTTTTTTGCTCAAAATCGTGGTTTATAAGGAACAAGTTTTGCATGAAATATAAACTTTGTTGCATCTTTAACCTATTCCTCTAGTGAACTTTAATTAAATGGCTTGCAATGAAATTGAGAATAAAAGCAATGATCTCATAGCTTTTTAACCCATTAGTGACTGAGCCAATTTTGACACTTATGACCATGCTAATTTTTACCATTCTGACCACTGTCAATTTATGCAGTATAACTCTGGAATGCTACAACAGATCCCCCTGATTCTGAGATTTTTATTTCATGACATATTGTACTTCATGAAAGAGGTAAAATTTCTTTGATATAGCTTACTTATTTACGAAAAAATTAAAATTTGTCAAATAGCAATTTTTCAATCTTTTAATTTGTGTTCCTTTAAATCAGAAAGTTATGTCACACAAATAGTTTATAAATAACATTTTCCACATGTCTACTTTACATCAGAACAATTTTGGAAACTTTTTTTCTTAGGAAATTATAAGGGTTAAATTTGACCAGTGATTTGTAATTTTTCAAACAAATTTACAAAACCATTTTATAAAGACTACATCACATTTGAAGTGACATTGAGGAGTCTATATGACAGAAAGTACCCAAAAGTGACACCATTCTAACATCTGCACTCCTAAGGTGCTCAAAACAACATTCAAAAAGTGTATTAAGCATTTGGTTGCTTCGCGAGAACTGAAGAAATATGGAAGTCAAAAAAATTAGCATTTAACTTTTTTCACAAAAAAATTATTTAGACCCAAACATTTTATTTTCACAAGAGTAACAAGAGAAAATGGACCACAAAATGTGTTGTTGAATTTCTCGATAGTACTTCGATTCCATATATGTGGGGAAAATCCACTGTTTGGGCTCACGGCAGTGTTCGGAAGGGAAGGAGCACAGTTTGACTTTTTGAAGGTAAAATTGGCTGGAATCAAGAACTGACGACATGTTGCATTTGGACGGCCCATGATGTGCCTAAACAGTGGAAACCCCCCACTAGTGACCCTATTTTGGAAACAACACCCCTCAACGATTTTATCCAGGGGCATTTTAAACCTACAGGTATGACAGAGAATTTCATACCATTAGATTGTCATTGAATATGTCGTTATTAGCGTTTAGCGCAAGTGCTCACTACACCAGTTTCTTTTGGGTGCTCGGGTATGTACTGAATATTGCAGGTGCTTGAGTAACATGTTCAAATCTATGCCCCACATGTTTCTTGGCTGTTAGACATCAAAAAAGAAAAATACGAGGATCCACAATACTCCATGCAAACTCAAGTAGTGAGCCAGCATATCGTCATCATTTTTTTGAACTTTTGAAAAAACCCAATTCTAACTCCTACCCTAGCACAGCCCTAAGCCGAACCCTTACCCTAACACAACCCTAACCCATCCTTAACCCTAATACAACCCTAACCACAGACCTAACCCAAACCCTAACTGAACCGTATCCCAAATCCTAACCCCAACACTAGCTGTTATATCTAGAGATGAGTTAACCTTTCAAGGTTCAGTTCAGATTTGCCGAACAGCCTGATAATCACCGAATAGGTTGTTAAACAGTTCATCCAACATATCTGAACCCCACTGAATTCAATTGAAGTAAAAAGCATAGACAGCATCTTCAGGGGGGGCAAAAAACTGCCCCAAAACCCTCAAATTAGGGGCAGACACCAGGAAAAGTGGCATCAATTAACCCACAAGAGAAATTTGCTAATGGCACAGCAGCAGTCAGCCTTTGGCCATGCATGAGGTATCATGGTCTGGGCCAGCATTCAGTGCTTTGAATTGAAATTTGAATTAAGACCTAGTGGTTAAGGGAGCAATGTATGCCTTTTTTTCTGGGAACCCAGATACCTCATGCAACAGCTTTTTTTTGTTCAGCCACACGCAGATGGCACAAACATAAATTTCATAGAGTACTATTGGTGGAAAAATGTAAGGAAAGTAACACAGGTAGATGGCTGATCAGTTGACCCACAATAAAAGATTTTAAAAAGGCACAGCAGCAGTCAGCCGCGGGCCATGCAAGAGGTATCAGGGCCTGGGCCAGCATTTAGAGCTTTGATCAAAGTTTAACCTTCGTCAGGCTGCATAATTTTACAATGTTAACAGGCTGCAGAGGTACAATTGTACCTTCATATATACCTCCACTGTGGGAAGACTTTCTCCTTTACTTGGTTTCAGAAACTAAAGTTCATTCAGCTACAAATGTTATGCTTATATATATTGGCCAGTGTTGTTACTGCTCACTTATGTTGCTGTCAATTAAGTTGATTCAAACTGGAAGTGGCTTCTACTTCTCTTCCTGCCTCCCTCCTCTCAGTAGCCATTTTGCTGTTCATCTCATTGCTGTGAGCACACACATTTCTAGGCTTGTGAAGTCTTCAGTTTCTTGGATACGAAGGTAGGAAAGTCTCACAGCATCTAACAGCCAGTTATACCTTCATTCGCCTTATGTGGGGACAGAACAGTCAGAAATTGAGCCTGGACTTGGCTTACATATATTTTGTATGGGGTCTAAGGGGTAACGTTTCTCCTTATGGAGAGTGACATACCATCTCTGGCTTGTCAAGGTAAGGAGGCTTATTCGCCGTGCAATGCTCCTCTGGGAATTTAAATATGCAAATTGCCTCTTCTGAGAAAAAGAGGACTTTTTTTATGACCCCAGTGGACAGGGTCTCAGAGGAACGTGTAAGTCTGCGAGATTCAAAAATCCAGCTCATAGGGCTGTGGTAACTGGGTTGACCAAATAGCTACTCCTAACGCCAACACTAGAAGTAGCCGGGGATCATGCCTACGGTGATAGCTAGATGACTCGCGCCAGCCGGAGAATCTAACTACCCCTAGGAGAAGAAAACAAAGACCTCTCTTGCCTCCAGAGAAAGGGACCCCAAAGCAAGATACAAGCCCCCCACAAATAATAACGGTGAGGTAAGAGGAAATGACAAACACAGAAATGAACCAGGTTCAGCAAAGAGAGGCCAGCTTACTAATAGCAGAATATAGCAAGATAACTTATCTGGTCAACAAAAACCCTATAAAAATCCACGCTGGAGATTCAAGAACCCCCGAACCGTCTAACGGTCCGGGGGGAGAACACCAGCCCCCTAGAGCTTCCAGCGAAGGTCAGGATACAGATTGGAACAAGCTGGACAAAAATACCAAACAAAACAAAAGCAAAAAGCAAGGAAGCAGACTTAGCTTGAAATACAGGAACCAGGATCATAGGACAAGAGCACAACAGATTAGCTCTGATTTCAACGATGCCAGGCATTGAACTGAAGGTCCAGGGAGCTTATATAGCAACGCCCCTGAACTAACGGCCCAGGTGAGGATATAGGAAAAGACAGAAGCTCCAGAGTCAAATCACAAATGACCACTAGAGGGAGCAAAAAGCAAAATCACAACAGTACCCCCCCCTTAGTGAGGGGTCACCGAACCCTCACCACGACCACCAGAGCGATCAGGACGAGCGGCGTGAAAGGCACGAACTAAATCGGCCGCATGAACATCAGAGGCGACCACCCAGGAATTATCTTCCTGACCATAGCCCTTCCACTTGACCAGGTACTGAAGCCTCTGCCTGGAGAGACGAGAATCCAAGATCTTCTCCACCACGTACTCCAACTCGCCCTCAACCAACACCGGAGCAGGAGGCTCAGCAGAAGGAACCACAGGCACAACGTACCGCCGCATCAAGGACCTATGAAACACGTTGTGGATAGCAAACGACACAGGAAGATCCAGGCGAAAGGATACAGGATTAAGGATTTCCAATATCTTGTAAGGACCAATAAAACGAGGTTTAAATTTGGGAGAGGAAACCTTCATAGGAACAAAGCGGGAAGAAAGCCACACCAAATCCCCAACACGTAGTCGGGGACCCACACCGCGGCGGCGGTTGGCAAAGCGCTGAGCCCTCTCCTGTGACAACTTCAAGTTGTCCACCACAAGATTCCAGATCCGCTGCAACCTATCCACCACAGAATCCACCCCAGGGCAGTCAGAAGGTTCCACATGACCCGAAGAAAAACGAGGGTGGAAACCAGAGTTGCAGAAAAACGGCGAAACCAAGGTGGCGGAACTAGCCCGATTATTAAGGGCAAACTCAGCCAACGGCAAGAAGGTCACCCAATCGTCCTGATCAGCAGAGACAAAACACCTCAAATAAGCCTCCAAAGTCTGATTAGTTCGCTCCGTCTGTCCATTAGTCTGAGGATGGAAAGCAGACGAAAACGACAAGTCAATGCCCATCCTACTACAAAAGGATCGCCAGAATCTGGAAACGAACTGGGATCCTCTGTCTGACACAATATTCTCAGGGATGCCGTGCAAACGAACCACGTTCTGGAAAAACACAGGAACCAGATCGGAAGAGGAAGGCAGCTTAGGCAAAGGAACCAAATGGACCATCTTGGAGAAGCGATCACATATCACCCAGATAACAGACATGCCTTGAGACACCGGAAGATCAGAAATGAAATCCATGGAGATATGTGTCCAAGGTCTCTTAGGGACAGGCAAGGGCAAGAGCAACCCGCTGGCACGAGAACAGCAAGGCTTAGCTCGAGCACAAGTCCCACAGGACTGTACAAATGACCGCACATCCCTAGACAAGGAAGGCCACCAAAAGGATCTGGCCACCAGATCTCTGGTGCCAAAAATTCCTGGGTGACCTGCCAACACCGAGGAATGAACCTCGGAAATGACTCTGCTGGTCCACTTATCAGGCACAAACAGTCTGTCAGGTGGACAAGAATCAGGCCTATCAGCCTGAAATCTCTGCAACACATGTCACAGATCTGGAGAAATAGCTGACAAGATAATACCATCCTTAAGAATACCAACAGGTTCAGCGACTCCAGGAGCATCAGGCACAAAGCTCCTGGAAAGAGCATCGGCCTTCACATTTTTTGAACCTGGTAAATACGAGACAACAAAGTCAAAACGGGAGAAAAACAATGACCAGCGGGCCTGTCTAGGATTCAGGCGTTTAGCAGACTCGAGATACATCAGATTTTTGTGATCAGTCAAGACCACCACACGATGCTTAGCACCCTCGAGCCAATGACGCCACTCCTCAAATGCCCATTTCATGGCCAACAACTCCCGATTGCCCACATCATAATTTCGCTCCGCAGGCGAAAACTTCCTAGAGAAAAAGGCGCAAGGTCTCATAACAGAGCAACCAGGGCCTCTCTGCGACAAAACGGCCCCTGCTCCAATCTCTGAAGCATCCACCTCAACCTGAAAGGGAAGCGAGACATCAGGCTGGCACAAAACAGGCGCCGAAGTAAACCGACGTTTCAACTCCTGGAAAGCCTCCACGGCAGCAGGAGCCCAATTAACCACATCGGAGCCCTTCTTGGTCATATCCGTCAAAGGTTTCACAATGCTAGAAAAGTTAGCGATAAAACGACGGTAGAAGTTAGCGAAACCCAAGAACTTCTGAAGACTCTTAACTGACGAGGGCTGAGTCCAATCAAGAATAGCTCGGACCTTGACTGGGTCCATCTCCACAGCAGAAGGGGAAAAAATGAACCCCAAAAAGGGAACCTTCTGTACACCAAAAAGACACTTTGAGCCCTTGACAAACAAAGAATTTTCACGCAAAATTTTAAAGACCATCCTGACCTGCTCCACATGCGAGTCCCAATTATCAGAAAAAACCAGAATATCATCCAGATAAACGATCAAAAATTTATCCAGATAGTTCCGGAAAATGTCATGCATAAAGGACTGAAAAACTGAAGGGGCATTAGAGAGCCCAAAAGGCATCACCAAGTACTCAAAATGACCTTCGGGCGTATTGAATGCGGTTTTCCATTCATCCCCTTGCTTAATGCGCACAAGGTTGTACGCACCACGAAGGTCTATCTTGGTAAACCACTTGGCACCTTTAATCCGGGCAAACAAGTCAGACAACAGCGGCAAAGGATACTGAAATTTGACAGTGATCTTATTTAAAAGCCGATAGTCAATACAAGGCCTCAAAGATCCGTCCTTTTTAGCCACAAAAAAGAATCCCGCACCAAGAGGGGAAGAAGACGGACGGATGAGTCCTTTCTCCAGAGACTCCTTGATATATGAACGCATAGCGGTATGTTCAGGTATCGACAGATTAAACAGTCTTTCCTTAGGAAATTTACTGCCTGGAATCAAATCTATTGCACAGTCACATTCCCTATGAGGAGGCAATGCACTGGACCTGGACTCGCTAAAGACATCCTGATAATCAGACAAATACTCCGGAACTTCCGAAGGCATAGAAGAAGCAATAGACACAGGCAGGGAATCCTCATGAATACCACGACAGCCCCAACTAGACACTGACATAGCCTTCCAGTCAAGGACTGGATTATGGGTCTGTAACCATGGCAGCCCCAAAACAACCAAATCATGCATTTTATGTAGAACAAGAAAACGTATCACCTCGCGGTGTTCAGGAGTCATGCACATGGTAACCTGTGTCCAATACTGCGGTTTATTTTCTGCTAATGGCGTAGCATCAATACCCCTAAGAGGGATAGGATTTTCTAATGGTTCAAGAATAAAACCACAGCGCTTAGCAAATGAGAGATCCATAAGACTCAGGGCAGCACCTGAATCTACAAACGCCATGACAGGATAAGATGACAGTGAGCAAATCAAAGTTACAGACAGAATAAACTTAGGATGCAAATTACCAACGGTGACAGGACTAACAACCTTAGATATACGTTTAGAGCATGCTGAGATAACATGTGTAGAATCACCACAGTAGTAGCACAAGCCATTCCGGCGTCTATGAATTTTCCTTTCATTTCTAGTCAGGATTCTATCACGTTGCATCAAATCAGGTGTCCGTTCAGACAACACCATGAGGGAATTTGCGGTTTTTCTATCACATTGCATCACATCAGGTGTCTGTTCAGACAACAACATGAGGGAATTTGCGGTTTTGCGCTCCCGCAACTGCCGGTCAATTTGAATAGCCAGGGACATGGTATCATTCAGACCTGTGGGAATGGGAAAACCCACCATAACATTCTTAATGGCCTCAGAAAGGCCATTTCTAAAATTAGCGGCCAGTGCACACTCGTTCCAATGTGTCAGCACGGACCATTTCCGAAATTTTTGGCAATACACCTCAGCCTCGTCCTGGCCCTGAGACATAGCCAGCAAGGCTTTCTCTGCCTGAATCTCAAGATTGGGTTCCTCATAAAGTAAACCGAGCGCCAGAAAAAACGCATCAATATCAGCCAATGCCGGATCTCCTGGCGCCAACGAAAAAGCCCAATCTTGAGGGTCACCCCGTAAGAATGAAATAACAATTTTTACTTGTTGAGCAGAGTCTCCAGACGAACAAGGTTTCAGGGACAAAAACAATTTACAATTATTCCTGAAATTCCTAAACGTAAATCGGTCTCCTGAAAACAGTTCAGGAATCGGAATCTTGGGTTCAGACCTAGGATTTCTGGTAACATAATCTTGTATACCCTGCACACGAGCGGCAAGCTGGTCCACACTTGTAATCAAGGTCTGGACATTCATGTCTGCAGCAAGCTTAAGCCACTCTGAGGTAAAGGGGAAAAGAAAAAAAAAGAAAAAATGAGAGAGGGAAAAAAAAAACTCAAAATTTTCTTTCTTATAATCCCACTTCTGCAATGCATTAAACATTTAATACTGGCCTGGCATACTGTTATGACCCCAGTGGACAGGGTCTCAGAGGAACGTGTAAGTCTGCGAGATTCAAAAATCCAGCTCATAGGGCTGTGGTAACTGGGTTGACCAAATAGCTACTCCTAACGCCAACACTAGTAGTAGCCGGGGATCATGCCTACGGTGATAGCTAGATGACTCGCGCCAGCCGGAGAATCTAACTACCCCTAGGAGAAGAAAACAAAGACCTCTCTTGCCTCCAGAGAAAGGGACCCCAAAGCAAGATACAAGCCCCCCACAAATAATAACGGTGAGGTAAGAGGAAATGACAAACACAGAAATGAACCAGGTTCAGCAAAGAGAGGCCAGCTTACTAATAGCAGAATATAGCAAGATAACTTATCTGGTCAACAAAAACCCTATAAAAATCCACGCTGGAGATTCAAGAACCCCCGAACCGTCTAACGGTCCGGGGGGAGAACACCAGCCCCCTAGAGCTTCCAGCAAAGGTCAGGATACAGATTGGAATAAGCTGGACAAAAATACCAAACAAAACAAAAGCAAAAAGCAAGGAAGCAGACTTAGCTTGAAATACAGGAACCAGGATCATAGGACAAGAGCACAACAGATTAGCTCTGATTTCAACGATGCCAGGCATTGAACTGAAGGTCCAGGGAGCTTATATAGCAACGCCCCTGAACTAACGGCCCAGGTGAGGATATAGGAAAAGACAGAAGCTCCAGAGTCAAATCACTAATGACCACTAGAGGGAGCAAAAAGCAAAATCACAACAGACTTTACTCTATAGCGCCACCTGTTGGAAGTAGCGATCCTACAAGTCACAATCAACCCTTTAACGAGTCGTGCAATATGACTTAGGATAAAAGCCAAATCAGTATCTCAATTCGCAGACACGGTGTTTCGGGCTATTGGCCCTCGTCAGTGCGAAGCATGAGAACTGATTTGGCTAGGTGAGAGGCTCTGGAGCATATTTAAATTCCCAGAGGAGCATTGCACGGCGAATAAGCCTCCTTACCTTGACAAGCCAGAGATGGTATGTCACTCTCCATAAGGAGAAACATTACCCCTTAGACCCCACTCCAGAGCCTCTCACCTAGCCAAATCAGTTCTCATGCTTCGCACTGACGAGGGCCAATAGCCCGAAACACCGTGTCTGCAAATTGAGATACTGATTTGGCTTTTATCCTAAGTCATATTGCACGACTCGTTAAAGGGTTGATTGTGACTTGTAGGATCGCTACTTCCAATAGGTGGTGCTATAGAGTAAAGTCCTCTTGTTCTCAGAAGAGGCAATTTGCATATTTAAATTCCCAGAGGAGCATTGCACGGCGAATAAGCCTCCTTACCTTGACAAGCCAGAGATGGTATGTCACTCTCCATAAGGAGAAACGTTACCCCTTAGACACCACTCCAGAGCCTCTCACCTAGCCAAATCAGTTCTCATACTTCGCACTGACGAGGGTCAATAGCCCGAAACACCGTGTCTGCGAATTGAGATACTGATTTGGCTTTTATCCTAAGTCATATTGCACGACTCGTTAAAGGGTTGATTGTGACTTGTAGGATCTCTACTTCCAATAGGTGGCGCTATAGAGTAAAGTCCTCTTTTTCTCAGAAGAGGCAATTTGCATATATATTTTGTATGAAACTTATCACTATAGGTATGATTTTTATATGAAAAATGGATAATAATTAGTATCTACATATTGTTTTACGATGTTTTACTTATATTCAGCACAAAATAAAGATGGTGGCTCTGTTACAATTTTCCTATTGGTCGAAAAAACAGACTAGAAAGTCTTGTGTGGTTTGTGTGAAACCCATTTGCGATGAACATTAGCAAAGACAACATGCATTACTTGCGAAGAAAATCAATAAAAAAAGTTTCTTACATTTTCTTTTATAATGTAAATGAACAGTATACAGTTTAATAATAAAATAGCATTATCATTAAAAAAAATATTATTCTTTTTTCCTTGCATTATCTTCATTCAAAATATATGAGGGTACATTTGTACCTATGCAGCTTGTTATGGATGCAAAAATATCTCAACCCCTTATCTCAGAAAGGGGTGGAGATATTTTATTGAAATTTGGCCAATATATTCTGGACCAAAACTGCAGAGATGTCACGAAATTTCAGCCCTCTATGGCTTTTCAAAAAAAAGTTATTGCAATTTTAAAACGGAATAGTTACAATTGTACCTACTCAGCCGGACGAAGGTTAAATTAAGGCCTAGTGGTTAAGGGAGGGGTGTAATACTTATTTGCTGGAAGCCCTGAAACCTCATACAACAGCTTTTTGCTTTTTTTTTTTTACCTAGCTACTTGCAGATGGCACATACATAAGTTTCATAGAGTACTATTGGTAAAAAAAATGTAAGGAAAGTAATATGGGTAGTTGACTTATCAATTGACCCACAGTAGCACATATTGTAATGGCACAAAAGCAGTCAGCCATAGGCCATGCATGAAGTATCTGGGTCTGGGACAGCATTTAGAGCTTTGAATTGAAATTTCAATTAAGACCTGGTTGTTAAGGGAGCAGTGTAAGCCTTCTTTGCTGGGAGCCCTGATACCTCATACAACACTTTTACCAGCCACACTCAGATGGCATAAACATCAGTTTCATAGAGCAATATTGGTAGAAAAATGTAAAGATAGTAACACAAGTAGTTGAGTGAAAGTAAGTGCAGGCCTGCCTGTCTGGGAGACCTACTACTATGGGCAGCACACAGGAAGGAGACTCAACTTGGATTTTACCCATTTAAAAAAATTATTGTCACACACCACTAAAGTGGCATCAATATCCACAGAGTAGAAACAGCATAATTGGCTACTGACACACCTACCACTACAGGCAACCCTCTTGATGGAGACCCAACTTGAAGTTTCCACATTTAAAAAAATTACTGTCGCACACCACTAAATTGATATCAATTTCCTCAGAGTAGACACAGTATAATAGAACACTGACAAACCTTCCACTACAGGCAACCCACGCAACTCCAAGTCTCCAGATTTCAAAAAATTGTTTGTAACATCAGTAGCAGTAGCAACAGCAGGCACAGAAGCCACAACAAAAGTGTCACAGACTGCTTGACACTAAAAACAACTGTGGTGTATTATTCATTGGAGACCCATGAATTGTTGATTTTAATGAAAGTTAGGCTGTCTACATTTTCAGGGGAATGCTGGATGCTCTTATCCATCATCATACCACCAGCAGTGCTGAAGACATGTTCTTAGAGAACGCTGGCTGTTGGACATGACAAACCCCTGAAGGCGTGACAGGTGATCTCAGGCTACTCTTCCATTTTGGAAGACCAAAATGCAAAAGGGTCCAATTTCCCCCTGATGGCATTGATATTGAGCTCCGGATACTCCTGCACCATCTTCCCAAGTTGTTCACAACATGTCAGACTTGTAGTCTGTTTAAAAGATGCATGGGCTGGTCAAAAAAAATGTGTCAAATGACTCATAGAAATTACATATGCCACTTACACTGCTTCTGCTAATGTTGTGCAGTGATGCCTTGATGTTTCCAGGGTTAGAAGTCAGAACTGCAATGCACTCTGGTTACCTCACTGCTGTCTTGGGGAAAACCACTCTTAAGATTGTCTACAAGCATGTTTCAATAATCCCCCAAGAGGGGAAGCATCTGGCAAAATGTACTCTTGTACCGTGGATCGATCAAAGTGACAACCCACTAGTCAGCACTATGTCTAACTCTAAGAATACAGGAACTATGTTGAAGATATTGTAGCAAGATGATGGTCATATGTTGGGCACTTCCAAAAGGTCCAAGTCCATGGTGTGCTGCTGGCAGGGTAGCACTCAAGGTTGCTTCCTCTGCCCCCTCTAGCCAACTAAGACAACAGAGAGGGGATCATTATCCTCTTCATCTCCTGACTGTTCTGCATCCATCACCTCATCCTCCTCTTTTTGTTCTTCAGCTCCTGCTCCTTCACTAACATTTGTTCTGGTACCATGAGCCACCCTTGATCACTGTAAGCTACACTCCCATGGCACCTGCCTGTGCCGCGACAGTCCAGAACTTATAGATATTGTTACGACTACTACATCCTTCTTTTCCACTGGGACCATCACCTCCTCCCACAGACTATTCAAAGTGTGCTCCAGCATGTAGTTGACGGGAATAGTGATGACGATGATGGCATCATCAGAGCTATCTTAGTAGCCATTTTGAAACTGTGCAGAAGGGTGCAGAGGTCGTTCATCTGTGCACTCTCCACAAGCATGATTTGCATCACATCCAAACTATTAGCCAAGGTTATGCAAAAGTACATACTGCACACGGGCTCATCACTGCTGCCACAGTCACCGCAACATGTGCAGAGTGGAATTTCACCATGATTTTCACCATTTCAGCATTGAAAATCAAATGGTTAACTGGTAGGCCGAAAGATTTCTGTAGCAATGCAAGTCGATGACCTGCCGGGTGCGATCATCATAAGTGAGCACACAGCAATTTTGCCTTCCCTGGCTCCAGGTTCAGTGGAGACAGCTATTGCTCTAAATAGGCCTGAATAGCTGTCCACAACTCTTGAGCGGTGTGACTGCGATCTAAAAGGCATATTAATTTTACCAATACATGACTGCAGTTAGCCATGGATGCACAGTATGGAGGTGGGGGGATTATATCTGCACTGTTGGGACACATGTCTCATTAAGGGAGAGTTTGAGAATGCATGTTGAGGCACTAGAGTAGGTGCAGGAGCCAGTGTCAGTTGAGGAAATTTTAGATACAGAGATTTGTCCCCCAAGCATTGGAGATTCCAAGACTTGTGGATGAGCCCATTGACTGCCTGCAGCCACAGCCACCACCCAGTGCCCAGTCAGCGAGATATAACAATCCTGCTCATGTTTAATTGTCCAGGTGTCAGTGGTGAAATGCACCCTGGCAGATATAATTTTTTTCAGGGAATGGGTGATGTCTGCAACATGCTGGTGTAGCACAGGCAAAGCTTTCTTAGAGAAGTAATGGCAACAGAGCAAATTGTACTAGGGGGACTTTCACATCCATCAACTTTGAGAAACTGTCTGTATCCACCAGATGGAAAGGCAAAATTTCCATGGCCAACAGATCGGTTATGGTGGAATTCAAGCTCTTAGCTTTGGCATGTGTAGGAGGAAACATTTTTACATAACCACGTCAGGACCGAGGGATGACTTCTGTGGTGAGTGAGAGTGGTGTAGGGTGAACAAGACCAACTGATGGACTGTGAATGAGGTGCATGCGGAAATGTTATGGTGGAATGAGAAAGATTTGTTAGGTGACACAAAAGCAGCAGGCATCTCAACTTCCATAACAGCTGCCAGGCTTTCACTTACCCCAACAGTACGGAGTAAACAATTGCAGTATCTGCAACTGGAGAACTGTCTGAGAACACCTGGCAAATTGATAGAGGAGGAAGAAGCAGCAGATGTGGTTGATGGGCCAGTTGTTTCTCAGCCTCATCTACAAGATGTACCACTGTGTGGCTGCCAAGAAGGGAGTCAAGTAGCCCTTCCAGTAACATGTAACCCTTGTACATGTCAAACTCCAAGCCTATGCTTTCCACCACAACCAAGCTTTTTCACACTCATGTTGTATGTACCCTTCCCTTCTTTTCACTTGCTGTTTCACAATTTTAGACCCACAGTCTAAGAGACAGTCACCTGTCATTAAATGATCAAACACTATTTATTTTCTTAGATAGTGTGCCAGAACAACACTCTTATACCTAATGATTTTGGTAAGAAAATGAGGCCTCTCGATTTCTCACTGCAACACAGTTTTATCCCAAACTATTTGGATTAGCAAATAGAGACTCCAGGTTGAACCTCAATATTAGGCCTAATGAATTTAAAAATAAATATGTCTTCCTGATTCGTCACTGCAACACAGTTTTATAGCAGAATTTTTGTTTCTTGGCCTTTTTTCAGAGAATATGAAGCCATTATTGTCAAACTACTATGTTTTCTCTTTTTAAATCATAATAACAGCTCAAAATATCCAAATGACCCTGATCAAAAGTTCACATACTAACCATGAGTGGAGGAAAAGTTTTGGTGTTATCATTCATATTCTCTGAAAAAAGGCCAAGAAAGCAAAAATTCTGCCGGGTATGTAAACATTTGAGCACAACTGTATTTGTGAAGTGTAAACAAAATTACACATAGTTTTGTAATTGTTGCTAAAATATAAATCTGTAAATTGTTATGTGAATTTGTATTCAGCCACATGTAGTCTGATACCCCTAAATAAAATCTCAAGAGAGAAATTGACTCCAGAAGTCACATAATTAGTAAATTATGCTCACCTGTGTGTAATTTATTCTCAGTATACCTACAGCTGTTTTGTGAAGGCCTCACAGGTTTGTTTGAGAATATCAGGGATCAAAAAGCATAATGAAAATCAAGGAACACAACAGACAGGCAAGGGATAATGTTGTGAAGAAGAGCAAAACAGGGTTAGGTTATAAAAAAACAGCTCAAGTTCTGAACAGTGCCGAGCACTGTTCAATCCACCATCTAGAAATAAAAGGAATGTGGCACAACTGCAAACGTACCATGACCATCCCCCTAAACTGACATTCTAAGCACAGAGAGCAATAACTAGAGAAGCAGCAAAGAGACCCATAGTCATCTGGAGAAACTACAAAAATCCATAGTTTAAATGGAAGACTCTGTCCTCAGTATAACTATTAGTCATATACTGCACAAATATGGCCTTTAGGAAAGAGTGGCAAGAAGAAAGCTATTTTGTAAAGCAAACCTTAAGAGTCCCTACAAATTGCCTCATCAACACCATGCTCTTTACTTGATCATTAAACATAGAATGCAGTCACATATCACCCCTTGCTCGTGACAGCCTCACTCAGATTTAATTTGGTTTGCCAATCCACCAGTGGAAACCTGCTTGTAAATAACTAAGTAAACAAAAGAGCATATAGGATTAGACTTGAAAAATTGAACACTTACACATCAAAATACTTATGGAAATGATGAGGTGATGCGTTGGAGCAGGATAAGGACAAGCCCCGACTCTAGAACGAATTATTCTAGTGGTACTTACTTCCTCTGCTCTGAATGTTCATTGCTCTTTGCTGGGGTTGGTGGAGCACAGTGCCTAGCAGTACAGTGCACGTATCAGAGGAGATGCTTTTCCTACATGGAGAACACATGTTGTACCCATGACTCCTATGTCCCACTACCCCAAAATTGCTAGTTCAGAAGAAGGCACAGAAAAGCTTGCAAAACAAGAAAAAAGGTGAAAAAAGGTTCTGATCTCACCCTTGGCACCAGACCTCCAGTACCTAATGGCAAATACGAGTCTAAGTGTGAAAAGAGGGAGTTTATTATGGAACCATATTTCTTCTTTTTCATTAAAGCTTAGCTCTTAACATGACATACTTAAATATGTCTGTTTTTACCCAAATAAGTTTTACAAAAAGCTCTTATCATTGTGATACATATTTACAATATTTCTCCTTGTGTATCGAAAATGTTGGTGGCTCTAAGGAATCCGAGCTGACAACTGAATCAGTCTGATTAAATCACTCTTATTAAACGGCAATTGAAAAGAATGTTGATAATGAAAACAAAACAATGAACACTTAAAATGTCTAGTAAATAAAAAAGACTGACTTAATTAACCAAAGCACAATATGACTATGCTAATTAGACATGAGTTCGGAATGACAAGAGAGATTTAATTAAATAGGCAATAAACTGGATCCTGGCATAAAGAAGAAGGAAAACCATTCCCAAATGAAAGGTATTCCTACTCTCCTCTGCTGAGACCTCTTCTTATTTTAAGGAAAAAAACAAACATATGAAGAGGACATAAAATGCAAATTCAACCATGTTAACTGACTTAACATTTATTATTTCCTTCCCTCGAACATGCTGTGCATATGTTTATTCATGATATGAAATAAAATGAATGTCAAGTCAACAATTATGGACTGTTTGTGAATGCCTTAAAAGCATTGATTAGGTCTGAGATATATTCCATGGCCTATGTTTAGCATAGGAAATCAATTTCTTTGCAATGTCCATTCTTGGGTATTGTCTGGGGTACTAAGGCAGTGAAGTGAAAGGGAGCTAAACTGCAGTACTTGAGAATTGACACTGGACAATGCATGCTATGACATTCTAGCTCAACTCTTTAACCCCTTAATCCCATATGACATACTATCCCGTCAAGGTGACCTGGGACTTAATTCACAGTGATGGGATAGTACGTCATAGCGATCCCCCGTGAGCGCGGCTGATCGCGGCCGGGTGTCAGCTGCCTATCGCAGCTGACATCCGGCACTATGTGCCAGGAGCGGTCACGGACCGCCCCCAGCACATTAACCCCCGGCACACCGCGATCAAACATGATCGCGGTGTACCGGCGGTACAGGGAAGCATCGCGCAGGGAGGGGGCTCCCTGCGTGCTTCCCTGAGACGATCGGTACAAGGGAATGTACTCACCTTGTACCGAGCATCTCCTCCCCGCAGGCCCCGGATCCAAAATGGCCACGGAGCTGCATCCGGGTCCTGCAGGGTGTACTTCCGGGTGCCGTGCAGGCGCTGGTAAGCCTGCGGCGATGTGAGTGAGACCGCTGATCTGATAGAGTGCTATGCAAACTATCAGATCGGCGATCTGTGATGTCCCCCTCTGGGACAAAGTAAAAAAACTAAAAAAAAAAATTTCCACTTGTGTAAAAAAAAAAAAAAATCCTAAATAAAGAAGAAAAAAAAAATATTATTTCCATAAATACATTTCTTTATCGAAAAAAACAAACAAAAAAACAATAAAAGTACACATATTTAGTATTGCCGCGTCCGTAACGACCCAACCTATAAAACTGTTCTACTAGTTAACCCCTTCAGTGAATACCGTAAGAAAAAAAAAAAAAAACGAGCCAAAAAACAAGGCTTTATTATCATACTGCCAAACAAAAAGTGAAATAACGCGCGACCAAAAAGACGGATATAAATAACCATGGTACTGCTGAAAACGTCATCTTGTCCCGCAAAAAATGAGCTGCCATATAGCATCATAACCAAAAAAATAAAAAAGTTATAGTCCTCAGAATAAAGCAATGCCAAAATAATTATTTTGTCTATAAAATAGCTTTTATCGTATAAAAGCGCCAAAACATAAAAAAATGATATAAATGAGATATCGCTGTAATCGTACTGACCCGACGAATAAAACTGCTTTATCAATTTTACCAAACGTGGAACGGTATAAACGCCTCCCCCAAAAGAAATTCATGAATAGCTGGTTTTTGGTCATTCCGCCTCACAAAAATCGGAATATAAAGTGATCAAAAACTGTCACATGTCCGAAAATGTTACCAATAAAAACGTCAACTCGTCCCACAAAAAACAAGACCTCACATGACTCTGTGGACCAAAATACGGAAAAATTATAGGTCTCAAAATGTGGAGACGCAAAAACATTTTTGCTATAAAAAGCGTCTTTTAGTGTGTGACAGCTGCCAATCATAAAAATCCGATATAAAAAACGCTATAAAAGTAAATCAAACCCCCCTTCATCACCCCCTTAGTTAGGGAAAAATAATAAAATTAAAAAAATGTATTTATTTCCATTTTCCCATTAGGGTTAGGGCTAGGGTTAGTGTTAGGGCTAGGGTTAGGGCTAGGGTTAGGGCTAGCGTTCGGGCTAGGGTTAGGGTTAGGGCTAGGGTTAGGGTTAGGGCTAGGGTTAGGGTTAGGGTTAGGGCTAGGGTTAGGGTTAGGGCTAGGGCTAGGGTTGGAGCTAAAGTTAGGGTTGGGGCTAAAGTTAGGGATAGGGTTGGGGCTAAAGTTAGGGTTAGGGTTTGGATTACATTTACGGTTGGGATTAGGGTTGGGATTAGAATTAGGGGTGTGTCAGGGTTAGGGGTGTGGTTAGGGTTACAGTTGGGATTAGGGTTACGGGTGTGTTTGGATTAGTTTCAGGTAGAGTTGGGGAGTTTCCACTGTTCAGGCACATCAGGGGCTCTCCATACGCGACATGGCGTCCGATCTCAATTCCAGACAATTCTGCGTTGAAAAAGTAAAACAGTGCTCCTTCCCTTCCAAGCTCTCCCATGTGCCCAAACAGGGGTTTACCCCAATATATGGGGCATCAGCGTACTCGGGACAAATTGGACAACAACTTTTGGGGTCCAAGTTCTCTTGTTATCCTTGGGAAAATAAAAATTTGGAGGGCTAAAAATCATTTTTGTGGGGAAAAAAGGATTTTTTATTTTCACGGCACTGCATTGTAAACTGTAGTGAAACACTTGGGGTTCAAAGTTCTCACAACACATCTAGATAAGTTCCTTTGGATGTCTAGTTTCCAATATGTGGTCACTTATGGGGGTTTATACTGTTTGGGTACATCAGGGGCTCTGCAAATGCAACATAACGCCTGCAGACCAATCCATCTATGTCTGCATTCCAAATGGCGCTCCTTCCCTTCCGAGCTCTGCCATGCGCCCAAACAGTGGTTCCCCCCCACATATAAGGTATCAGCATACTCAGGACAAATTGTACAACTTTTGTGGTCTAATTTCTTCTCTTACCCTTGGGAAAATAAAAAAATTGGGGGCGAAAAGATCATTTTTGTGAAAAAATATGATTTTGTATTTTTATGGCTCTGCATTATAAACTTCTGTGAAGCACTTGTTGGGTCAAAGTGCTCACCACACATCTAGATAAGTTCCTTAAGGGGTCTACTTTCCAAAATGGTGTCACTTGTGGGGGGTTTCAATGTTTAGGCACATTAGGGGCTCTCCAAATGCAGCATGGCGTCCCATCTCAATTCCAGTCAATTTTGCATTGAAAAGTCAAATGGCGCTCCTTCCCTTCCGAGCTCTGCTATGCGCCCAAACAGTGGTTTACCCCCACATATGGGGTATTGTTGTACTCAGGACAAATTGCACAACAACTTTTGTGGTCTAATTTCTTCTCTTACCCTTGGGAAAATAAAAAATTGGGGGCGAAAAATAATTTTTGTGAAAAAATATGATTTTTTATTTTTACGGCTCTGCATTATAAACTTCTGTGAAACACTTGGTGTGTCAAAGTGCTCACCACACATCTAGATAAGTTCCTTAAGGAGTCTACTTTCCAAAATGGTGTCACTTGTGGGGGGTTTCAATGTTTAGGCACATCAGGGGCTCTCCAAACGCAACATGGCATCCCATCTCAATTCCAGTCAATTTTGCATTGAAAAGTCAAATGGCGCTCCTTTGCTTCCGAGCTCTGTCATTTGCCCAAAAAGTGGTTTACCCCCACATATGGGGTATCGGCGTACTCAGGACAAATTGTACAACATCTTCTGGAGTCCATTTTTTCCTGTTACCCTTGGTAAAATAAAACAAATTGGAGCTGAAGTAAATTTTGAGTGAAAAAAAGTTAAATGTTCATTTTTATTTAAACATTCCAAAAATTCCTGTGAAACACCTTAAGGGTTAATAAACTTCTTGAATGTGGTTTTGAGTACCTTGTGGGGTGCAGTTTTTAGAATGGTGTCACACTTGGGTATTTTCTATCATATAGACCCCTCAAAATGACTTCAAATGAGATGTGGTCCCTAAAAAAATGGTGTTGTAAAAATGAGAAATTGCTGGTCAACTTTTAACCCTTATAACTCCCTAACAAAAAAAAATGTTGTTTCCAAAATTGTGCTGATGTAAAGTAGACATGTGGAAAATGTTACTTATTAAGTATATGACGTATCTCTGTGATTTAAGGGCATAAAAATTCAAAGTTGGAAAATTGTGAAATTTTCAAAATTTTTGCCAAATTTCCATTTTTTTCACAAATAAACACTAGTTATATCGAACAAATGTTACCACTATCATGAAGTACAATATCTCACGAGAAAACAATGTCAGAATCGCCAAGATCCGTTGAAGCGTTCCAGAGTTATAACCTCATAAAGGGACAGTGGTCAGAATTGTAAAAATTGGCCCGGTCATTAACGTGCAAACCACCCTCGGGGCTTAAGGGGTTAAACTAAGCACTGTTAATCACAAATTTGAATTTGATGAGCCTTCTATTTATGCCTTAATAAAAGATAAACACTTTAAACTGAATGTCTTACCTTTCAGGACTTTTTTTTATTCAAAAAGATTAAACGTTTTGAGGATTTAACTTTATTTTTTAATCATAACTAAAACTTTATTTTTATGATTCAGAGCTCCACATACCCTGTATAGATATAATTACACTACCAATTTTGTATGCCTGCAGTCATCACTAGAGGGAGCTCTGTAGTATAATGCATACACTTTACTCCTTAGCTCCCTCTAGTGGATTTTGGTATGAGAAAAAAATAAAAGCTCCAACTACAATTAAAATAAGTTATGGAATCATTGCAAAATTAAAGCCGTAGAATAATATTATGATAAAATATGCTAAAGGAGAAACATTGTTAACATTTTTTCATGGCATCAATCATGTTAGAAAGGACCTTGAATATTAACATTTTTTACAATATACTGACACTCTTTGTTTTCTAAGGATCAATTTCAGATTGTACTGGGTACATTGCAGGCAGGTACATGAGTATTCTTATGGCATCTCATACACAACTTAGCTCTTTCTACTTGATCTCACTTCCTGAACATAGATGTATGCCTAAGCTTGACACAGAGCAGCTTTCTCCAAACAACAGCTGTTCTGTTTCTTTTCTTTCATCTTGGCCAGACATATCCTGCAATATGAGCTAGGAGCTGACCAGTTTTCATATTTACATGATTTTGTGATACACTGCTGGAAGATGTTAATGCTGTACAGTGGGGAAAAAAATACTTAGTCAGCCACCTATTGTGCAAGTTATCCCACTTAAAAAGATGAGAGAGGCCTGTAATTTACTTCATAGGTAGACCACAACTATGAGAGTCAAAATGTGAAAACAAATCCACAAAATCATGTTGTCTGATTTGGCAAGATTTATTTTGCAAATTATGGTGGAAAATAAGTATTTAGTCATTAACAAAAGTTAATTTCAATATTTTGATATATATTCTTTTTTGGCAATGACAGAGGTCAAACTTTTTTCTGTAAGTCTTCACAAGGTTGGCACACATTGGGGTGATATGTTGGCCCATTTCTCCATGCAGATCTCCTCTAGAGCAGTGATGTTTTGGGCCTGTCACTGGTCAACACAGACTTTCAACTCCCTCCAAAGGTTTTCTATGGGATTGAGATCTGAAGACTGGCTAGGCCACTCCAGGACCTTCATATGCTTCTTAAGAAGCCACTCCTTTATTGCCCTGGTGGTGTGCTTGGGATCTTTATCATGCTAAAAGACCCATCCACATTTCATCTTCAATGCCCTTGCTAATGGACGGGGGTTTGCACTCAAAATCCCACAATACATGGCTCCATTAATTAAATAATTGATTCATTCATTCATTCATTCATGTACATGGATCAGTCGTCCTGGTTGCTTTGCAGAGAAACAGCCTCAAAGCATGATGTTGCCACCCCCATGCTTTACAGTAGGTATGGTGTTCCATGGATGCAACTCAGCATTCTGTCTTCTCCAAACACGATGAGTTTTGTTTCTACCAAACAGTTGTACTTTGGTTTCATCAGACCGTATGATATTCTCCCAATACTCTTCTGGATAATCCAAATGCTCTCTAGCCAACATCAGACGGGACCGGACATGTACTGGCTTAAGCAGGGGGACACGTCTGTCACTGTAGGATCAGAGTCTCTGGTGGTGTAGTGTGTTACTGATGGAAGCCTTTGGTACGGTGGTCTCAGCTCTATGCAGGTCATTCACTAGGTGTGGTTTTGAGATTTTTGCTCACTGTTCTTGTGATCATTTTGATCCCACGGTGTGAGATCTTGCATGGAGCCCCAGATCGAGGGAGAATATCAGTGGTCTTTCATGTCTTCCATTTTCTTATTATTGCTCCCACAGTTGATTTCATCACACCAAGCTGCTTGCAAATTGCAGATTCAGTCTTCCCACTGTTGTGCAGGGCTACAATTTTGTTTCTAGTGTCCTTCAACAGCTGTTTGGTCTTCACCATAGTGAAGTTTGGAGTGTGACTGTTTGAGATTGTGGAAAGGTGTCTTGTAAACTGATAAGTTCAAACAGGTGCCATTACTACAGGTAATGAGTGGAGGACAGAGGAGCCTCTTAAAGAAGAAGTTACAGGTCTATGAGTGCCAGAAATCTTGCATGTTTTTAGGTGACCAATTACTTATTTTCCACCATAATTTGCAAAATAAATCTTGCCAAATCAGACAAGGTGATTTTCTGGATTTGTTTTCTCATTTTGACTCTCATAGTTGTGGTCTACTGTTGTGAATTCTGCTTTTGGGCTCCCTCCGGTGGTTGTAGGTGGTAATGCAGTTGCCCCTGAGTTGCAGTCCTGGTCAGGTGTATCTGCTAATTGCAGTTCTGACTGGGGTATTTAGGCGTGCAGGATTCATTAGTCCTTGCCAGTTGTCAATTGTTGTTGGGAGGTGTAGGACCTCTGCCTGGTTCCTCCTGCCTTTCTGCCAAATCAGCAAAGATAAGTGTCTGTTTTTTTTTCCTGTGGCACACATGTTGTGTGCTTCACAATTCAGTGCTATTCTTTGTGTTTTCTTGTCCAGCTTAGGTTGTGTCAGTATTTTCTCAGTCTTGTTGGATTCTCTGGAGTGGCAGATATACATTCCATGTCTTTAGTTAGATTGTGGAACTTTTTGTATTATCTGCTGTGGATATTTTTGGAAGGGTTTTAATACTGACCGCCTAGTAATCTGTCCTATCCTTTCCTATTTAGCTAGAGTGGCCTCTTTTGCTAAATCCTGTTTTCTACCTGCGTGTGTCTATTCTTCTCCTACTCACAGTCATTATTCATGGGGGGCTGCCTATCCTTTGGGGGTCTGCTCTGAGGCAAGGTAGCATTCCTATTTCCATCTATAGGGGTATTTAGTCCTCCGGATGTGTCGAGGTGTCTAGGGTATGTTAGGCACACCCCATGGATACTTCTAGTTGCGGTGTTAGTTCAGGATTTGCGGTCAATACAGGTTCCACCGACTGCAGAGAAAGTTTCATGCGGCTCCAAGGTCACCAGATCATAACAGTCTACCTATGATGTCAATTATAGGCCTCTCTCATCTTTTTAAGTGGGAGAACTTGCACAATTGATGGCTGACTAAATACTTTTTTTCCCCCACTGTATGTGTCTGCATGTAGTCTGTATCCTGTCCTAAGCAAAATAACATGTTATAAAGCATATCTAATTAGCTACTTTTGCCACAGGTCAGAGGGATTTTTTTCCCAACAATCATGTAAATGTAGCAGAATAAAAAATGGAATTACCGTATATACTCGAGTATAAGCCGAGATTTTCAGCCCAAATTTTTGGGCTGAAAGTGCCCCCTCGGCTTATACTCGAATCACGGTCGGCGGGTGTGGGGGAGAGGGCACTGAGGCATACTTACCTAGTCCCGGCGATCCTGATGCTCCCCCTGCCCGTCCCACTCTCTTCGGTGCAGCAGCCTCTTCCCCTGTTCAGCGGTCACGTGGGACCGCTCATTAGAGAAATGAATAGGCTGCTCCACCTCCCATAGGGGCAGAGCCGCATAATTCATTTCTCTAATCAGCGGTGCCGGTGACCGCTGACAGAGGAAGAGGCTGCGGCACCGAAGACCAGCTGTCCGGGGGAAGGAGCGGGACGCCGGGAGCAGGTAAGTATCGCATATTCACCTGTCCTCGTTCCACACGCCGGGCGTCGCGCCATCTTCCCAGCGTCTCTCCGCACTGACTGTGCAGGTCAGAGGGCGCGATGACGCATATAGTGTGCGCGCCGCCCTCTGCCTGATCAGTCAGTGCGGAGAGACGCCGGGAAGATGGCGCCGAGGAGCTGCAAGCAAGAGAGGTGAGTATGTGTTTTATTATTTTATTGCAGCAGCAGCACAGCTATGGGGCAATAATGGACGGTGCAGAGCATTATATGGCACAGCTATGGGGCAACGGTGCAGAGCACTATATGGCACAGCTATGGGGCAACGGTGCAGAGCACTATATGGCACAGCTATGGGGCAATGGTGCAGAGCACTATATGGCACAGCTATCTATGGGGCAACGGTGCAGAGCACTATATGGCACATCTATGGGGCAACGGTGCAGAGCACTATATGGCACAGCTATGGGGCAACGGTGCAGAGCACTATATGGCACAGCTATGGGGCAATGGTGCAGAGCACTATATGGCACAGCTATGGGGCAATGGTGCAGAGCACTATATGGCACAGCTATGGGTCAACGGTGCAGAGCACTATATGGCACAGCTATGGGGCAACGGTGCAGAGCACTATATGGCACAGCTATCTATGGGGCAACGGTGCAGAGCACTATATGGCACAGCTATGGGGCAACGGTGCAGAGCACTATATATATGGCACAGCTATCTATGGGGCAACGGTGCAGAGCATTATATATATGGCACAGCTATGGGGCAACGGTGCAGAGCATTGTATATATGGCACAGCTTTATGTGGAGCATCTATGGGGCCATAATGAACGGTGCAGAGCATTATATGTGGCACAGCTTTATGTGGAGCATCTATGGGGCCATAATGAACGGTATGGAGTATCTATTTTTAATTTAGAAATTCACCAGTACCTGCTGCATTTTCCACCCTAGGCTTATACTCAAGTCAATAAGTTTTCCCAGTTTTTTGTGGCAAAATTAGGGGGGTCGGCTTATACTCGGGTCGGCTTATACTCGAGTATATACGGTAGTAAATAAAAATATTATGCACACAAGAAAAATATGCGTTAATCTAATTTATGACTGTATTTTAATTAAAAAATAAGATAATACATTAATTTAAATAATTTTACCCCACATAGTATCAAGTACCTGTCTTTCCAACCATAAGCAAATGAGGCATTCATCATGTAGGCTGCTGAGTTTGAAGATAATGGATACATAAAAAAATATTTGTCAATCCCTAACTATCTCTTCCAACTTACCTGATAAAAAAGCAATAATAAATTACTGGCTACTGTTGTTTTGGATATATTTATATAATCATGGGTGGACTAACTTTGATTTACCTTCCATTTCTCATAGAAATTGGTGGTTGGGCTCCAGCTGTTGTGGTGGCAGAGAAAGCTGTTTGGAGAATGCAGACATTTCCTATCATCTCTTAGGTAAACATTTAATTACCTATGGTCATCTTTAAGGAGATTTGCAAGAAACTTTGTATGGTGATTTTTCTTCTTTGACATTATGTTATATAGCCCTAAATACTTTTATGACAGATGTATTATAAAGACTCTCATCTAAAATTTAAGAAATACAATCTGTTATTCACTGTAAGTTTCCCTGGCCATTTCAGTAGACAACTATGACATTGAGTTTGAATGTATGAGCAATTTGGTTCTTACATGGAATATCTTATCTTTCCTGCCAGGCATTCGATATTGCATGTTCAATCTTTGATCATTATAAAATACAGGTTATTTTTCAGCTTAACACAATGAATTGCTCCTGCAAAAATAACTATAAAATGATGTATGTTGTGCTGGTTCAAACATAAAAAATTACCAGAATGATTAAACATTCAAGGTCAAACAGGGAGAGGTGTACCTACTCAGCTAACCACCGAGAGGTACAGGGACAGTAAGTACTAGCTCAGCTAGCCACCAAGGGGTACAGGGAAGGTTAGTACCAGCTCAGCTAACCTCCAAGGGGTACAGAAATGGTAAGTACCAGATCAGCTAACTACCGAGGGGTACAGAGAAGGTAAGTACCAGCTCAGCTAACCACCCAGGGGTACAGGGAAGGTTAGTACCAGCACAGCTAACCACAGAGGGGTACAGGGACAATAGGAAGTGTGCAATACCCCATTAGAATCACTGCAAAAGAACATGTGGGTTTAACTTGCTCTGTGGTGCAATACCCTGTTAACCACACAGGGAAGTATAGCATACACACGGGACGGAGCAGATAGCAAAAACTCACAGACAGCGAGAACACACAGCAAACCTCCTCTCCGGAGGAGCCAGAATTCTAATGGCTTGATGTTAGGCCTGAACCCACACATCCAATCTCCCCGCCCTGAACACATGCTGACACAGATCCCTGATGTCCCACTGGTAGCTGATATGGTAATAAACACACAAAACGCACAGACAGAGCGGTAGCTTATTCACCCACACATACACCAAATACAAGTGGCGCTAGCACGCCTGCATAATTTGCTTAAAAACCTTTATGCACCAGGCTTCACCCCAAACACTCACACCCAGTCTGATGGGGCTTCGCCCGTGGGCTAATCCAGAGCTGCCACATCACCAGAGCAGAAAACATCCGAGCACCAATGACAAGGCGCCACATCACGGACATGCTCAGTATGGTGATTTCTGGACTTCTAGACTCCAGAGAGTGGGGCTGCCTCTGTATATCACTGGTTACCATAGACTTTAATTGGAGAGCCAGCAGTAACCACACGTATAACAGGAGCCTGAGCAAGATGCTGGGACCAATGTCTGTACTAAGCAGCAGGCCCAGTGGCTGGACCTGGATGGGAGACCAGAGCAACAAACAGTGCCTGCGATACATCCCACATGGCAGGGAAGTCCTGGCCTCTAACATCGTGCTGATTAGTTGGTACCCTAGTACGGTTTTAATCCATAATAATAAGTACATGAAACCTTGGCACTCAAAGAAAATCCAAAAGATTAATCCAGAATTGTTAGCATTTCGACCCTGTATCAGGACCTTCATGAGAATTGTGTGAATGCTAGCGTAGCTATGAAAAATAACTCAGTATAGCATTATGATGGGAGCGACAAATGACACTGGCTGCATGGCACTCTTTAATCACACCCAAAACAGAACTGCAAACAATTCTTTTAAATTCTGGATATAATGGATTGCATGAACAAATATTTTCTTTGCAGCATTTCATTTCTCTGAGTGCTGAGTTTTCACATACCTTTAGCACTGTTCTAGTTTCACATTAGCGTTCGAATCCGCAGCGTTTAATCCACATCCGCAAGTGCAGGAAAAAACACATGGAAACATGTACAAACACGGCGTCTTTTAGACGCATGCGGGAACGCATGCGGTTAAAAAAACGCAGCGTTTGCACGGTTTTCTATGCGTTTTTTCCTGCGTTTGCGTTTTTGGTGCGCATGGTGACAAATTTTACAGGAGAAAAATCTAGATACCCAGAAACCGCCAATGGGACTACAGAGGGCGTGTATTATGGGATCTCTATATATAGACCCTTGAACAGCTGAAATCTTCAGATTTTGCTCCTGTATGCTGTGTCAGAATGGATCATTGCATGGAGAGCTTTTATTTCAATCTGGATTTAACCACTTACTGACCTCGGACGGGATAGTACATCCGAGGTCAGCTCTCCTGCTTTGATGCAGGGCTCCGCGGTGAGCCCGCATCAAAGCCGGGACATGTCAGCTGTTTTGAACAGCTGACATGTGTCCGCAATAGCGGCGGGTGAAATCGCGATTCACCTGCCGCTATTAACTAGTTAAATGCCGCTGTCAAACGCAGACAGCGGCATTTAACTACCGCATCCGGCCGGGCGGCCGGAAATGATGACATCGCCGACCCCGTCACATGATCGGAGGTCGGTGATGCTTCTCCATTGTAACCATAGAGATCCTTGAGACCTCTATGGTTACTGATCCCCGGCAGCTGTGAGCGCCACCCTGTGGTCGGCGCTCACAGCACACCTGATTTTCTGCTACATAGCAGCGAACAGCAGATCGCTGCTATGTAGCAGAGGCGATCATGCTGTGCCTGCTTCTAGCCTCCCATGGAGGCTATTGAAGCATGGCAAAAGTTAAAAAAAAAGTAAAAAAAAAGTGAAAAAAAAAATATATATAAAAGTTTAAATCACCCCCCTTTCGCCCCAATCAAAATAAATCAATTAAAAAAAAATCAAACCTACACATATTTGGTATCGCCACGTTCAGAATCGCCCAATCTATCAATAAAAAAAGCATTAACCTGATCGCTAAACGGCGTAATGAAAAAAAAACCGAAAACGCCAGAATTACGTTTTTTTGGTCGCCGCGACATTGCATTAAAATTCAATAGCGGGTGATCAAAAGAATGTATCTGCACTGAATTGGAATCATTAAAAACACCAGCTCAGCACGCAAAAAATAAGCTCTCAACCGACCCCAGATCATGAAAAATGGAGACGCTACGAGTATCGGAGAATGGCGCAATTTTTTATTTTTTTTTTTAGCAAAGTTGGAATTTGTTTTCACCACTTAGATAAAAAATAACCTAGTCATGTTAGGTGTCTATGAACTCTTAGTGACCTGGAGAATCATAATGGCGGTCAGTTTTAGCATTTAGTGAACCTAGCAAAAAAAACAAGCAAAAAACAAGTGTGGGATTGCACTTTTTTTGCAATTTCACCGCACTTGGAATTTTTTTCCCGTTATCTAGTACATGGCATGGTAAAACCAATGATGTCGTTCAATAGTACAACTCATCCCACAAAAAATAAGCCCTCAAATGGCCAAATTGACGGAAAAATAAAAAAGTTATGGCTCTGGGAAGGAGGGGAGTGAAAAATGAACACGGAAAAACGAAAAATCCCAAGGTCATGAAGGGGTTAAGCATCAAGCTGTTTCTTGTCTGTGCATTTGCTTGGGAGCAAGACAGAAATCGAGAAAGATGGAGACACCCCATTATCGAACTACGTGAGATCCGTGGAACCTATCACACGCTGTATGGCGAGCTTAATGCCAACCCGGAGAAATTCCATTAATATACAAAGATGTCGCAAGACTCATTCCGGGATTTGCTTGCTCGTGTCCAAGGGGCCATACGGAGACAGGACACCCAGCTCCGTAGAGCGATTCCACCCGAGGAACGTCTACTGGTTACATTAAGGTACGTTTCAAATCTAAACCAATGACAGTCCAAATTTTGGGTTTTCTGACATGTATTTTTGGGGTATTTTCCTTTCTGTCTTTAGCGTTCCCACACCATAAATAGAATAGATTGTAATTTTTTTCGGTTTGTTTTTCTTACAGATTTCTTGCAACCGGAGAGAGTTTATCATCCCTCCACTTCCAATACCGGCTTGGAATATCCACCCTGTCCGGAATAGTTGCGGTCACCTGCCTGGCTTTGTGAAATGTATTCCAGGATGAGTTTATACCCCTACTCACCTTGGACATGTGGCTTGAAATTGCGGAAAAATTCGGGAGTGTGTGTGATTTCCCAAACTGTTTGGGAGCGGTTTATGGAAAGCACATTCGCATTATCAAACCAGCCAGAACAGGATCGGAGTACTTCAATTACAAAAAATATTTTTCTGTTGTGCTCATGGCAATAGCCGATGCGGACTGTCGCTTCATCGCCGTGGACATTGGAGCTTTTGGCCATGGCAACGATTCCCAGACTTTTAAGAACTCTGATATGGGACGCCGTGTGTATGGCAAAAATTTTAATTTTCGACGGCCACAACCCCTCCCCAACAGTCAAGGTCCACCGATGCCATTTGTTATGGTTGGGGATGAGGCCTTTCAGATGTGTGAAAACCTACTGAAGCCATATTTCAGTCGTGACTTGAATCACACTAAAAGGATCTTTAACTACAGACTGACCAGGGCACGAAGAACTGTAGAGTGTACCTTTGGGATTCCAGTCTCAAAATGGCGCATTCTTGCATCAGCCATAAATCTAAAAATGGAGACAGTTGACGAGGTGGTCAAAGCCTGTGTGGTTCTGCACAATTACATTATGGCTAAGGACAGTGGCCCAACATTAAACTGGATGAACCAATTGCACACCCACTGCCCGATTACCAGCATCACCCGCTGCGGTCAACTGCTGAAGTTGGTCACATGCGGGACCAATTTGCTGCCTTTTTTTATTCTGAAATTGGACGTGTGTCATGGCAGGACAATGTTGTGTAAATGTCCGGTTGTAATTTTATCTGTACCAGTAATTTTCTTAAATGTTAATAATATTTCTCATTAATAAACTTTATTTTTTGTTGTGTTGACCGTGTCTCCTATGCATTTCCTCTACAAACCAAGGCTGTCCTAAAACTAGCAGTATTTGGTCTGTATTTGATATCAGTATTTGTAATCCAAAACCAGGAGTGGGTGATAAAGGCAGAGGTGCTAGTTATTATGTTAATATTATAATTTACCTCTAATTGTTCCACTCCTTGTTTTGGCTTACAAATACTGATATAAAACACTGACCACATACTGCTAGTGTGACGGCAGCCATGTTGCTTTAGTGGTAAGCTTGTTGACATCATTGCATCCTGATTCTGTTCTGCAGTATCCATTGGACACAGACTGAAGAGACAATGACTGTCATACTAAAGAGATGTATACTCATCAAGTCAGGTGTCAGAAATAATGAATTCATGATGCACATATAACAGCCTCATGAATTCACTATTTCTGACACCTGTGCAGGTGAGCATAGATATGCCGTGTATGACCACCATTGTCCCTTCACTTTGTTTGGAATAGATTACGTACACAGAAGAGAAAATGGAGGTTATACAAGGCAGTTCTCTACTCACCAGGTCAGGTGTCCTAACTAACGAGTTTTTGGACACCTGACCTGTTGCGTATAGTTCTGCATTGTATTTTTGCCATTTTCTCTTCAGACTGCAACACTAGTCACAGACTAAGCAGAAGGAAGAGATTATGGAGATAATGCATTAACTAATTTTTTAACCAACCTCATATCTCTATACTAAAGACACAAAAAGCTGCAGTCTTTTATTTGCTAACTACTGGAGATATGATGTGGCCAAAAAATAAAGTGTGTGGCGAAGTTTCTTATTTGGCGCACGGTGTGTGTTGCCAGCGGTGAAAGACACAATAATCCAAACATAATTGGGGCAAAAAAACTTGTATTTATTTTGTAACAACCACAATATTTGTTTAACTGCGCCGGCATGGAGTAGAGTGATGTGAATGGGGGGTGTGAAGCACTGAGGCCTGGCTAACTGTGGACGACGCAGAGGTGGCAGGAGAAGGGGCAATTAAACTAGTGTGGTCTTGTAGTTCAGGGAGAGGGCTTAACATATGAGAGGCTTGAGACGCACTGGAAGGGTGAGACAAACCTGATATTACAGACACACTGAGAGGTGAAGGGGGAGGAATACTAAGAGTCCGCTGTTTGTTTGTTTTTTGTGATTGCCGAGTTCTGAGAAGCCTCGGTGGGCTCATGTGTCATGACATGGTCGTGGTGGGTGACCTGTCAGGATCCGGCTGCACTGTGTCAGAGTCCATAGTGCTCGTAGAGCGTACAGCCATGCCAGAGTCCATAGTGCTCGTACAGCGTGCAGCCATGCCAGAGTTCATAGTGCTCGTAGAGCGTGCAGCCATGCCAGAGTCCATAGTGCTCGTAGAGCGTGCAGCCATGCCAGAGTCCATAGTGCTCGTAGAGCGTGCAGCCGTGCCAGAGTCCATAGTGCTCATAGAGCATGTAGCCATGCCAGAGTCCATAGCACTAATAGAACGAAAGGCCATGCCAGAGTCCATAGTGCTCGTAGAGCAAGCAGCCATGCCAGAGTCCATAGTGCTCATAGAGCATGCAGCCATGCCAGAGTCCATAGTGCTCGTAGAGCGTGCAGGCATGCCAGAGTCCATAGTGCTCGTAGAGCGTGCAGCCATGCCAGAGTCCATAGTGCTCGTAGAGAGTGCAGCCATGCCAGAGTCCATAGTGCTCGTAGAGTGTGCAGCCATGCCAGAGTCCATAGTGCTCGTAGAATGGAAGGCCATGCCAGGGTCCTGCTGCATCGTGGTGGTGGCGGTACGGAAGGCCATGCCAGGGTCCTGCTGTTTTTTGGTGGTGGTGGTACGGAAAGCCATGCCAGGGTCCTGCTGCATCATGGTGGTGGCGGTACGGAAGGCCATGCCTGGGTCCTGCTGCATCGTCGTGTCAGTGGAGGAGGTCCAAGCAGGAGCAGCGGTTGTCATGGTGGTGGCGGTGGGCTGTCCAACAGCACTCGGCATCGTGGTGGTGCTATACTGGTGTCTGGCAGTGCTAGGAATAGAGGTGGCCGTGCAGTGGTATGCAGCAGTGGTCGGCATTGAGGTTAATCGTGACAGTGAAAGCACAGGTGGATATGCTGCTACTGTCTGCTGAAAATACCGACTCTGCTGCATAGCCTGCATGTAAGCAGCATTGCAGGCCTGCATGACACTCAGCTGGAGATCAGAATTAAGGTGTTCCGACATGCCCTGTTCAATTTGGTAAAAAAATGATGTGCTGGCCTCTGGAGGTCGGCTTTTACTTGGTCAAGGCTTTTGGTGACCTCCTTGATACGTGTATTCATGTGGCTAAGTGAAATATCCATTCGGTCACCCAAAGCCTTGAGTCCTTCGTGAAAAACCGAGCTCAAGTGCAAAAACTCGGGCATGAGGGACCTGTCCAATGCCCTCTGCCACTGCTGGGAGGAACCTAAAAAAAGGGGCAGTGGCAGAGGACTGGTAAAGGGGAACACCTGATGGACCAGCTTCCTGGTCTCCAGTTAGTGTAGCAGGCCCACTTGCTGCAGCACTGCTGGATGGCTGGGACGGGTCCGTGGCTGTCTGATGAAGGACCACTCCAGAACCTGGGCCAACAGTAGTGCTCCATGTGCTGTGAAAAAGTAAAAAGAAAATTAATACCACAAATTAACCTGATGCAAAATCCTGTGGAATAGAAATATACAGATTCTGGCAATACAATACAACCTAATGCAAGGGAAAAATACTTACGTTCTCTTGGCAAGGACCGGTCTTAAAAATGCCAGAACGCAATGGTATTTGTATTTTCTGATCCTTGCTCCTGAACCACTGGGAACACGGCTCTCTTAACGCAGGTCCTTGTTGAAGCGGTCCTTCATCGAACGCCAACGTGTTTTGACTTTGGCCACTGTTAAAAAAAACATGGTCAGAAAATGGACTTTTTGCCATGCTCACACAACTGTTTATGATGAGAGAAACTCCTGAGAGTTTCTTTCATCACACACAGTTGTGTGAGCACAGCCAAGGTCTCTGCTGCTTCACACTGCATTGCAAAACTTACCAAATGCAGTTCGTACCCAATTTGGCGTGTTGTCCCAGCCATCCCACATCGCTTTGGCCACCTCATTCCATAGGCACTGGATCGTCACGTTGTTTGAGTGCAGTGGATCCCGGGTGTCCCACAACGGGACTCGCTCCTGGACCAGGGAGATGAGGAGGTCATTTTCTATGAGGTCTTCATCCCGTTCTGGAACCTAAAAATTAAATAAAGACATTATTGTTGGGTCAATTAACATAAGGAAAAGAAAGAAAACAGAGGCTGAGAAATGGCATGAATGGGAAAGTCAAGATACAAAAAGGATTCCAGAAGAAAAATGTAAAGAAATAGGAATGTAAAGAAAGGAAGATTCAAGAATACTAAAGTGAGGATACAGTAAACAGTCAGCCTTGTATACGTACATGCTGCCTCCTTGCCACCCCACTGTGACTCCGCTGCTCCTGCCCAGTCTCTGCCGCAGTAGAAGAGCTCTAAAAAAAGAAAAAGAAAAATTGTCATATGTGTAGATGTGACAGTGAATACTTACCAATCTGAGGAGGCAAGTACTCACCTCACTGACATGTTCTACTTCAGAAGGCCCAGGACGTTGCTCCTCATCAGAAGAAAAAGACATTCTGATGCATGCAGAAAGAAAGAAATGGCAGAAATTAGGACATGTAGAGACAGAAAATAGAAAATAAAGGCATTGGATGGGATATACTCACATTGTTCAGTGTCTTGTTTTCCTCCAAGGATGTAGCCTGCGTCTCGTCTGCTTCAGTGTCTGCTGAGTAGTGACCTGCAAATGTCTACTCTCTCCCTTTATCACCTTGTAGGTGGGGGGTGGCTTATCATTGTCTAGACATGTTTTTCTCTTGTGGAACGCATGCGTTCATGAACGCAAGCAAACGCATGTGCTTGTGAAAGCATGCGTTCATATAGACAGCAATGCGTTTTTTTGGCGCATTCCTTGCGCAATCGACCGCATATGTTTTCAGGTGGCAAATTGACGCCTCTAAAAATTACTACATGTTGCATTTCCATTACAAGCCGCAGACGACGAAACGACGCATGCGTCATCAAACGCGGCAAAACGCGAACGATCACAGATGCATGAGTCCCTTATGTTAA